>NC_138999.1:91246328-91721794 GCF_964374135.1 Grampus griseus | reverse complement strand
CTGTTCAATTGTTCTACGCTTTTAATATTTCATTCCAATGCCATCTGTCCTCTATGGTTTCTGTAGAGAAATGGGCACAAATATTACTGAGGATTACTTGTATATGGGGAGTGGTTTCTATTGCTGTTTTCAAGGTTCACTCTTTGTCTTTGACTTTTGATAATTTGATCATGATGTGCCTAGGTGGGGATCTCTGATTTTATCCTGCTTGGAGTTTGTAGAACTTATTGGGTGTGTAGATTCATGTCTTTCCTCCGATTTTGGAGGTTTTCAGGCATCATTTCTTCAAAGATTTCCTGCCCCTTTCTCTCCTTCCTCTGCCTCTGCAACTGTCATTATGTGTACATTGATAAGCTTGCTGATGCACATGAGTCTCATAGGCTTTGCTCATTATTCTTCGTTCTTTGCTTTTCCTGCTCCTCTTTTCCTTTTCAGAGACTGGATATTTCAACTAACCTTTTAAAATTCACTGATTCTTTTTCTCCCGGTCAAATTTGCTGTTGGACATCTTTTATTAATTTCTCATTTCATTTACTGTGCTTTTCAGCTGAAGAACTTTTATTTTGTCCCTATTTATAATTTCTATCTCTTTGGGATACATCTTTCTCATTGTTTGCTAGTTCTTTGATCATTGTTTCCTTTTGCTAATTGAGTTTATTGAAGACAGCGGACTAAGAATATTTTTTCTAGTAACCCAAATCCTGTGCTTTACCTCTGACAGTTTATAGTAATTAATTTTTTCCATGTGAACAGGACACACATTCCTCCCATCCCCTCCAACTTTATGGAAGTATAATTTACAAATAAAATTTGTATATTCAAGGTGAACAGTGTGATGCCTGATGTATGTATACATTGTTAAATGATTACCACTGTCACACTGATTAATACACATAGCTAAAGGTTTCTTGGGGGTGGTGTGTGGGATAAAACTAAGATCTACTCTCTCAGCAAGTCTCCATCATACCATACAATATCTTAAATTAAAATAGCATGCTGTGCATTAGATCCATAGAATGTATTCATCTTATAACTGATCATTTGTACCTTTTGATGAACCACCCCACAAATAACAAACCTGGAGGCATCATGGTTCCTGATTTCATTATATTACAAAGGTATAGTAATCAAAACACTATGGTATTGGCATAAGAACAGATATATACAAAGACCAATGTATCAAAATATAGAGCCCAGAAATAAACCCACACATACATGCTCAACTATTTGACAAGAACTCCAAGAACACATCATGAGGACAGGATAGTCTCTTCAATAAATGGGGCTGGGAAAACTGGATATACACGGGCAAAGATACTATGTTGGACCCTTATCTTACACCATACCCCAAAATGAACTCAAAATGGATTGAAGACTTAAACATAAGGCCTGAATCTGTAAAACTCCTAGAGGAAAACACAGGGGTAAGCTCCTTGACATAGGTTATAGCAATGATTTTTTTGTGAAATGACACCAAAACAAAGGCAACAAAAACAAAAATAAACAAGTGGACTACATCAAACTAAAAAGCTTCTGCACAGCAAAGGAAACAATCAACACAATGAAAAAGCAACTGACCTGTGAAGCAGAAGAAAATATTTGCAAATCATGTTATCTGTTGTGGGGATAATATGCAAAATATATAAGGAATTCAATCACCTCAACATCAAACAAAAAAAAAAAATCCAAAACCGACAAATAATTAATAAAAGGACACACAGTCCAAATATACGTTTTTCCAAAGAAGACATACAACTGGCCAATAGGTATATGAAAAGGTGTTCAGCATCACTAACCATCAGGGAAATGCAAATCAAAGCTGCAATTAAGACATCACACCTATTAGGATGGCTATTATCAAAAGGACAAGAGATAGCAAGTGTTGGCAAGAGTGTGGTAAAAAGGGAACCCTCATGCCCTGTTGGTGGGAAAGTAAAATGGTGCACCCACTATGGACAACTGTATGGAGGTTCCTCAAAAGATTGAAAGTAGAACTATCAGATCAGCCAGCAATCCCACTCCTGAAAACAGATCCAAAGGAGGTGATTTCTGCTCTGCTGTCTTATTCTCATTGCAGCATTATCCACAATAGCCAAAGAATGGAGACAACCTAAGTGTTTTGAGCAGATGAAAGGATAAAGAACATATCATATACATATAAAAGACATATAAAAGAATTCTTCTTAAAAATTCACCTGAGGGCTTCCCTGATGGTGCAGTGGTTAAGAATCCATCTGCCAACGCAGGGGACGTGGGTTCGAGCCCTGGTCCGGGAAGATCCCACACGCTGCGGAGCAACTAAGCCCGTGAGCCACAACTACTGAGCCTGCGCTCTAGAGCCTGTGAGCTGCAACTACTGAGCCCACGTGCAACAACTACTGAAGCCCGCACATCTAGAGGCCGTGCTGCACAACAAGAGAAGCCACCGCAATGAGAAGCCCGCGCACAGCAACGAAGAGTAATCCCCGCTCGCCGCAACTACAGGAAGTCCGTGCGCAGCAACGAAGACCCAACGCAGCCAAAAATAATAAATAAATAAAAGCAAAATAAATAAATAAATAAAATTTATTTGAAAGACTATTCTTACCTTTACAAGGGGTGATCCGGAGAGGAACAGGAACAGAGGCAAGACATAGTAGATTCTCCTTCCTTCAGACTTCTTGTCTCTCTCAGGAAATCTCTACAGGCACAGCTTAATAGTGAGCCAGCTGGAAAGGCAAAATAGGGTTGGCAGAGACCCAGAAACTTAGAACAGGTTATAGAATTTTGAGCTCAGATATTAAACAACTTTTACTTACCTCGCATCTACTTCCTCTTATATATCCTGACAAAGAATGCAAACAGTATGCCTTCTGAGACAAAATAAACACAGAAGTGACTATAACATCAGCAACACCCACTTCCAAAAACACAAGAACAAAATTTAAGACCTTTGTTAGGAAGTGTACTTATGTTTATATGGTAAATAGGGAACCATTGACAGATTTTAATGAAATTTACATATGTCATTAATTTTGATGTAGAAAAAAAGTTCATGTGCATAGTGACTTCTCTTCTTTCTCCCATGGCCACCTAGGAAACTCAGAGATTAGGAAAAAAGCTTCCTTCCCCATATGATTCTTTAATATTCCAGCCTCAGGTACACTCAGCACCTCTGCCTGAGCCCCTGGTGGAACACCACTCCCAGGTGAGGCAGTTTTTCTACCTGAAGGATTTCAAAATACCCTTAAGATTTTGGAAGAATTGGGAGATCTAAAGGTAAAATCTGTGCAAACACTACGTAGAGGCAAAAACCTTCTATGACTCAGAAACGTATCTGGAGGGCTGAGCGGGTGTGTGTGAGTGTATGGGTAAAGATTATTTCAGTTGAACTTTAGGCAAACTGTAAACATAAACTCTACACGGAAACACTTTCCAATCCCCTGTGTCTTTAAACTCATGAGATGAGCTGCCCTGCAGAGGCAGGACCTGGTATCTTTGGGCAGCTGTGGCAGTTGAAGAGTGTGAGCTCTCAAACCAGACTGCCTGGATAAAAGTTCCAGCTCACTTACAGGCTGTGAGATCTTGGGCTCAGGACTTAATATCTCAAATCCTGTCTTATATAATAATTCTCAATTTCTCCATCAGTAAACGAGGTGAAAAATAGTCCCAACCTCATCGGATTGCTGTACAGATTTAATGAGCTAATACTTTACCAGGGCTTACTTGATGTAGAGCTTGGCACAGAGTAAGTGCAAATTAATGTCTGGGCACATCACAAAATGAACACATTCCATGCTCACTGCTGTAGCTGCACAGATCATCTTTTAATCCTTCAAATATGCTATGTTCTCTTTCTTCTAATGGATCTTTGCCCATCTTCATTCCCCTAACTAGACCTTATGCATAGCTTTGGCCCCCACTGACGTTCTAAGCCCTAATCATCCTTTCCGTCCCAACTCAGGCTTTTTTTTTTTACAAGAAGCCTCTTCTCTGTTAAGACCGGGTTGCACGTTTCTTTCTTTGTTATTTTTTAACTAAAGTGAAAATAAAATAACATGAAATTAATGATTTTAGTCCATTTAAAATGGACAAATCAAATAAAAAGTTTTAAAAATAAAATGTACCAATCAGTTCTTTTAGTACATTCACGATGCTGTGCAACCATCACCGCTATCTAGTTTCAGAGCATTTCATCAACTCAAAAAGAAACCCTGGGGTTTCGCTGGTGGCGCAGTGGTTGAGAGTCAGCCTGCCGATGCAGGGGACATGGGTTTGTGCCCCGGTCCGGGAGGATCCCACATGCTGTGGAGCGGCTGGGCCCGTGAGCCATGGCCGCTGGGGCTGCGCATCCGCAGCCTGTGCTCCGCAACAGCAGAGGCCACAACAGTGAGAGGCCCGCGTACCACAAAAAAAAAAAAAAAAGAAATCCTATACCCAGGAAGTGGTCATACCCCATTCCCTCCTATCCTCAAACACTGGCAACCACTAATCTCCTTTCTGCCACTATGGATTTGCCTAATCTGGACATTTCATAGAAATGGAATCATGCCATATGTGGCATTGTGTGTGTGTGATATTTTCTAATTTTTGTTCATGGTAGTTGTTATCTTTTTTCATTATGAACTTTCTTCTCATTCTAAAAAAAGATTCACTTCATGCATGATTGTGTATAACGACAGAAGAGAGTCTTCCATGTTGTATGAGTTTCTTGCCTGACTGAACCTGTTTTGGACTCTCCCTGAAAAAGACCAAGACTCCTTGGGCATAATGCCTGTACCAGTCCAATAACATACACAAAGATTGTATGCCATGACCAAAGGATTTTTATCCCAGGAATGTAACGTTGATTTAACATTAAGAAATCACAGAGTAGGGCCTCCCCTGGTGGAGCAGTGGTTAAGAATCCACCCGACAATGCAGGGGACACAGGTTCGAGCCCTGGTCCGGGAAGATCCCACATGCCGCGGACCAACTAAGCCCGTGCGCCACAAATACTGAGCCTGCGCTCTAGAGCCCATGTGACACAATTACTGAAGTTCGCACGCCTAGAGCCCGTGCTCCACAACAAGAGAGGCCACCGCAATGAGAAGCCCGCACACTGCAACGAAGAGTAGCCCGCAGTCACCGCAACTAGAGAAAGACCGCATGCAGCAACGAAGACCCAACAGTAGCCAAAAATAAATAAATAAATAAATCAATCACAGTGTAGGGACTTCCCTGGTGGAGCAGTGGTTAAGAATCCACCCGCCAATGCAGGGGACATGGGTTCGACCCTTGGTCTGGGAAGATGCCACATGCCGTGGAGCAACTAAGCCCGTGTGCTACAACTACTGAGCCTGTGTTCTAGAGCCCGTGAGCCACAACTACTGAGCCCACGTGCCACAACTACTGAAGCCGGCATGCCTAGAGCCTGTGTTCCGCAACAAGAGAAGCCACTGCAATGAGAAGCCCGCGTACTGCAACGAAGAGTAGCCCCCGCTCGCCGCAACTAGAGAAAGCCCGTGCGCAGCAACAAAGACCCAACGCAGACAAAATTAAAAATAAATAAATTTATATAAAAGGAAGAAATCAGAGTGTAATACATCTAACAGAATACCAGACAAATCCTCATGATCATCTTAAAAGACATTTACAAAGCCTTTAGCATAACTCAACACCCTTCCATGATAAAAATTCTCAAAAAACTAGGATTAGAAGATATCTTCTTCAATGCTCAACATCGCTAATTATTAGGGAAATGCAAATCCAAACTACAATGAGGTATCACCTCACACCGGTCAGAATGGCCATCATCAAAAAGTTTACAAACAGGGACTTCCCTTGGTGGTCCAATGGTTAAGACTCCACACTCCCTATGCAGGGAGCCCGGGTTCAAACCCTCGTCGAGGAACTAGATCCCATATGCCGCAAGTAAGAACCCACATGCCACAACTAAAAGACCTCGCATGCCACAAGTAAGAGCCCACATGACACAACTAAAAGATCCCACACGCCACAACTAAAAGTTCCCACATGTCACAACCAAAGATCCCACATGCCACGACTAAAGATCCTGCATTCAACAACTAAAAGATCCCACGTGCAATGAAGATCCTGCACGTGGCAACAAAGATCCCACGTGCCCCAAATAAGAACCAGCACAGCCAAGTAAATAAATAAAATAAAATAAAAATTTAAAAAAAGTTTACAAACACTAAATGCTGGTGAAAGTGTGGAGCAAAAGGAACCCTCCTACTCTGTTGGTGGGAAATTAAATTGGTGCAGCCACTATGGAAAACAGTGTGGAGGTTCCTTCAAAACCTAAAAAGAGAGTTGCCATATGATCTGGCAATTCCACTCCTGGGCATATATCCAGAGAAAACTCTAATTCAAAAAGATACATGCACCCCAATGTTCACAGCAGCACTATTTACGATAGCCAAGACATGGAAGAAACCTAAATGTCTATCGACAGATGAATGGATAAAGAAAACGTGGTACATATATACAATGGAATGCCACTCAGCCATAAAGAATAATGAAATAATGCCACTTGCAGCAACATGCATGGACCTAGAGATTATTATACTAAGTGAAGTACGTCAGACAGAGAAAGACAAGTATCATATGGTATCACTTATATGTGGAATCTAATAAAAAATGATACAAATGAACTTATTGATATTTACAAAACAGAAACAGACTCACAGACATAGAAGACAAACTTATGGTTACCAAAGGGGAAAGGGGGTGGGGAAGGGATAAATTAGGAGTTTGGGATTAGCAGATATAAACTACTATATATAAAATAGGTAAACAACAAGGTCCTACTGCATAGCACAGGAAGCTATATTCAATATCCTGTTGTTAACCATAATGGAAAAGAATATGAAAAAGAATGTGTGTGTGTGTATATATATGTATATATTTACATATATATATATATTTATATGTATAAGTGAATCCCTTTGCTGTACACCAGAAGCTAACATAATACTGTAAATCAACGACACTTCAATAAAAATATATTAAAAAATGAAACACAGCTATGAAGCCATAAAAAAGGTACAAACTCTTAGTTATAAAATAAATAAGTCATGGGGATGTAATGTACAGCATGATGACTATAGTTAATACTAGATTGTATATTTGAATACTGCTAAGACAAAACCCTGTTAGGTTTGCTCTTAATAAGAGATTATAATAGGTTTTTCCTTACCTCCTAAGTAATCTCCGTAGAAAGCAGAGATTCTGTGTCTTATCAGAATAATTTCCTGTGCCTCTTGTTGATTTATCATGTCCGTTATTTGTAAGATAAATGAGTCTTCTTACTTCTAAAAGACAGAAGGCTGTTTTTAATCACATTACTTCCAATATTTACTTTTGAAATCTTTTATTAGTACTCCGGTAAAATAGGTGGCCAAATAGTTTCTTAGTGACCCATGATTCTATTTAGCCAAGTGTACAAATCTTTTGCTATTTCTAACAACTTGTAATATTTGGTCTTTCCAAATTCAAATCCTAAATGAAATCTTGATCTCATACTGATTTTTTTTTTTTTGCGGTATGCGGGCCTCTCACTGTTGTGGCCTCTCCCGTTGCGGAGCACAGGCTCCGGACGCGCAGGCTCAGCGGCCACAGCTCACGGGCCCAGCCGCTCCGCGGCATGTGGGATCTTCCCGGACCGGGGCACGAACCCGTGTCCCCTGCATCGGCAGGCGGACTCTCAGCCACTGTGCCACCAGGGAAGCCCTATATTCGTGTCCTTGTGTGAGTGAATTTGTAGGAATGCTCATGTGATTGAGTGGATGTTTGAGCATGTTTGTATGGAGTGAATTGTTTACAGTGTGGGTGACTGGGTATCTGTTATGTCTATGTATTTGAGCACATTTGTGAGCATGTTCACATGAGGGTATGAGGTATGAGCACATTTGTAGTGAGTGAATGTGTGAGCATGTGGGTGGGAAAGTACATGAATGTGTCTATATGCGTGAATAATTTTTCAGCATGTTCATTTGTGTGAGCAAATAGGAAACATGTTAATATAAGTGAATGTGTGAGCATGTGCATATATGTAAGCATGGACATTTGTGAGAGTGAATTTGTGAACTTTTTCATGTCTTACAGTGTGTTATGTGAGAATATTTGAGTGTTGAATAAATGGGGGTGTTCAAGTGTGTGGAACTTGTGAGCATGTGCATATATATTTTCATGTTTGTGTGAGTGAACATGTATATTTGTTTTCATGAGCTTGTTAAGGTGAGAGTGTATTGTATGTTAAATCTGCGAGTGAAACTTTGTGTGTAAGTGAATGTTTGAGTTGATGCTGAGTGTGAGCATGTTTGTGTGAGAGTTAATAGGTAAGCATATTTCTGTTTATGAGTGTGTTAATGTGCCTGTGTAAGCGAATGGCTTCAGTGTGAACACAGTCTATATGACTATGTCTCTGTAAGTATGAGTTTGTGAGAATGCATGTTGTGCCAGTTAATGTGTGAGCACGGCCCTATTTTTGAGTGTGCTAATGTGTGTAAATGAGGGAATGTGCTCATGTGAGATCTGTGAGTGTGTCTTCTTTGTGAATACATTTGTGAACATGTTCAGGTGAATGAGGGAATACGTGCACTGGTGGTAGCATATTTGAGTGTGTCTACATGTGTGTGAGAACTGAGGACGTTTGTGTTAGTGAATACGTGAATACGTCTGTATAAGAGCATGAATTTGTTTTAGTGAATCTGTATGGTCATGGGTGAGAACAGGTAGGTGTGTGTGAGTGAACACTGAGATGTTTGTGCATGTGAATGAGTAAATACGGGAGTAAGACTGGACACGTGATTTGTATAAATCATCATATCTAAGAGTATATATGCAAATGACTTTTTAACATGTGTGTGTTTGATTGAATGTGTTAGCATTTGAGCGTGTGATCATGTTAAGACGGGGATGCCCGTGTGTGACTGAATGTATGAGTATGTCCTTGTTTGTGTGTTTATATATATTAACGAGAGAAGGTGTGAGCGAGTGAACGTAAGCATGTATGAGTGTGTCTTGCGTGTGAATGAATTCGTGGCCATGTTCTTGTGAACAAATAAATGTGTGACCAAGTCTGTGGGATTGAATGTGTGACAATGTAGAGGTAAGTGCGTCTATGTGTGTTAATAATTTGTAAGCATGTTGTGAGTGAACAGGTATTCACCTTTAAGCATGTTAATGTGTGGGGGTATTTGTGTGCAATTGTGTGAGTGTTTGTAAGTATGAGCATGTTCATGGACAAATGAAGACATGAGCATGCTCCTTTTGTGATCATGTTATTTTATGGAAGTTAAAGTGTATATACAGGGACTTCCCTGGCAGTCCAGTGGCTAAGACTTTGCCTTCCAATGCACGGGGTGCAGGTTCAATCCCTGGTCGGGGAGCTGAGATCCCACACGGCCAGAAAATCAAAACAGAAAACAGAAGCAATATTGTAACAAATTCAATAAAGACTATAAAAAAAAGGTCCACATCATAAAAAAATCTTTCGAAAACAGTGTATGTACATATAAGTGCAAATGAGTCTGTCTAGTGTGTGAATGATTTTGTGAGCGTGTTCATGTGAGTGAATACATGTATTATCATGCTCATGTGACTGAATGTTCACACATGTTTGTGCAAGTGACAGAATGTGTAAGTCTGTTCGTGAGTACAGGAGTGTGACTGTGAGTTAATCTGTCACTGTGCCCCTTGGAGTGAATTGTGAGCATGTTATTATAAGTAACAATGTGTATTGTGCATGTATATTATCAATTTTTGTGTCTGAGTAAATTCACAAGTTTATTTGTGTGTTTGAACATATATATGAGTGAATGGTAATCAAGTTTTATACTTAATAAGTTGATATGCATCTGTGACTGGGTGTGAGAATATGTGCAAGTGATTATTTGTGAATCCCTACGTGTGCAAGCCAATTTTAAACCATGTTTGTGTTTGTAAGTGAACATGTCAATGCATGTGAGCCTAAATTAAAGTACACACATCAGTAAATATATGAGTGTTGATACATGAGTGAATGAATATATGGTTATATGAGCATGTTTTCACGAGTGAGTGAAGGTGTGAGCATTTCATGTGTGTAGCCATGTTGGTTTGAGTAATAGTTGTTCGTCTGAGTGAGTGAATGAGCATGTATCGGTGAGTACATAAGCGTCTCCACCAGTGTGAGTAAACCTCTGAGCGTGATCATGTCAGGGAATAAATGTGTGTGCATGTACGAGATTGATGTGTGAGCCTATTCAGGCATAAGTGTGTTGGTGTGAGTATATTTGTGTATTTAACACATATTTGTACCTATTCACGTGTATGAGTAAATACGTGAATTTGTTCATGGAGGTTAGCTTGCTCACGTGTGCGAGTTAATCTGTAAGCATACTAGTTTGCATGGGGTTGCTAATGGATGAGTAAACTTATGAGTGAATATGTGAGCATCTACTTGTGAGTGTATATGTACATCTGTGGGTGTCTGAACATGTGAGTTTCATGATGAGCGTGAAAATGTTTATTTGCAATTGAATGGGTAAGTGTGCTCCTATTTGTGTTCATTTGCACGTGCAAAGAGTTTGAGAGTGTACAATGTGCAGGATCTGTGCACATAAGCCTAAATTAGTATGTCTTTAGGTTGGAATAAATTTGTGAACATGGTTGTATGAGGGAATGGATGTTTGGGCATTTTGGGGTGTGTGAGTGAATGTTGCAAGTGTGTTTATGTATGTGAGCTTCTTAATGGAAGAATATATTTCTGGGAGTGAAAGTGTGAGTGTGCGTTTGGAAGCATGTTCATTTGCAAGTGAATGTGTAAGCATGTCCCTGTTTGTGTTTACATGCACAACCTGTGAGGGAATGTGTATGTACATGAGACACATATGAATGTCTTGTGCATGAGTGATACTGTAACCATGTTCATTTAAGTGACTGGGTGAGCCAGTTTGAGTGAATAAACGTGTCAACATATTTTATGAGTGTCACTGAGCATACATATAAGTGTGTTCATGCCAGTGAATGAATATATGAATGTTATTTGTCTGTCAGACAGTTAACGTGTGGGTGTATTTGACTACGTGAGTGAATTTGTATGCAAGTAAACGTGTGAGTGTGTAATATGTGGGATAATAATTTCTGTCGGGAATGTGGGAGCATGTTCATATGTGGAGCAGGCACTCTGGGGACTTAACATGTAAGTATATTTACATATTGAGTATGACTGCATGTGTGATCAAGTTCATACGTGTGACTGTTGATGAGCATCAGCACGTGTTTGTGAGTATACGTGAGTTTGTCTCTGTGTGAGAGTAACTTTGTTTGATGTTAACAGTGAATAAATATATACGCACGCCCTTCTTTGAGAGTGTTCATCTGTGGGTGACTGTGTGAGCATGTTCATGTGTGTGAGGGATTGAGTGTGTTTGTAGGTGAATAAACGTGTAAAGATACGTCTACACGTGAGTGACGGTGCAAGTAGCATGATAAAGTGAGAGTATATCTGTGTGTGACTGAATATGTGAGTATTTTAGTTTGTGAGCAGGCTAATGCATGTGCATAAGTGAATACGTGGCTGTGTCCATGTAAGCAAATACAAGTGTGCCAGTGTGTAAGTGAATTTGTGAGCAAACTCATGTGACTGAGTGAATGTGTGAACGTGTGCATATATGTGAGTCTGTGTTTGTATGAATTCTTGAGTATCTTATTGTGTGAGTAAATAGTGAGCATGTTTGTATATGTGAGCACATTAATGGGAGAGGGAGAATGGATATGTGTGAAAGTGAATTTATGGGAGAGTCACTATGTATGTGAATGAATTTGTGAGCATGTTTGTGTGCATGAGATTGTTGATTGTGTGAGCCCATTAACACCAAGCACACCACTGTGTGGGAGTGAACGTGTCAGTGTGTTGATGTGTGTGAAGGAACGTGAGTGATCTTGCATATGCGATCATATTCACGTGTGCAATGAATTCGTAAGCACTGTCATGTACGTGAACATGGTATTTCAAATATATCTGGGTGTCTGAATATGTAGATACATGTTCGTAAACCAGGGTATCTACAAGTGCTAGTAAACCTGTGAGTGAGTGTGTGAACATGTGCATGTGAATCTTTAAGTGTGTTTGATCGTGTAAGCTTGTTAATGTTTGATTACATTTGAATGAGTGAACATGTGAGTGTATATGAATTTATCTGAGTGTATCCATATGCATGAGTGAAGGTGTGAACTTCATGGTGTGTGAGCATGTTTGTGGGTAAGTGAATATGTGAGCATGCCTGTTTGTGACTGTGTTAATGTGTGCATGTGAGTGAATGTGTGAGTTTTACATGTGAGCATACTTTAGTGTGTGTGTTTGTGTGTGTGAGTGAATCCGTGGGCATCTTCATTTTATTGAGTGAATATGTGACCAAGTTTGTGTGAATAAATGACTGTGTAAGCAGAATGTGCTTAAATTTGCCATCTTATACATTGCTGTGACTAAGGCAACATGCAGGTTTGTTTTGGTGGGCAATTGTATGTATGTTCTTTCTTGCTCAGAGTGGTGCGATTGTTGCTTGAGTTTCCTGCCAACTACCAGTAACAAACAGCTGGGTGGGCCAAGTGATTGCAAAAACAGACTGTACATTTGTCCCATTTCTGTCCCTGTTTATCACAAGGCTGCTGAATTTCAGTGCAGGGCTACCTGTTCCACTGCTTCCATTCTAGGGGAAATTTTTCTTGGGCAGCTGTTTGTATAGCTTTAACAGCCTCAGACGTGGCCTCTTGGGAGCTGGTCATGTAACAATACCAATAGATTTCCTCCCACATTACCTTTGCCACTGGGCTTCTCATTTTTATTCTGTAAGATGGGATGTATATGTTTTAAGATCCCCCAGAAGAGTAACATTGGGCTGCAATTTCCCTCAAGTCTTTCCCAAGGGCTTATTAACGATGGTCTTGGTAAGCCTGACAAATTTTGTAAACGTTGTAACCAAGTAGCTGTCAATTTGGATGGAAAAACTCCCACGTAGGGCTTCCCTGGTGGCGCAGTGGTTGAGAGTCCGCCTGCCGATGCAGGGGACACGGGTTCGTGCCCCGGTCTGGGAAGATCCCACATGCCATGGAGCGGCTGGGCCTGTGAGCCATGGCCGCTGAGCCTGCGCGTCCGGAGCCTGTGCTCCGCAATGGGAGAGGCCACAACAGTGAGAGGCCAGCGTACCGCAAAACAACAACAACAACAAACTCCCACACAGAGACTGGTTAGATTTCTCCATGGGATCAAATATGTTTTCATGAGAACTGTCTTTGCTGTCACACCCAAAAGCTGTGATTGTTTACTGTGGGCAGTAAGTGCTGCAGCTGTTGAAGAACCCAGTCCCACTGAGTGTGATGTAAATCTTGAAGGTGGTATTGTAAGAACGTTAGGTTAGGAAAGAATTCCCAAACTGGATGAAGCTCCTGACATTTTAGACATGCCTTGTCCTGGGTATTATGTTGTATACATTCCTTTCCGTGTGTGTGTGTGTGTGTGTGTGTGTGTGTGTGTGTGTGTGTGTGTATACATATAGTGTGTGCGTGTGTATATATATATAGTGTGTGTGTATGTGTGTGTATATATATATATATATATATATATATATATATATATATAGTGTGTGTGTGTGTGTGTGTGTGTGTGTATTTATATATAAAATATGACCTACCAACCCGGGGGAAATTCATGATAAGTTGCCCTTGGTCACTTAGTGTAATTTTTTTTAGTGCAAGCTTCAATAAATGGGACTTGTGCTAGAGAGAGAGAAATCGTTATAACTACTAAGAAAAGAGACCAATAGTTGTTAAGGTATACGTTTTGGGCAGCGTTTACATTCATCATTATGCCAGGCATTAGTAAGAGCTATAATTTTATCTAATTGTAACCCCATAGAGTTTGTCGGTATGGCTCTTCATTACAGCATTTTTAATATGATTACACTGATCACAAGCATGCTGGCTGTACTACCGGGTGCATACTCTCCCTGGGCATGCCTTAAATAAGACTCAAGAGGTAGTGGCTCTATTTGCTTAATGGCACTACTTCATAACACTGGGTCTCATCTGATTTGAGGTGAAAGTTGGCCCTGAGGGTTTAGAAGGCATCTATGAGTCATTAAGTGTTACCCGAAGAGCCTGGCTTAGCCAGAATGGGTGTTGCTAGTAGTAGAAGAGACAGGAGAAGGTCGCTAGCCTCAGCGTTGGTATCTGTGGTCATGTCGGTAGGATTGACCAACCTGAATAGCCAACAGCATGGCTCTCATTGTCCCCAGTCTGACCTATGTTGTAAGAGTCCCTGTTGTGTGCATGTGGTATACTGTTTCCAACACACCCTGTCAACAGAAGTGTGTGGATTACTAGGGCTGGGTGAACCGCAACTAGACAGATAGTCAACAATGGCAAGGGCAGTAACTCCTCAGGTAAGAAGGGGCATACTAACAGGGTAGGGATTAAGGTTGGAGGTCACCTGTAGCCATCAGTAGGGGACCTGATTGTCCCTGGGTATTGTTCACATGGGGTTACCTGGTCTGGGAGAGGTTTCATTCCACCCCCTGGGTTCCACAGTGCCTTTAGTGGAGCAAAGTACATGGATGGCAGATAAGGACACCTCTTTCTCCAGAAAGTGGTGGGTAGTTTGCTTGGCTTATACTGGATGACAAACAAACACAGGCTAAGGATGCTTTCAGAATCACTGGTCCACGTCAGGTTCTCATCAGGATCACGAAGGAAGTGGCTAAGCTCCGGGTTTTCTATGAGGGAGAAAGGAAAGATGAAAGTACCTGGTGAAAGTTTCTTTTCTGTGCGTGGCAGTGCCTGGGCTCCCATGTCTGTGAAAACTGACAACCGGGTCGTGTCTGCTGTGGATGTGTACACCGGCAGAGATAGAAATGTCTCTGTTGGGCGTCTCGTCATTTGTTGTGAATTTAAATATGGTGTAGTTATGCCACAGGGGCATGAACTTAATATAATCTGGACCGTGGGCAGTATTTTTGAGCACTTGAAGGGCCACTGCCCTCCAAGTTCTCTCAACAGCCCTTGCGTTAAAAGTCCATTATGTCTTTCCATGATCCCTGCTACTGGAAGATGATAGGATAGGTGACAACCCCAAGCAATGTTTTCTTGTAATGCCCATTGCTGGTTTGCTTTACAGGGATGTGGGAACTTTGGTCTGACGGGATAACTTGTGCGGCAGCCCCAAGGGCTGTAAAAGCTATTCTGTCAAGCGCTCAATAATATGAGGAGAGGCCTGTGCCTTGCATGGATACACTAATGGAAGGCCTGTATAGAAGGCCGGGAGGTTATGGTAAATTAACTGCAGTGGCAGGGTATGTGGTGATTTTCTCATGGAGCTGCAGCACTCTAGTAGGGCCAGCTTTAGCTCAGTCCAGTAGATCCCATTATCATTTGAGCAGAGGCCTTTGTTGCTCTACGGGGAGCTTCTGCCATTACCCAGGACATAACAGGAATCTCAAACCACAGGACAACTGGCTCTGCTCCAGTAAAGCCTTCAGTTTCAATAAGGGCTCAGTGCACCTCCAGAAGCTGCCTCTCCACTGGCCAATACCTTTGGACTGAGTCTGGGAGTCACTTATGCCAAAGGCCCACGGACATTTGGTCCAGCGGCTCCCATAAGTGAACGTTAGGGTGGCCGGAACTTCCAATTGTAAGTCCTGCCCTCAGAGCACTAGTGGGAGAGCTGAAATGGTAGCCTTCTTTAGTTTATCTAGTGCCTGCTGTGGCTCAGGTCCCCACGGAAAAGTGGAGGGCCAATGGGTGACTCCGTAGATGGGGGCCAGCAAATATTTGAGGTTGGCACCAGAATGCAAACATGCCTACCAAATGTTGGGCCTTCTTTACCAATCTGGGAGGTTGGCTGGAGCACTAGGAGCTTTTCTTTCACCCAACTGCGACTAGTTTACCCTTCTGAGTTTCAAACATAGCCCGGAGATTTAACAACCTAGGAGGTGCCTTGTACCTTATGGCGGGCAATTGCCCATCCCCTCTCAGGGAGGTGTTCACTCACAGCTGTGATGGTGTGTGACACAGAGTCTTGGCCAGGTCCAGTGACCAGGATATCATCGATACAATGCCAGAGCTGAGTCTCTGCAGGAGGTGGCTGGCGCCGAGCAAGCATCTAGGTCCCGAATGCAAATCCCACGGGCAATCACGGGGGCATTCATGTACCCCACAGGTCACTGGGAGAAAGGTGTACTGTTGATCCTCCAAGGGGAAGGCAAAGTGTGATATTTAACAAAGAGAACATGTTAGCCCAGTCTATGACTGAACCATTCACCAGTGTTATTCTGATTGTCATTCATTAAGGGAACAATTCATGGTAGAGGGGCTCTAATACAGGGAGCAGCCTTGTTTAACTCTCTCTAGTCTACAGACAGCCTGTACTCATTAGAAGTGGCTTTAAACACAGGCCATACCAGAGAACTGAAAGGTGGGAATGCATTCCTTTCTTTAACTAAGTCAGCTAGGACAGGCCACAATCCTTCAGTGCTTTCCTTTTACTCAGTACCTCTTACACGGGTAGAGGAAGGTGAACTGGTTCCCGCTGGCCAGCGCCCACCAGTGGCATCGAAACCTTAGGCTTGTTTCATGAGGTTACCTGCTGACTGAGGAAGTCCATTCCAGTAATGGGAAAAGAGTCTCAGAGAACAACCAGCGCAGAAGCATCTTTTAGTAAAACTAAGCCCATATTAAAAGCTAAGCAGATGGGACTTCCCTGGCGGTCCAGCGGTCGACTCCGCACGTCCACTGCAGGGGGCGTGGGTTCGATCACTGGTTGGAGAACTAAAAGCCCGCACGCCACACAGAAAGTTAAAAAAAACCCTAAGCAGATAATGATGGCTTCAATTAATTCTCCTCCAAAGCCCAGCATCTCCTGGCACGGGGAGGGGGGTGGCGCTTTAAAGTATGAGTGCTTCCTGGGATTAGGGAGCTTTGACACCTGTGTCCACCAGAGCCAGCCAGTGTTGTTAATAGTTTACAGTTCACGTGGTAAAAGGGCTACTGTCGGCCAGAAGAGGCCTGCTTTGAGACCAATGGGTCCTGATGTGGGAGCAGGTCCTTGCCACTGGCAGAGGTCAGGGGCAGACATGGAAGGTAAGGCTGTCTCTGAAGGAAAAGCCTGGCCAGGTTGGAGTCTGACTTTAGTAAATATTTTAATTGCTCCACAGATTTACCAGAGATCATCTAATATCTCTGGGCTCCTTGTCCCTTAGGGTCCAATACAAGCAATGTCTCTAGTTCATTTCAGGGTTCACGCTTAAGAGGGGGCCTGGTTTTAAGTGGTTTATTTGGCCGAGGAAGGGGGCAATCGCTCTATGGAGAATAATTTTGATTTAGGCCAGGTGGGGTATTGTTAACAGGCAGCACTTGACTTTGAATTTGTCTTTCGTGAGTTTCTGTTAAATCCAGGGCAGCTATGTCCTCTTGAACTGTCTCAGGATGAGCCATCACTGTCAGGAAAGAGGACTTACACTTTTCAGGAGCACCCCCTGAGAAACAACTTGGTGGACTCAGGACAAAATTCAGCCTCCTCGAGACTTGGCAAATCACCAGGCTGCATGCCATCTGTCGCCTGATAAGCCCATCCCAACATCCCCAGCTGTTGGAGGCTAATGTTTTCCTTTAAGAGGTTGCCCAGGATCACTATGAGGCCTAACGTAGGGTGGGCAGCATTCTAAGAAATAAAAATCTACATCAACAACGTCTCTACCTACTTATCTATCTATCTATCTATCTATCTGTCTATCTATCTATCTATCTCCAAGGCCTCCTCCGGGACCATTCCTAGCTTCTGCACTAATTGCGTGAGATACTTCAGTAGGGACACCATTTTCCCATCCCATAGTATGGCAGTCAATTGATTAATTACATTCCCTGCTAGGTGGAGCTCACTGTCCCCCAGATTCTATACAGCCAGAGAGCCCTTTTTTCATTTGGCTCTTCGGCTATGTCCCTAAGGAGAGACTGGGACTCAGGGATGGGTGAGAGAAAGGATACGTTTCCTCCTCCAAATGAGAGCACACCTCACCTCCTTAGCCCTCCTACTTTGTCTTTTCTGTCTTTATTACTTTGTGAGTGGTTACCAGCAAAACAGAGGATAAATAACTGTCAGGATGGTATTGCACTGCCTTTTCTTCTAGAGGGCACCAGACCTCTTTTCCCAGGGTTCTCCAATTTGTCTCGACTTCCAAAGGAGTTAAGGCTCCAAGCAAAAACAACAGTGAACAGAGCCCGACACGTCTTGTGGTTTGGAGCATGTGTTCATTAAGACAGCCACCTCCAGGACTTCCCTGGCGGTCCAGTGGTTAAGACTCTGCGCTTCCACTGCAGTGGGCACGGCTTCGATCCCTGGTCAGGGAACTGATATCCCACGTGCCGTGCAGCCAAAAAGAACAAAAAACAAAAAAGACAGCCACCTCCTTCAAGTCCTGGGAGCAGCAGGAATATTCACTTCCGTGCATTCAGTCATTCTAAGTAATGCTTTTTTTAGCCCACATCCTTTGGGGGAGGGACTAGAAAGATGCCATCTGCAACAGCAGGTCAGAGTGAGACAGCAGCAGAGACAGGCTAGCTGTTCACAAAGATGTCCTAAGAGACCAGCCTCGGCCTGACACCTCTGCCTTATTGACTCATTTACCTGCCATAGCCGCGCCCCGGCCATGAGGATGTCCTCTCACCTCAGAGCACCCCAGATCACCAGCCCAGCTACAGGGAGCCTGTTATGGGATCAGAGGTAGCCCACTCTTGGTCCAGAGGCCCGCACTCCTCCCCTTTTCCTATTTGGGCCCACAGGTCTTACAACGTCTAGTACCTGCCTAGTGAGGGACCCAGGTGGCTGGGCGGATCTTTCTTGGGGAGCCCAGTGCCTCTGATCCCCAAAACTCAGTTACAGTGGCATGGGTTGGCTCAAATACTGCTGCTGCTGCTTGACCAGGCTAATGACACACAGGGAGACACCATACATACAGATAAAGTGTAATACAGCACAGAGCAATGCCATGCCAAACTGACATGGGGGAGTTCCACATTTTGAGTCCCAACCACTTAAGACTGTCCAGGATTGTTTTGCCAATGGATACTCCTCCTGACTGGGTGGACCCTATATTGATTTCTTGATTATCACCCAAATCCTCCACTTTCCTCATCAACACGAGTAATGAGTGTGAGGGATTTAGGGGCTGATCAAAGACTAAAGTATCACCAGAAAGTGGCAGTAGCACAAGATGACCTTTATCTGGAGGACGCTTTCACAGCTTTGCATGCACGGGAAGTGTCTTAATAACAGGAGAACTTCCAGAGGCTACTGTGTGGGAGCACCACTCAGGAAAGAAGAGCAAGGGAAATGCCAGGGAAGAGCAGGTTCAGAGAGAGGACTAGTGTGTTTAGGTGACACCACTCAGTAGCATGATGGGGAGCCTCTGGGTCGGAGAGTACCAGAGGGCAGCAGTGCTGTGGGGTCTTTTATAACTACAGGCTTTATCTTATCTATAGCTAACAGGTGTTGGCTGCAGTTTTGCATGGCATACAAAGCACGCAAGCTCTGAATGGATTAAAATCTACTTACTTGGAATATATTCAAAGCAAATGAATGTGTAAAACTTGAGTTTGGTGTGGCTGGGCTTTTGAGCTAATGGGTTCCAGCCTGCTGTGAAGAAGGAAAGAGAGGACAACTTTGGCTCCTTTACACAACAATGTCCGTGTTGGAGAATGAATGGGTGAGCCTTTTCAAGTACAGTATGAGTGTGTTAATAGGAATTTATTTGTGTGATTAAGTAAATGTTTGTGCATCTTCATATGCATGAGAAAACAGGTGACCATGTGCATGGATATGAGCATGTTTGTGGGTGTGAGTGAAAATGTAAGCATGTTTATTTGCCTGATATTTTTTTGGGGGGGGCCATGCTGCACAGCTTGCAGGATGTCAGTTCCCCGTCCAGGGACTGACCCCAGACCACGGCAGTGAAAGTGCTGAGTCCTAACCACTACACCGCCAGGGAATTCCCGTCTGACATTTGAAAAATACATCTGACCCTTAAACAACAGGGGATTGAATAGCACAGATCCACGTATATGCAGATGTTTTCAATAGCAAATACTACCGTACTACACGATATGCGATTAGTTGAATCAGCAGATGCAGAACCCTGGATTCAGAGGAACCTCATATACACAGGGCGGACTATACGTTATACGTATTCAACTGCACGTGGAGGGTCAGCACCCCTAACCCCTGTGTCGTTCAAGGGTCAACTACACTAGTGTATTTGAATGAATGAATGTGTGAGTGTATGTGAGTGAATGTGTGAGGCTCTTGGTGAGGGTGAGCACATTCCTAGTTGGGAGCATGTAGCTCTGTATGTGAGGGAATGAGTGTAAGTATGTAAGTGTAAGTGACTGTGACTCAGTGTGTCAGCACATTCTAGTGAAATGTGAGCAGTTATTGTAAGCAAAGGAGTGTGTGAGCATGTTTGTGCAAGTGAATGGGACCTTGCGCATGTATATAAGCACAGGTGTGAGAGCGAACGTGGGAGCCTTTTAAAATATGGGTTTGTGTGTTGAAGTAAATGGGACTTTTCATATGTATGAGTGAATTCGTGAGCACGTGCATGGATGTTAGCATACTGGTACGTGTGTGTGTCTGTGAGTGAGTGTGTTTGTGAGCATGTGAAAGTGGAGTAGATTTCTGTGAGTTAACGTGCAGGTGTGTGTGGGGGGGTATACCTGAGCATCCCTATGTGTGTGAGTAAAATGTGTGAACTTCATGGTAAGTGTGAGCATATGCACTTGTCAGAGTATGAGTATGATGCTGTTTGTAAATGTGCTGTGTGTGGGGAAATGTGAGTACGCAACTGTGAGCATATATGAGTGTGTGTGAGTGAATGTGGGAGCAAGTTTGAGGGAATGCATGTGTAAGCACGTTTTCATGAGTGAGTCAACGTGTAACTGTTCATTTGTGTAAGCTTGTTAATGTGTGAGTGCATTTTCGTGAATATATGAGAATATGCTTGTGAGTTTGAGTGTATCTGTGTGTGAAGGTGTGAGCTTTGTGATGACTGGAGAAAATCTGTGTTCAAGTGACTGCATCAAAGTGTTGCTGTTTGCGAGCACGTTCCTGTGCACGTATAAGTGAAACTGAGTGTACTGTTGTCAGCATATATGAATGTCTGTATGTGAATGAATCTGTAAACATGTTCACAGGTTAGTGGACATGCGAGGATTTTGTGTGAGTGAATGTGGGTATGATCATATATGAGTGTGTCTATGCACGTGAGGAAATTTGTGAGTATGCTCGTGAGTCAGTGAATATGCTCCAATGTTAGAGAATTTTTGGCTGTGTGCAAGTATGTGAGCATTTCTTATATCTCAGTGAATTTGTGAATGTGTTCATGTGAAGAATACGCTGTGGGTGTGAGTGAATAGTGATCACACTTGTATATGTGAGCATGTTCATGTGTGTGTGCAAATGATTATATGTAAGGATGTCTATGTGGGTGAAGGAATTTGCAACCGTGTTTGTGTGTGCAACTGAGTGTGCATGTGAGGGTGTGAACATCTTAAGGATGAGTAGGCTGATGCACGTAAGTAAATACATGAGTGACACCGTATACGTGAGGCATATTCGGGTGGGTGAGTGAATGCATAACCACGTTAAATTGAGTATATTTGTATTGGAACGAATGTGTGCATGTGTCAGTCTGTCTATGAATGGGAGTAAGTCTGTGAGCATGTTCATATGAGTGAATGTGTAACTTGTGGATGTATGTGATCATGTCTGTGTGTAAGAGTGAATGGAGCCTGTTCACATGTCAGTGTGGTAATGTGTGTTTGTGTGTGTTCACGTGTATGAGTGAATTTATAGGTATGTGCATGATGGTAGCATGTTCATCTGTGAGTGAACGTGTAACTGTATTCATTTTTGTGAGCTTGTTAATGTGTGCACCTATTTCTGAGTGAACGCATGAGTGCATGTGTATGTGTGAATGTTGATCAGATGCATGTACACGACTGTGTTAATGAGGGTACCTGTGAGTTTATGAACAGGTTCAATGTGTGCATATGTGAACATGTTTATGTTTGTGTGCAAATGACTGTGTAAGTATATACATGTGACCATGTTCCCATGTTTGAATGAATGTGGAAGCATATCAGGTATGTTCATGAATGTGAGTGAATGCATGCTTTGTATTTGTCTTTTTGTACATTTGTGTCTGAGTAAATGTGCAAAAATATTTATGTCAGTAAATGCAGGAGCATATATATATACACACACACACACATATATGGGTGAATATTATTAAAATGCAAGTTTAAGTGAATACAGGAACATGTGTGTGTTAATGAATATGTAAACATACTTTTGTGTAGGGGCATGTTCATGTGTGTGCTCTTTTCTGTGAGTCAATGCGATTATGTTTGTGATTAAAAGTGAGTTCATTTGTGTAGAAGTGATAATGTGAGCATGTCTATGTGCAACTGTGAGTGTGTGAGGGTATGTGAGTTTGCGTGTGAGACATTGTGTGAGTGAGTATGATCCTGTCTATATGTGAAAGTCTGATCGTGTCCATGTCTGTGCATGAGTGTTTTTGGGGTGTGCGTGAATGCTGTTTTTTAAATAAACGTGAGAGCATGTGGGTTTATGAGCACGTAGGCTGTGTGAATATGTGAACGTGTTCATGTGTGTGAACTTGTTCATGCATGAGTGATGTGTGTGTGTGAATGTTATTTTTTAAATAAAGGTGAAAGCATGTCCATGTGTGAATGTGTGTGAGTGGCCGTAGGGAGTGAGTGTGTGTGAGTGTGCAGTCATGTCCATATGTAAGTCCATGAGAATGTGTGTGTGTGTTTATGTGCGAATGTGAGTGAAAGTGGGAGTGTCCACTTGTTAGTGAGATAACGTGAGCACGTTTGTGTGTCTGGGAATGTTAATGTTTAAGTATGTTCATGTGTGGGTGAATGTCTGAGTATACTTGTGTGTTTGAGCATGAACATATGTAAATGAAAGTTTGAACACGTTTGTGTTTTGGGCATGTTAATGTGCAAGTGTGAAAGTTTTTCTGTGTGTTTAAATGAATTTGTGTATTCATTCATATCTAGGTGTGTGAGCATGTGCATGTAAGGGAGCATGTTCACATGTACTAATTAATGTATGAATAAGCTGGTGTGTGTGAAGGTATTAATGTATAATTATTTTTCCTGTGTGCAACTGAACGTGTAAGCAAGTTTACGTATGTGAGCACGATGTATAATTTTAAGTGAAGTTGTAAGTGTATGTGGGGTGTGTCTGTACATGCGAATTGATCTGTGAGCAAGTTCATGTGAGTGAATATGTCAATATGTTTGTTTGATCATGTTAATGTCTTCTTGTGCTCATGAGTGTCTGAGCAGCTTTGTGTGTGTGATCGAATATAAGGATGTGCATTTATGTGAACATTTTCCTTTGTGTCAATAAATGTGTAAGGTTTTTCTGTGTTTGAGTATGTTAAAGTGTGAATATATTCATTCAGTGAATGTGTGAATATGGGTATCTGTGGGAATGAACATGTTAGTATATGTGTAATTGTACTGAAATGTGTGTTAATATGTGTACATTCATGAATGTGACTATGTGACTGTATTCATGTGTGGATTAACATATGAACATGTTCATGTGTGAGTAAATGGAGGAGCAGTTTTGTGTGTAAGAACATGTTCACGTTGGTGACAATGTTAACACCTTAGTTTGCATGACTGTGTGAGTGTCCCGTGATTGGACATGAGTGCATCTACGTGTGAGTGAATGTGTCAGCATGTTTGCGCATATACGCATGTTAATGTGAGTGTGCTCATTCGTGTGAAGGAATGTGAGAATGTGCTCCTATGGGTGACTGAATGCGTGAGTGTGTTCGTGTGGGAATGACTGTGAGTCGATAGGTGTATGTTCATGTGCAAGTGTGAATGAATGTATGATTTTATGTGTGTGAGACAGCATCAGTGTGATCATGTGTGTGAGTGGATGTGTGAGTATGAGTGTATGTGAGCATGTCTGTGTGTGAGTGACTGAGTTAGTGAGTGGATGTTATTGTGTCTGTCAGGGTGTGAGCACGTTCTTGTGTGTGACTGAGTTAATATGCACGTACATGTGAGCATGTTCATTTGTGTGAACGTGTGAACCTGTTCACGTGTGAGTGATCTGTGAGTGTGTATGCGTTTGAGCACATTTGTTTCAGTACATATGCAGGTACGTCCGTGTGCGAGCATGTTCACGTGTGAGTGAATGCGAGTGTAGGAGTCTACGTGTGAATGCACCAGCATGTTCCTGTGTGAAAAATGGGTGAGCATGTCCACGTGTGTGAACATGTTGATGTGAAAATGTTAAGAGCATGTGTAACTATATTTGTGCGTGAATGGGTCAGCATGTGAGTGTTTGTGTAAGTGAATGTGTGAGAATGCTTATACGCATTACAGATTTAATGTGTAAGTGTGAGTGAATGTGTGAGCATGCGTTTGAGTGTGTTTCTTTTTTCTCAGAACCCCAGGTCCATATAGTGAACTGTAAGGCACCGTGCACAAAGAAGTTTTTATTTTCTATTGGCTCAAAGCTGTCTTTAACCAGCTCTACAGCTAGGCCATATTATTCTCTGTGTATTACATCACACTGCTGCTATAGAAACCTGTGTGACTCTTGTGATTCAACCTGCTGGCTTCCCTGAAGGATAACTGCCCAGAAGCTGAGCTGCAAAGACAGAAATGTGTTACTCCAAGCCTAATGCTTCAGAAAGCAAAGTTCTACTGGGAATAATTGTCTGAATGACAACTGAGAAGTAAATGGGTTTCTGTGTTAGGGCAAATCCCAGACTCCAGCATTTAGGGTTACTCTGAACAAGCCCCAGCAATGTGCTATGTAGGGACAGGGGTTCCTATAAACACAGTCCTTTATTACAACCTTTTGCACCCCTCACATGCCTTTAGAGAATGGAAGCTGTGTAAGACAGTTAACAAAACCCAGCAGGGCCGGGGAGCCAGGGACCCCACCAATCCCAGGGTCGTACTTCTCATTCTAGACCATTCAGTGCCACTCAGGCAATTCCATCCCTTTCGGTGGAATCCTGAGGACCCTAAAGGGCCAGCACAGAGCCCTGTCCAAGGGCTCCCAGCTAAAAGAGCAAACGCGAGCTGAAATGCAGTCCACATTCCCCTCATCAAGCCATGTGTCCTGGCACAGAAATGCAGCCCAGAAGAAGGGAAACTTGTTCTACTTATCTGCCCAGAGGGGCCGCCTTATGTGCTAGCAGTGATCAGTGTGCGAACTTAGCTAAAGTATCCATACATCTCTAACAGGAAAATTCAAAGTGTTACGGACTGGGCTTCCCTGGTGGTGCAGTGGTTACGAATCCGCCTGCCAATGCAGGGGACACGGGTTTGAGCCCTGGTCCGGGAAGGTCCCACATGCCGTGGAGCAACTAAGCCCGTGCGCCACAACTACTGAGCCTGTGATCTAGAGCCCGCGAGCCACAACGACTGAATCCGTGTGCCACAACTACCGGAGCCCATGCGCCTAGAGCCCGGGCTCCGCAACAAGAGAAGCCACTGCAGTGAGAAGCCCGCGCACCTCAATGGAGAGTAGCCCCCGTTCGCCACAACCGCAGACAGCCCACGCGCAGGAAACGAAGACCAAACACAGCCAAAAACTAAAATAAATTAAAAAAACATGTGTTACAGACTGCATGTTTGTGTACCCTCCAAAATCCATGTTGAAAGCCTAACAGTGTGATGGTATCTGGGAGGTAATTAGGCTCAGGTGAGGTCATGGGGGGGGCTCCCCATGATGGGATTAGTGCCCTTACAAGAAGAGGAAGAGATGCCAGAACTCTCTCTCTTTCCACAGTGTGAGCACACAGCCAGAAGGCAGTCATCAGCAAGCCAGGAAGAGCGCTCTCACCGGAAACCAAAATGCCCAGCACCTTGGTTTTGGACTTCCCAGCCTCCAGAAGGATAAGAAATAAATGTCTGTTGTTGCCACTCAGTCTATGGGATATTTGCTATAGTGGCCAGAACTAAGACAAGAAGCCTCCAGATAAGGTGCCTAAATCCCATCTTTGCAGTGATGACCTCAGCTCCATAACCTATCACTGTCCTCTCTGATGAGCTCAGGAAGGCAAGAAAAGTTGTGCGGGTAACCACTTCCCTTCCTCTTTGAACTTCACTGCTCCAACGTCTCTCTCTCCCTAGTGTCTATCACAGGTTCAGGGTTCAAAGGAAAGGCGAAGGGAGGAAGAATAAAAAATGTCTCATTTATTCCTTCACTCCACAATATGGGAGTGCCTGTGTCATAGGAGGTGCTGGGCTGGGCGACGCCCTCAGGCAGCTGCTTTTCACAACACTGTGGCTTCCAGTTCTCTTGCCCAGAGGGAAGCTGCTTTGCTAGCTTTCCCTCGCTCCTCCTCCTCCTCTTCTCACTGCCCCTTCCTTCTCGAGGGAAAATAAAGCTCCTCTTTGAACCTGAACAGGACAAAGTTCCCAAGGCTTCTGCTTGCGAACTTGTGGGGGAAGAGGAAGAACGGGTTAAACCCTGAGGCTCTCCTCCACCTCACACACAAAGAGAGGTTCGACTCAATCTAGTGGGAGGCCTCACAGGGAGATCTAGGGGTCCCTAAACTCTGAAGCCCTTGGCCCATTCTCCCCGAAGCCCTGCTTGAGAAGAGGAACAGGTGTGATGGCAGGTGACTCTCCCAGGGTAGGTGCCACCGCCTGGATCCTGCTTGCCGCTGATAACCTCACAGACCTGGGGATGGGCTCGGCTCAACTTGCCCGTGGAGCAGGCAATGGTTCGAATGGGTTTTGAGTGCTCTTGAGACTACCACTTATCTCTAGGCAGTGTTCTTCTTCCTGTCCTCACTGTTCTTGACCCTCATCCCTCATCCTCTCTGTCCTGACGTCTCTACTCAACTCTGTCCAGTGTCAGCTCTCATTCTCCTGCTGCCTCTTTCTTCCTTCAATTAAAGCAATTCAAAATGTAAGCCGGTATGTTCACTCCTTGATTGCTAGAGTCTCACTCTCTTCCAGAATCAAGTTGCAAATCTCTATCCAGGTGCTCTTTTCTCCCAGCGAGACACCCCCAGCAACTTTAACCTTGCTCCCGTGGTACCTATGGGCCCCTGGCAGATGCTCACCTTCCTCTTCTCCTGCCCCCCCGGGCTGAGCTTCCTTCCTCTCCAGAGCATGCTGCAGTTGCAGGCCAGGCAGGGAAGTTACCTCCTAGGACACACACCTTGCCCCGAAGTGTTTGGCTTTGTTCTCCGCTTCCCCCAGCCCTGCCACGCACTCCATTCAGAGAGCAACTACCCCACCTACTGTCCTCCCTGCTCCCCAAGTACACACACTCACACGCGTGCGTGCACACACGTGCACACACATACACACACACACGACATCCCCAGACTTAGCACCTGCGGTGCCCCCTTCTGTATAAAGAAAGTCTAAAGTTGTTCTTGCACTCCCCTCTTCATCGAATATTTGGCCAAATCTATCCAGGGACCTCGTTTGTCTCATATGTCCCAGGTTTGCATTCCAAAAAAGTAATGTAACCCACCCCCTCCCACCTTAGGCAGCAGGTGTAAACAGATCAGAGTCTGAAAGATGGTGATGAGGTGCCTCAGCGATAATGCAGATTCTCCACACCTGACAATCCCCAGAGCTTGGCCCTCGGCCCTGTTCCCTCCTTCTGGCCCTGGATGCCTGCTGAGATGCTATCTTGCTTAAAACAATGGGAGAATGTGCTTGGTGTTTTTAAATTGTGGTTGTTAAGTCTCTGCTGAGATATAGGAGAACATAGAAAGGAGGAAAGGAGGCAGCTACTCCCTGACACCGACCAGTGTTTGGGCCCACTGCCCCAAACGATATCATACAAGGGGCAGGGGCTGTGCTCTAACACCTGAATTCCCCTATACCCAGCCCTCTAGCCCTCGCTCTCCTCCCTAAGGTCCCCACCTAGAGCCACTGCTGTCCTTCTAACGTAAGGCTACTGAAGGAGCTTGCTTTCTGCCTTCTCCACCCCAGCCTCCCAGCCCCTAGGTACACACACACTCACCTTGGAACATGCGCGCTACACCTTATCCCCTCACACGCTGGAGGGAACAATGCAGCAAAGGGAAAGCAACAGTCAGGGGACCCACCTCCAAAGCTCAGGGCCCAGGGCAATGGCCTTGGTTTTCCAGGTAGCTCCCAGGGCAAATGGTGCCCTCACTGGTCCACCCTCAAGTGCCAAATCCTCACAGCCGTGTGCTCTCTAGGGTGGAGGCACCGCATATTCAGAAGGCTTGTATTCATTTCCACAAATATGAACTATGAGCGTTCATTAGCTCCTCAGAGTTGGTATCTAGTTCAACCTCCCATAGAACCTCTAATTAATGTACCCTTCCTTTTCTCTGTCATTGGCTTAGGGTTCCTGGGTGTCCCCTGGGCCAAAGAATACTACTCCTGTTCTGTGGGCTTAGGGCAGGTTTCCTGTCACTTCAAGCTGTGTGGCCCAGGCTAGCTGCCCTTTCTAAGGGGAAGGCTAGGAGGGAATACAGAAAGAAACTGACTCATTGGCTTCGTGGTGGTTTCTATTTCTCTTTCTTTGCCAGTTCTCACCTCTGCTCTAGAAATCTGAATGCTAGGCTAAAGGGTTTGGGTTTTATTGGACAGCTGAAGTCATCAGATGTTCCTGACATAATCAGGCTTGATTTATAAAGACCATGCTGACTGCAGTGTGCTGAATGGATTAGAGGGACCAACACTAATATTAGGGCGACGAGAGGCTGGGGAGTTGTTGCAGAAATTCAGTAGGAAGATGCCCAAGGCCTGATCTGGGGGTGGCTCATGATCAACAGAGAGATAAGAAGAGAATTGGGATGTTTTCTGGAGGTAGAACCAATACAACCAACCTGGTGGGAGTTGAAGGCTTGCGGGACAGAGGGGCAAGCACCTGGGTCCCGGGTAGGTGACGTAGACTAGACAGAGATCACGTGCTCAGTTTTGAAGAAACTCTATATGGTGAGTACCCAGGGTGCACAGAAGGTGTGCTCAACTGCCCTCCCCATAGCCTGACAGATGGAGCAGAAAATTCTACCTTGAGCACCATAGCGCCCTCTGGCCTGCACGCCCATTCTGTGGGTAGTGCTCCTCCACTCACACCAGGGAGTGTACTTCACGTGTGGGACCTTCTCAAGGGAGTGTGGAGCGAGCAGAAGGCCTCGTGCATGTGAAGCCAGAGAAGTGGGAGAAATTCCAGGGTCAGAGCAAAAGGCCTGGAGGTTGGGAGCCCAGGAGCACCCCGACTGCAGGTCTCTGCAAGTCAGGAAGGTGGGATCTCGAGAGGCAAAGCTGTAGAGCCTGGGAGAGGGCCACTGGTATGCTTACGTGGTGGGCTGCCTTCCTGTGTTTCAGCTCTCCTCAACAGAAAAACCTCAGGTGTCTACACATGAATTTACCTACAAAACAGGAACAGACTTACACACATAGAGAACAGACTTGGGGTTGCCAAGGCGGTGGGGGGTGTGGTGTAGGGGAGGGAAGGATTGGGAGTTGGGGACTAGCACATGCAAACTGTTATATATACAATGGATAAACAACAAGGTGCTACTGTATAGAACAGGGAACTATATTCAATATCCTGTGATAAACCATCATGGAAAACAATATGAAAAAGGAGATATATATACACATATATATATGTACGTATATATATATATATATGAATCACTTTGCTGTGTGCCCAAAATTAACACAACAGTGTAAATCAACTATACTTCACCAAAAAAAACAAAAAGCCCTCAACATCTATAAGCGGTTTACCTCCAATATGTGGAGTCAGATGGATACCATATCCCATCAGCATCCTGTGCAAAACCTTCTGAACCACTTGCTGAAACAGAGAAGTCACTGGTCATCAGTAAAGGCCACATTGTTTCCCAGAGGACAAGCAGCAGAGAAGAGCGCAGCTGTCACCTTTCCAGGGCTTTCCCTTCTCCTGCACACATGTAGACATGTATAGTCGTATGGGTACACGTTCTCTCCCCCACCCCCTTCTCTCCCCACCCCCTTCTCTCCCCACGGTGAGTCAGCCAGAAGCACGCAGTGAGGCAGACTCCTCCTCCCCCGCCCCAGCTTTTATCCAGAGGATGGGGCACAAAGACTGGGTCCACGTTACCAAGCAGGATGAGGGGCTGCGGGAGCGGGGGCAGGCATTCTGGGAAGTGGAGAGGAGAGGAAGCAGGCAGGGGGCAGCCCTCAGAAAAATGCATTACCTCAACCCCCTAAAGAGCCCCAGTTTGTAATCAGCAATGGACACAGCTCTCCAGGTCGGTGGCTGTCCTTCCAGGGGCAGCTGACTGCCCCAGGAAAAGTACTCTTCCACCCTCAGTGCCCTCCTGAGCTGAGCTAACAAGTCTACGGCCTCTAGCACAAAGTCACATTTCCCCACCTGGGCATTTTCTTGTCATACCCATGTCAACCTTGCTCTTGTACACCTCTGATTTTAGAACTCGGCATATGGCTTGACACAGAGAGACAACCTTCTGGCCCTCGCCCAACAAAGTCATTTCACACTCTTTGGCTTCAAGGCTGTCTTCTCAAAGACATTCATTCTGGGAGCTGGCGTTTCTCTCACTAATCATGTATTTCCAGCCTGGAGGTGTCTTGGCTGAGTATACGCAAGTAGCCAGCCAGAGCCCTGCAGACAGCTGGGCTTTCCAAAGCTCTCTGATGTGCTCACCCAACACACCTGAGACCTTCAGCAGGGCTCTTTCCTGCTGAAGGCATGGGAGAGGGCATGGGAATGGGAACCAGGCCCTGAGCATCACTGTCATCCTAATGTACTCCCACACGTTGACCAAGGAACATCAGTTCCTGCAATGTGTGTGTGTGTTCACTATATGTCCTACAAAGTCATCACAAGTAATGAATCACTGACTACTAAACCACTGCTCCTAGGGGAAATACAGGGTTAGGTTCCTGCGAGCCTCTGGTTACAACACTTTCATCAACCAATCAATATATAAACTCGTTTTATGTCTGTTTCTGTTTCAATTTATAATTTAATCCAATTAGAAATCAAGAATTTACTAAAAGAATGTATATTAACAAAACGCTAAAAGCGTCTTCCAACAAAAAACTCTAGAATCTGTCCAAGTCTAAATCACTGGACACTCCCAGTAGTGTCTCCAGAGGCTCCTTCATTGTTGAGGCTTTAGTAACCTCTGTTCATGCCCCATGGCATCTCTGGACCACACATGATGGCTGTAAGGTGCCCACGGGGTACTGAGGCAAGAAACTGCCCTTCTTGGCCTTGTATTATAAACCATTAGAGTGGCAACTGTCAGCCACATACTGGGCCATCCTCAAAATAGAGGTTCTCACAGACCCTGGGCCTGTGACCCTCTGTACCCAGGTGCCCAGGATGCCTTAGATCATGGAACCAGCACCCCAAAACCTCAGCATGCTTACTGAGGCCTCCTTGATACCAGATAGCTTTCTGGCATATCTTTCTTGCAAGAGGGCATGGCCTCAGCTGTCCTTAGTCCCTTGCCAGATGAGATAGTGGTAGAAGGAGACACCCCTCTCCCAGACTTCTTGGCTACCTGCGGAGCCCCTTGGAATCAACTGAGTGGGCAATATTGGGCATTGTACACTACATATGGTATGGTCACCATCATCCATATTACTGCTTTCGATCCCTTAACCAAGATGCCTATGATAAAGGACAGGACCAAAGAGTCAGCACAATTGACCAAACTTCAGTCATTTTAGTACTCGATGCCCCGGCTAACAAATGGGCCCATCTTCACATTTTTATAAACTCTTGGGTCATTGCCTAAATGTTGTCCCCTTTGACGTAAAGAACTCTGGGAATCACTTGCCTCACAGATACCCAAAATATGGATCAAGATGTTAGGGACTGACAGAATGGCCATCATCAAAAAATCTACGAACAATAAATGCTGGAGAGGGTGTGGAGAAAAGGGAAGCCTCCTGCGCTGTTGGTGGGAATGTAAATTGATACAGCCACTATGGAGAACAGTATGGAGGTTCCTTAAGGAGCTAAAAATAGAACTACCAAACGACCCAGCAATCCCACTACTGGGCATATACCCTGAGAAACCCATAATTCAAAAAGAGTCATGTACCACAATGTTCACTGCAGCTCTATTTACAATAGCCAGGACATGGAAGAAACCTAAGCGTCCATCGACAGATGAATAGATAAAGAAGATGTGGCATATATATACAATGGAATATTACTCAGCCATAAAAAGAGATGAAATTGACTTATTTCTAGTCAGGTGGGTGGACCTAGAGTCTGTCAGAGAGTGAAGTAAGTCAGAAAGAGAAAAACAAATACCGTAATGCTAACACATATATATGGAATCTCAAAAGCAGAAAAAACCCAAAATGGTCATAAAGAACCTAGGGGCAGGACGGGAATAAAGACGCACACCTAACAGAGAATGGACTTGAGGACACGGGGAGGGGGAAGGGTGAGCTGGGACAAAATGAGACAGTGGCATGGACTTATATACACTACCAAATGTAAAACCGAAAGCTACTGGGAAGGAGCCGCAGAGCACAGGGAGATCAGCTTGGTGCTTTGTGACCACCTGGAGGGGTGGGATAGGGAGGGTGGGAGGGAGGGAGACACAAGAGGGAAGAGATATGGGGATATATGTATATGTATAGCTGATTCACTTTGTTATAAAGCAGAAAGTAACACACCAGTGTAAAGCAATTAAACTGCCATAAACATTTTATAAAAAAAGAAAAAAAAGATGTTATGGAATGGGGCTTCCCTGGTGCTGCAGTGGTTAAGAACCCGTCTGCCAATGCAGGGGACATGGGTTCGAGCCCTGGTCCGGGAAGATGCCACATGCCGCGGAGCAACTAAGCCTGTGTGCCACAACTACTGAGCCTGAGTTCTAGAGCCCGCGAACCACGACTACTGAGCCCGCGGGCCAGAACTACTGAAGCCTGCGCACCCACAACAAGAGAAGCCACCGCGGTGAGAAGCCCGTGTACCTCAACGAAGAGGAGCCCCCATTCACCGCAACTAGAGAAAGCCCACGCGCAGCAACGAAGACCCAACAGAGCCAAAAGTAAAAATACAAACAAAAACAAGATGTTATGCACTGAACTCTGTTCCCCTCAAATTGGTATGTTGAACCCCTAACCCCCAATGTGACTATAGTTGGAGATATGACCTTCAAGGTTAAACAAGGTCATGAGCTTGGAGCTCTAATCCAATAGGGGGGTATCCTTATAAGAAGACGAACAGAAGCCACAGAGCTCTCTCTCTCCCCACACTGAACAAAGAAAAGGCCATATGAAGACACAGTGAGAAGACAGCTGTCTGCCAAGGACAAAGGTCTCACCAGGCTATAAATTCTTTTAGCAAATTCTAGATTTCCAACTGGATTAAACTGTGGACCTTTGTATCAACTTAAATTGTTTCCTCCCTCTGTGTACAAGTTTTCTGATTTCTTTCTCTCTGATTCTTTTTGCTTGTTTGTTTGTCACTGGATATACTTTGTGTGTGTGTGTGTGTGTGTGAGGGCAGTGTCCTCTCTAATCTGCTCATATTTATAGATTTCTTCCTTCAGAGAGCATCAGATCAGTTTCATTAGGGTTAGGGGCCTCCCCTATGGCAATGGTTGCTTAATAAGTTTTAAGGACTCTGGCTTAAGTTGCGTTTAATTTCATCACTGCGTCCCAAAAGTGCCATGGTTGCTTTTCCCTATCATTAGGATGATCAGGATTTCTACTGCAACAGAAGCATATGCAATAGAATGGCACAGCAGATTACTGGGCCCCCAAGCCAGAGGTGGGTGGACTGAAGCCATCTTCTGCTATGGTGCTGCCACTTGTGCTGCATGGAATTATTATTATCATTATTTTGTCTTTACTCTCTGTACAAATTCTGTCAGAATAGTTTAGATTTCTAGCAGTGCAAATTTACAGCTGTGGGTTTTATCTCCATCTAATCATGAGTGGTCCAGACCTTCTGGGTGGTTATGGGGACAGGTTTGGAGGCCCACTGACCCACCTCTTGGGCAGCCCAGGAGAGGAGGACATCGCAGGCCATGCAGGACACGTGGGGGATGCATTCTGGAACAGGGTGAACCAGAAGGGTCTGTGGGAAGCGGGCTTTGCAGTACTAAGAGGGTGAGGTACACCCGGGTGCCTAAGCAAGGATGTGACTGGCTTGTTTGAATCCTTTGCTGGCTGACAAGGAAACACTATTCAGGGATAATAAGCAGGAATGCATCCGGTGCATTTAATAACAAGGGTTGTTGCTAGAGGACCCTATCTGGTGGAGCAGAGTGGGCAGCAGAATCTGGGATTAGGCCGCTCGAGGCACTCCCAGTTTCACCAGCCGTCTACTCAGCACGGCGGAATACTAACTTGGGCCCTCACCGCACCATCACCCCCTCCCCGCGCACTCACACACAGGGGTCAGTACACCTGGCTGAGGAGAACTCAGTCCCTGGAGATGGAGGGGTGGACCCTGGGGCGGTAGCTCCCCGACCCCCGCCATTTCAGCGCTATTAGGTACCACGGCAACACAGGGCCTGAAACAAGGGGGCTCCATCGCAGCTGGACGTGCCCAGCCCCACCACCAACTCCCCTGGGACTGGCCAGCAGGCAGCGCGCGTGGGCAGCCGATCAAAAGCCCAGGCCCACGTCTGCTCCAGCCGTCTCCTTCTAAGAGGTCGCCCACTCACCCACCGCCCTCCCAGCTCATGGCAGCCTGGCGACCCCGCTTACCAATCAAAGAAGTCCAGAACGACGTCAGGAACATCAGGCGAGGAGAGGTTAGAAGCCAAAGTGGAATTTCCGGCTGGGATGGGGGTCGTCGCCCTCCAAGGGCAGGGTCCTGATGAGGAGTAGGCAAACAGCGGCCCGCCGCAGGTCGGGACGCCATAGCTCCCACCGTCCAAGAACCCTGGAGACCGCTGCGGACTGGGAGGAAGAGAGACGAGGGGGGGCGCGGGATAACCAAGAGGAGCGGGGCGAGGAGCTCGTGCTTCTGCAAAGAGCCGCCTGTAAGGTGAGAACATCGAGGCCAAGGGGAGCGCGGAGGGTGGGGGTCGACCAGCGGCCCTGAGCCTGGCAGCGGCAAGAAGAGCAGCAGCCCAGCACCTTCCTCCACGTACCAACCCGACTACTCACCCGGCCGCTGTGGACAGCGCGGGGTCTGAAGCACTTCCGGCTGCTGCTGGGCGGGCCCGAGGCCCGGCGCACAACTGACTCCGCCCACTCTGATGGCAAGCGAGCTTAGCCAATCCGGCAGGCGCCAGGAGGTTTTCAAATAGATGCGCATTCCCACCTCCTAGCACAGGCTGTGTGCCGCCCAGCCCTGTGCTCCTTCTGGCGTCTGCAGTCATTCCTCAGTCAGCAGCAGCTCCAACTCCTTGGAAGCTGGAGAGCTGGGCCGGGGGTCGGCGGCGTGGGGCACCCTGCCCTGCGCCTCCCCTCTGCAAATACGCAAAATATGCTTTTCACTTGAAACAGCGTATGCCCACGAGTTTGCTTTTTGTGGTGAAAGAAGTAATTTGACGACCCAGGCTCCATGTGCAGTTTGAAAGTACTGAACACCTTTGAGGAATCAGGACATAGTTGACTGGTGGTCATTCCCAGACCCTCGGGCCTCCAGTGAACCAGAGTGCCTGTCCTCTGGAAGGCATAGAGGAGGTGCAACCAGTGCGTTTTGTGACACGGCTCTGACGCATCATCAGGACAGAAATTGGGCTCCAGGAGCCCCCCTCCCATAGCTAAGGGATGCACAGTTGAAGTGAGGGTTCTTGGCTGACAGCATTGAAGGGGAAAAGAAGGCAACGGTCAGTGTATCGGATCTTCAAGGCAGTGAGTCCCTGGAGAGCAGGTCACTCTAACGCTCCAGCATTCTGGCCCAGCATGGGGGGGAAAAAGCCTTACATTTTTTCTAGAGGTTTTCTATTCTTTCCGCTACCCTGAACATTGCCACGTAGAATAGAAATATCTCAGAGAAAGAGGAAATGCTTCCACTCATTCACTACCCTTCGTCCTTCCCATCTCAGGTACCTTGCTGAAGCAAGGTCAGAAAGAGGCTTCTTCAGAGCACATAAGCCAGATGGGCAATGAGTAGATAAAACTCAGTCATATTCACCAGCGCTGGACCTCGTGAGGCATGCCATGTAAAAGTGTTGAAATCAAAATGGATTTCAGGTTCACTCTTGGTGAACTAGAATATTCAAACAAACATTCTCCCCCTTCGCCTTTCCTTCAGTATTTGGTGAAAAGAGTTGGGACTGCTTGTGCCCAGAATGTTGCAAAGCATTAGTTGCATGGAACTTCCTGGGGTGGCTGAGTGTTTTGTACAGCTAAAAATTTAACTCTTTACCCCACCTTGACCCCTTCTCCAGCACCCCCTTTCTTTTTCTTTTGTTTTTTTAACCATTTTAGAATCACACATTTTTAAAATGTCTCTTATTTTCCTTCCTTCTCTTCACCAGCAGAGCATCTTCACACCTTCGTTTCCCCTCTCCTTTCCCCCTCTTTTTCCTTCTATTGCAGTAAGTGCTTTCTTCTCACTTACGTGGCGGATCCGCATGGAACTAACCCTCTTACTTACGTGGGGGATCCCTCTATAACTAACCGTCACAACAGCAGTGGGTCAGGTGAGCTCAGCCCTACTGCTCTTAGTCCTGCACCCCTTGTCTCTGGTCACTAAGGCATCCTCGTAGAGACAATACTTGCTTGTCAAAAATGAAAAGGCCATTTCAGATCCGTTTGTCCAAGCATCTGAATTGTATATGGGCTGGGAGGGGTGGGGACTGAAGCCTAGAGGAGGGTGGATGGGCCCAAGGTTATACAGTGGCAAAATGCAAAACTAGAACCCTATCTCTAGGTTGGCCCACTTCCAGAAAAGTGTGTTTTTCCAGTGAAAGTCAGCTTTGACTGTTATCTCATGCAGCCACTGGCATGTGGGAATTGTTTTGTTTGGAAGCAGGTTATTCCTATTCCTGGAATCAAATTCTGCAATCAGTGTCTCAACTGACAGGGAAATCAAGCCTCAGTTTTTTTCTTTTTTTCCTAGGCGTCCTTGTGACTATAGAGATGGCGAAAAGCTTGATGGCAAAAATGAATTTATTTCCAAAGCTTACGTCCCACACTCACATGACAAAGAGCCCCAAAGGCAGCAAGGAATATGAAAAAGCTAGTACAATTTGTAGTTGTTGAGTTTTTGTCTAGTTCATTTATTAGAATGTACATAAATATCCACATTGAATGGAATTAAACATGAATATGGGATCAGGGTGTAGAGGACAGGTCACTGACCTAGGAGTTAGCCCATCTGTGTTCTGACCCAGCTCTGACACATGACTGCGAATATTCCAGTTTGTCTAGAGTATGAGGTGGATTGGGAGGTAAGGCAAGAGGCCAAATAGGTAAGAAGCAAAAGAATAGGTGGCACCTGGCCTAATGTGGGCCACACATTCAGTGCACAGAAAATACCTCCTCGGTGAATAACTGAAGCTAAGAAGGAGAGTTTCACTGTATTTTTTTTTTTACTTATAAACAGCAAACATTTATTTTTCACAGTCCTAGACGCTGGTTAGTCCAAGATCAAGGCACCAGCAGCTTTGGTGTCTGGTGAAGGCCACTTCCTGGATCATAGATGGCAACTTGTCACGATGTCCTCACATGGTGGAAGGGGCAAAGTATCTCTCTGGACCCTCTTAAATAAGGCACTAATCTCATTCATGAGGGTTCCACCCTTTTGACCTTGGCACATCCCAGAGACCTCACCTTCTAATACCGTTATCTTGGGGATTAGGATTTCAACACATAGATTTGGGGGGAATGCAAACATTCTCTTTAGGACACCTACCCAATTTCCATACTGCCCAAAATGTGCCATGTGTAAACCCAAATAAAATCACATCATTTTCTTACTTTACAAAGTTCAAAGTCTTCTGATTGACTGGCAGAGAACTTTTCATCTTCAACCTTTCTCTCCATAACCTATTCCACATACTCCATTTTTTATTTCCATCTCTTCTTTTTTTTAAGTTAATTTTTATTGCAGTATAGTTCCTTTACAATGTTGTCTTAGTTTCTGCTTTACAGCAACATGAATCGGTTATATGTATACACATATCCCATCTTTTTTAGATTTCCTTTGCATTTAGGTCACCACGGAGTACTGAGTAGAGTTCCCTGTGCTATACAGTAGTTTCTCAGAAAGAGAGTTTTAGATCTGATTGTCCAAAGTAAGGAATTTGATTTCTATCTTACATTCAACAGTAAGCTTTTGGAGGCTTTGTGCAGGAAAATGACACCATCAGGAAGAAACTTTCAGTTACTTTCTGGAGGAAGAACTGGAAGAAAGAGAGACTGGGGACAAGGAGAGAAGTTAGAAGGGTGGTGCACACTTCTGCTCCGAGTAATGGCAGGCTAAGTCATTTGCACTCACCATCGCAATGAGGACAACTAAAAAATACTGGGTGAAATGTGAAAAGAAATTATCTTCATTAAGTGCTAAGAAACTCTGAGGCTAAAATCTAGAAGAAAGCAAAAACCCAAATAGGAAAGCCCAGCACTCAAAGCCACTTTTGCCTGAGGGCATTAGGTGGATCCAGAAGGAAGAAGTGTGACACTGAGCTGTGGTTTTGGCGGCCTGATGGGAAAAGAGACCAAAAGTTCAAGTCCTCACCCCCATTGAGTGGATCTGATAAGCCCTCCAGCCACTCTAAGCTGAAAAGAAGTGGCTACCCCTTTGGGATAATGGTGAACCAGAAGCAACAAGCCCTGGCATGGACTTGCAGTCTAGGTATCCATCACCAGAGTGATCCGAGGAACTTCAAGCCCTGAACTTGGATTAAAGTGGTCTTGGACAGGTAGTGACCCCAGGCATTTAGCAGAAGCAGGTGAAAATGCTCTCTGCAGGAAGGTTCTGTCTTCCCATGCCTGAAATCAGTCTGATAAATAATTTTTCAATAATATATTGGGACATAGTCAAAGATAAGTGGACACATAAGGAAAAAAAATACATTGTAAGTGACAGCCCAAAGAAAAAATAGACAATGAAAACAAATTCACAGATATTTCAGATATCAGAACTATGAGACCCAGACTATAATCACTATGGCTTACTATAGTTCAAAAAATTAAGAAATAAGCTTTAAAATATTTTCAGGGAACAGAAAATCCTAAAATGTGGCATAGCCAATTGAAAAAGAATCAAATAGGACATCTAGGACTAAAAAAGTATAACGATTGAGGGTTCAATGGATGCATTCAACACAACGCTAAACATAATCATTAGATGATGATAAATGTGATGAAGAGAAATAAACCTAAGAGAGAATTATTGAATTAGAAGACAGATCAAAAGAAATCATCCAGAATTCTGCCTGGAGAAGTGAATTTTATGAAAAGAAATGTAGGATAAGAGACACAATGAATAGAGTGAAGAAGTCTAATATACATTTAATTTAAATCCTAGAAGGACACGAGTGAGAAATGGGAAAGAAGATGATGGCCAAACATTTTCCCAAGCAGATGAAATGCACCAATCCACAGATACTAGAAGCTCATTGAATTCTCATCAGCATAGAAAACAGAAATTCACTCCTGGACGCATCATCATGAGAGTGCAGGACATCAGAAAGAATGAAGGCTATGTTAAGGATCCAAGTGAGAGATAATGAATCTTGACCTTGGGCAGGAGCAGAAGAAATAAAGACAAGGGGATGGGCCTCTGGACGCTGGTCTTTAGAATACCTTTTTCTCAGACTTAGCATGAAAGACTATTTTATAAACGTTATCCATTCCATCCTTCATTAATAAAAAACATTTGCTACCAAACCTATTTCTTAGAGCACCCTGACACCTAGGAGCTGTTCAAATTGTCTTAGTCATACATGGAAGGTCGTCACCCTATAAGTATGTCATCTTATGGGCTATGACAGGGGTGAGTATTCTCCATAGGAATTATGAAGGTTAACTTTATGTGTCACCTTGACTGGGCTAAGGAAGAATTTCAAGTGCATGAACCTATTCCAGGAGCTATTAGGTCTGGAAAAGCTTCTCTGTGGACCTGCAGATCCTATTTAGGAGTCAGCTATGGAAATGAAGTCAGAGTGACCCTTCTTGTGTTCCATTTAATGCAAACATGAAGAGAGCTTCTTTCCACTGAAATGCACTGTTATGGCACCTTGCTTAGACACAACTTCACTTTGAATTTACTAAAAATAAATGGAAACGCTTATTTCACCTTGAGGATTATGTGTGGATCTTAATTGACAAAATGTACTCTCTACCCCATCCCACTGATCAGAAAACGGCCAACCTCCTCCAGAGGACTAATAATAATAATTTAATCCTCACTTCAGCTCTGTAAGGTAGGTATTATTCTTCCCGTTTTCCAGCCAGGAGGGGAGATGATATAGTAGAAGTCAGAGCTTAGACTCTGAAGCCAGACTGCCTGGGTTTGAATTTCACCTGTGTCACTCACTCGCCGTGGAATCTTAAGCAACTTACATAGCTGCTCTGTGCCTCACTTTCTTCATCTCTAGAGTAAGATAATAATAGGACTTCTTTAGAGGCTACAATGAGTCAATTCATGGAAAGCACCTAAATTATTATGGCCAATCATACAATCAGTGCTCAAAACATGGAAACTCTTCTTCTTCTAGAGTTACGTGGCCATTTATTTTCTGGCCACTTAATACGACGAACGAGAAGGAAAAATATGGATCACTGAAGCCGACTAGAAGAAGAAACATGGGTCATGGGCGCAGCCTGGCCTTATTATCCATAGCTCCTGAGATGAGCTGTGTGACCCTGACTAGGGGCAGGGGGAGGTGTCTACAAGGGTTCTCCAACCCTTGCACTCCAGGGGGAGCCAGTGCCTAAGATATGTCCCAAATGAGTCTGCCCCAGCTAGAAGCTCCTGGAATCCCGGAGATGAGAAAAGGCCCTTTCCCACACAGGCTCCAGGAAGCATTTAGAACCCCAAAGAATATACAAATTACTAAGCTCAATGAGTCACAATAAATTCACTTTAAAAGTACTACTTTACCCTCTTAATTTACAAGTGGCAAGGGATGAAGCATCTGACTGTTCATCATAGTTTTTCTTTGGGAGACCTGAAGCAGTTTCTGGCTCACCCAGTAGGGGTGTCAAACCCCTGAGTGACATGGAACCACCGTATCACCTTACCTTATCACTTCTAATGGCTGGACTTTGTGTTCCGTTGTCATCACAGAATGTAAGTGGTTTCAACTATAACTTTGTTCAAAGCTCTTAGTCCATTTCAAACCAACTAATGTTTCCCCTTTACTTTTCAGTTAAGACTCTCAAGTAGCTCCTAGAGCAGCTTCAGCACTTATACCTTTCCGTCAGCAGCTTTGTCTCAGATATTCATGTGGATACAGCCTTGTTCACAGTGGAGCACAGGGCAAAATGCAGAATGTCTTTGTCTTTCTGATTTACTATAATGAGGGATAAGTGTGCTTAGGGCAATCACTCCCATGAAGAGCAAAGTGGAAGTTTAGCGGAACATAATGTGTGTTGACTTGAGTAAGCCTCAGTCCCGTGCCCCTCCCTTGGGGTTGGATTCCAGTTTCTGACTACCCAAATGTGTTCACAATGCACACGGTCTGCCCCTAGGGAAACGACTCTTTAGTAGAAATATAAATGATGAGCCAAGGAATTCCAAAACACATGGTGCAGTGATATACGTAAGAGGGGCTCCTGAACCAGGCTGGAGGGTTTGCAAAGAAAACTGGATGTCTGGGGCAGGAGTGAAAGGAAGTATTAATCTTCACACTTTTATGTCTTTCCCTCAACCCGGCCATAATTTATAGACAAGTCCTATTTTCTGAGTAAAATATAAATCCAACCACTTTCTAACACCTTTGCTTTTGTCACTCTGGTCCAAGTCCCCATCGTCTCTCAGGTGGACCACTCCAATAGCCTCCTAATTGGCTTCCCCACTTCCAGTTTTATATCCTGTGGCAAATATCGTAGATTAGCTCACTTGACTCCATTACAATCCCAATCACAGCAGGTAAGGCTTGATCGACGTTGCAAGCCAAGTCTACATTTCCTGAACTCCTGCCCTTATGGCCTGGATTGCACACATAACTTAGCCTCTGCCAAGCAGATAATAAACCCCCATGAGAGTTGGTAGGAGCAGGAAGGTGGAGTCTATGCTGCTTCTGGGGTTTCTGGTTTCTCTCAGTGAGCATGGGCTCAGAAACTTTCGCATCTCCTGCAGCAGTAACAATAGAGGTCCCAGGGTACAGTTCCTAGTTTTGTGGGTATCAAAAGGCAAGGCATGGGACATCAACTTTGTATAGACGGAGGAAGGAGGCAATGTGGCCTCAAAGCCAAAATTTGTGATGCTCTCAGCAGAAACAGAGTGGTCCAACGGCTTCCTCACGTTCCACCCTCCTGATTGTACCAGTTCTGTGGTATTATTCAGGAAAACAGTTTTGGAAATTATAACTACTACTTGAGTTAAACCAAACACGACCACCCCCCCCGTGCAAAAGTCTCTCGTGCTTTTCCCTCATACACCCAGGTATTTTGTAGGCTCTTGTAATTTATTTATGCATGCCTGTTTTTGTGCTTTGTAAAAGTGGCCTCCTATAGAATATATTCCTGTGTGTGTCTGTTCTTTTCTATTTTTTTTGGCTTGATACCTTGATTCATAAGATTCATCCAACTTGTATGTAGCCAAGTTTGTTCGTTTCCTTTGCTGTATGACATTCCACTGATGGACATATCACTGCATATACCTACCCAACTAGTTTCTGAACTTGGGTTGTGTCCACTTTTGGACTATTACAAACAATGCAGCTCTGGGCATCCTTGGCCTTGTCATCTGGTTTGCACGGGCATGGGGTTCTCTGGGCGAAGCGCCTAGTGGTAGTATTACTGGGTCTAGGGTAAATATATCTTAAACTTTGAGGGATACTGAATATTCCCGTTATTCAGTTCTAAATATTTCTTGATTTCCTTCAATCCAAGGATTAGTTAGTAGTATGCTATTTTGTTTCCAAACATTTGGGTGTTTTAAAGCTATCTCTGTGTTATTAACCTCTGCGTTAAGCATTATGAGCAGAGAGCCTAGATTTCACACTAGTGATCCTTTGCAGTTTATTGAGGCTTCCTTTTTCTTCTTAAGGTCTATTTCTGTATACAGTCAATAGCTCAAAAGAATTTATGTTCTCTGTTTGTTGGGTATGAAGTTTTATATTATCTAATAGCTCAAATTTATTATTGTGTTTAGGCCTTTGATATCACTGCTTATTTCTGTTTGCTCGGACATGTTCTGAGAGTGGTGGGTTAAAATCTCCAGCTCTCATTGTTAACGTATCTATCAGTCCCTACGGTCATAACATTTATCCTTGAGGTTTAAGCTATCCTGCTACGCCACCTTCTGTAACTCCCTCACGCTATCATCCACTGGCCCTAGCCATCGACTGCTCTCTGCCCCAACCGACCACCATCCAGAGGACTCCAACTTCCACGTCAATCACTCAACAATTGGACGTTCTCATTTCCAGTGAACATCTGTACAACATACTAGCCAAACTCTCTCACAGACACACTCTGGTTTATTCTTCACCCTAAACTACTCTACCTCTCACATCTAAAATGAAAATATCCCAGTGTTGGACCGCAAGCCCCTAGACATGCTGCTCTCTCATTCTTCTACACTCTCTACACGTGGTCTTTTATCTCACTGAGCCCTCCTATTCCTTGGCCTCTCTATTTTCTGCACATCTGCACTCTCCCTCTTCTGTCTCTCCCTCCTGTCACCAGTGACTTGGTTTGGGGTTTCTCCCTATTTTTTTTTTTATGGCCGTGCCACGCATCTTGCTGGGATCTTAGTTCCCCGACCCAGGATGGAACCCGGGCTCCCGGCCACTGCCGAGTCCTAACCACTGGACTGCCAGGGAATTCCCTGGGGTTTCTCCTCTTTCCCTGCTCACACTCAGGCATATTAAGTTGTCAATACATCAAGCACCGCTTATTCATCTATGCTTATAACACCTTCTGTATCTCCACATCCAGTTATCACCCATAGCCAATCAACTGTTGACTTTCAGTTCTATACACTTCTTCATGTGTTTCCAATACCCCTACCTTAGTCTAGGACTTCAGCATCTCTCACATAAATCACTGCTTTAATGAGCACTCCATTCTTGCTCCTCTCTGATCCTTTCTTCACATTGCTTTCAGAGTGACATGTCTAAAACACAAATTACTTCCCAAATTAGAGCCCCTTGATGGCTTCTTGTAGCCTTAAGAATGAAGTCTCCACTGCAGTCTCTGGGGAAATGCAAATGGCCAATAGACACATGCAAACATGTTCAACATCACTAATCATCAGGGAAATGCAAATCAAAATCACAATGAGACATCACCTCACAAAAGGACACACGTAACAAATTTTGGCGAGGATGTGTAGAAAAGGGAACCATCCCACACAGATTTGCAGGAGTGTAAAGAGTTGCAGCCACTGTGGAAAACAGTATGGATATTTCTCAGGAAACTAAAAATAGTTTTAGTTTGTAGTTGTTAGAACTACCATACGACCCAACAATTCCACTCCTGGGCATCTATCTGTAGAAAACAAAAACACGAATTCAAAAAGATGCATGCACCCCAATGTTCATAGCTGTGTCATTTACAGTTGCCAGTGTATGGAAGCAATCTGTGTCCATCAACAGATGAACGGAGAAAGAAGATGTGATGTATATATAGAATACTAATCAGCCATAAAAAAGGAATTTTGCCATTGGCAGCAACATGGATGGACTTGGAGGGTATTATGTTAAGGGAACTAAGTGAGACAGAGAGAGACAAATACTCAGTAAATTAAAAAGAATTAATAACTGGCTGAATTAATGGACATAGAAATGAATGTAGAAGAGACTTAAGAAAGGGTAAGTCTTCAACAACAGACATGCTGCAGAGAGCAGAGAAAGGGCAGGGCTTATTTGAATACCACCTAATAAGTTGGTATTACTAGGTCTACAGAGCTAGTGGGCTCTTTTGTGTGCGTCTTAAATGCCAAGTTTATTGTGTATGCAGTAGAGTCATCAAAATTTTCTTACAGGAATCTGGCATGGCCAGAGTTGGGTTTTAGGAAGGTTGACTTAGCAAGTACATGAAGCATGTATCTGTGGGGAAAAATATGGAGGTAGGAGGTTAGGAGACTAGCGCAAAGTTCAGGCAAGAAGTAATGAAGGTAATGATACTAAGAGTTGGCAAGAATGTGGAACAAATAGAAATCTCATCCTCTGCTGTGGGGAATATGAACTAGTACAACCGTTTTGAAAGATAATTGGTGTTACCTAGTAAGGTTGAACGTGGGCAGACCCTACGACCCAGGAATTTCATGTTTAGGCCTATACTGTAGATCAGGGTTTCTCAACTGTTGACATTTTGGAAAAGATAATTCTGGGCTGTAGAGAACTGTCCTGTGCATTGTAGGATGTTTAGCAGTATCCTTGTCCTCCACCCATTATATGCCAGTTGCACACCCTCAGTTATGACAACCAAAAGGTTTCCAGAGGTTATCAAATGTCTCCCTGGTTGGGGCGGAGGGGTAGTGCGTAAAATTGCCCTCAACTGAGAAAGTAGAGAAACTCTTGTATGTGGGCATACGGGGATATAATGAGAAAGTTTGTCGCAAAATAATTTGCAAAAGCATAAACCTGGAAACAAGCCACATGTCCATCAATAGGAAGGAGATACACTGTGGAATTTTCATATGGTGGATAAGTATACAGCAATGAAAAGTGATTACTACAGTTGCACAAATCAACATGGATAAAGATCACAAACACAAAACTGGGGAGGTAGAGAAAGAGCAAGACAAGTAATACATCTAGTATAATTAGATCTACATAAAGTCCAAAATGGACAAGAAATAACATTATTTAAAGGAACATTCCTCTGCAGTGAATGTATAAAAATGTGAATTATTAACAAAGTTCAGGATCGTGGTTACCTCTGGGAAGGAATGAGGGGAGGAATCTGGAAGGGCACAGGTGGACTTCCAAGGCATTAGCCGTGTTCTAGTTCACAAGCTTGGTGCTGGGTACACAGGTTTCTATATTATTATGATATACCTTACATATATACTGTATTATCTTCTGTATACATGAAACAGTTCATAATTTGTCAGAAAGTGATGAGGTCTAAAATAAGGCAGGAAAACGGAGAGAAAGGCAGCAGAGTAAATAATTGGATGAGCGAAAGAGAAAGACAGGGAGAGAGAGGGAAGAGTCAACTTTTAGGTACCTCTTCAAAACGTTTTAAACTCATTTTCTTCATAGATTTGGGGATGAAATCAATTCCTTATCTATAAACACACATAATTCATTGCTCAGACTTCTAAGAAATGTACATTTTATGCCTCAAAGCCGATCCTACTATATGATGTGATTCACGGGACTGGATAATACCACATTGCACAAAACACCATTGTCTGGGAATCCTGCCCTGTTAGACTTGTAAACGTGTTCTCATTTGTATTCCTTGGAGTTATAAGCATCTGAAACTAGGCGGCTTAGAGTAAAAGTGATTCTTCATCACTAACTTTAGTGTCATTAGCATATCCCTAACTCGGACAGAACACTGTTTCCAACTCCGGCACCCACCCTACCCCTCTGTTTTTCTCCCAATGGTCACCTCTCAGGTAGTGGAATAAAAGGAGAGTTTTTGGATCAAATCCTTTCAGAAGATGGGGCCATAACCAAGGAAAATATCAGAATACCCTAAGCTTTCCTGGACGAGGCAGAGAGGGACAAGACAGATCTTTTCCTAGAAGAAGCACAAAGTTTTCAAGGCAGAAGGACTCACTGAAAACATATTTTATACATGAGGATACAGGAAAACCCACAAACACCCAGAGAAGCAGGAAATGCAGGATTTGTCCCTGATTGATTTAGGGACCGTCTGTCAGAGACTCAGAGAAGCCTGATATGTTAGAGCTACAGCAAACCCTCAGAGCAGCAAGCCTGAGCTTCCTCCCTCAACATGAGAGGCTTCAGGTGCATCCATGTGGATAACGTAGCCCACTTGTCCTGTTACCTGGATACGCAGCCTTCACCTCGTAGATACCTCTCAGCCCTGAGAGTATAACACTGACAGTGCCACTCAGCCCTCAGAAGCACAGATGCAGTGAAGAGGAACACACATGTCTCTTGGGGCTTGGGACATGGGGCCACCTGGGGAGTAAATTCAGGGCCCTAGGTAACTGGAGCTCGGTAAGGGCCAGGGACATGGACTCCGAGCATGCACCAAAACAGGCTTATCTCAAAAAGAGGTGTGCATGCGTTTGCCTAAAGTGAACCTCCCGGGACTTCCCTGGCAGTCCAGTGGTTAACACTCTGCTCCCAATGCAGGGAACACGGGTTCCAACCGTGTTCGGGGATCTAATACCCTGCATGCCACACGACGTGGCCAAAAAATAATAATAAATAAATAAAGTGAGCCTCTGAAAATTCTTCAGCCCAGGTAAAGGCCTTTAATATTAACTGTTAACTATAGTTAATACGCTAACTATATTAACACAGAAATACACACACACACTCCCTGCCGGCATGGCATATACCATAAGGAACCAAACCAATTTGACGACTTTCCAGGGACCCTACATGGATAAATTTCTACTTGGACTGTTCTTTCATTAAACAATGGTGACAAAAGGCCTTGTGCCTTTGTTGTTGTTGTTCTAGCAATGAGGAATACTCTGTGTTACTACATGATAACGCATTTTTAAATGTCAACACCAGTGACAGGGGAAAGGGTTGTGGATACCTTACACTCACTTCACTTTAACAGACCTTTATCAAGCATCTACGAAGAAGAAAACACAGTGCTTTAGGAGAGAGAAATCAATAAAAGCCTTTACGTTCCGAACAAGTCAGAAGCTCACACTTTAGGGAGCTGGGGGATACACGCATAAATAAATAATGTTAATCTACTCTCCATACGCGAGGAACTAGCATAGAAAACAGAAAGCGGTATTGATGCTAACTAGCAAGCTCTCAAGCAGCCTTAACTGAATGTAGAAATAAGGCCTTCTACCCTCAAACCCCTGGTCCTCCCCTTCTCTGATCCTCTGCTCTGCTCAAGTACCACTTCACATTTTTCCCTTAAAGAGGTTCCAGATACTAGGCCCATTTCCTCTTTTAATTTTCTTTAAATTAGGACATATTTCAGACCTCGACAAAGGTCTGAAAATGCTACACCCATGCAACCATCAGCCGTCTTAAGAAACATAAGCTTACAAATAAAATTGAAACCCAGTATACCTCTCCCCAACTGAATTCTCCGTCTTTTTCTATAGATTTAACCACTGTCTTAAGTAAGTTTATTGTTCTCATACACACCTTTCTGCATACTACATATGTATGCATTACTCCTATGTATGCCTTTTACTACAAATAGATGTATCTATAATCAACCTAGTAATTTTGCATGTCTTTAAACTTCATATGTGCATGGTATCATAATGCTTTTATCGTTTTGGAACTAGGTTTCTCCTTTATCTATTCGTCCCTTCCACTACTGAATCTTTGCCCCTTGTTATAAGCTGAATTGTGTCCCCGCAAAAGACATGTTGAGGTGTTGACCCCCGCAACCTGTAAATGTGACCTTATTTGGAAAGAGGGTATTTGCAGGTGTAATAAAGATCAGATGAGGTCATACTGGATTAGGGTGGGCCCTTAATCCAATATGACTGGTGTCCTTATAAGAAGAGAAAGAACACAGAAACAGAGACACAGGGGAAAACACTATGTAAAGATGAAGAAAGAGAGTGGAATCGTGCATATACAAGCCAAATGAGGCCAAGGATTGACAGCAACCACCAGCAACTAGGAGAGAGGCATGGAACAGATCCTTCCTCCGAGCCTCCAGAAGGAACCAACCCTGCCGACACCTTGACCTCAGACTTCTGGCCTCCAGAACGGTGAGAGAATAAATTTCGGTTGTTTTAAGCCACCTGCTTTGTGGTAGTTTGTTACGGTAACCCTAGGAAACTAACACATCCCTCCCGGAGGCCTTTGTGTCTCAGGCCCCTGAGAATTCTAGTGTCTTCCTCAGTGCAGATCTCACCATCCTGTTCAGTTTACCTGCAATAGTACCAAGTCAGTGAATTAAGGCTGGTCCTACTGTGGGTGTAGTTAAACGTTTCCCCCATTGCTCTAAAGCAGCAGTTCTGAAACTTTAGTGTGCTTCAGTAGCACTTGGAGGACTTGTAAAAACCTGATGGCTAGCAGCCTACCTTCAGAATATCCAATTCAGCAGGTCTGGAGCAGGGTCTGAGAATTTGCATTTCAAACACGTTCCCAGCAGACGCTGATGCTGCTGCTCCATGGCAGGCCACTAGCACCATCTGGTCTCCAGGCAAGCTAGGTCATCCATCAGTTTCTTTCAGTAACATATACTAGAGGCTGGGCCACCATCTCTATTGCCACACAAGTTGTTTATAATCTAATATTTCAATTTATTTGAGGCTGCTATAAAGGGATGTCAAACAGGCTTACCAAATAGTTGAAAGAAATCCCTTTCAATGACAGTAAGGTGGGCCGAAATAAATAGAACCAAGATACACTGGAGTCTGTATTATTTATATAAAAAAAACCCAACTCTGCAGCTTATTCATGTCAAACAAGCTTTTATTTTCAATGTGAACAATACTGTCAAATTTATCTGTCAAAGGTAAGAATAAAGTCAGATGTCAGTTAATATCATTTTGGGATGTTGAATTTTGAAACAACATTTGTATTGTGGGCTAATGAAAACTAGAATATCCGTGAAGAACAAATTCATCTTTTCTTTCGCTGTCCACTTCTTTTTATGCCTTCCAACTGTAGGGTGGGAGAAGAGTCAATTAACAACTGTACACCAATAACATGCACCAGGGACTTTCTAAATAGGAGTCAATACTATGAACATCTATTGGCTCTCCAAGGAGGAAACAAAACGTTTTCTTCTTGTAACCCAGACCCTTGGTTGTCAGGGTGCACATCATTTCATCACACCAACCTCATCTCTCTCTTGCCCACCACTATAAATGCTAGCTTTTGTTCTTGAAAGGCCACTCTGTGATTTAAATGTCTTTCCCCCTTAAGGGCCTATGCTCCTTACACAAATCATAAATCCCTTATATTCCCAGACCTCTGGTTTCCGTATCTGTAAAATGAGAAAGAGGCTGTTATCAAACATCCGCAGGTGTAAAAATTAAGAAAGGGAGAAAGAAAGAGTGTGATACTGTGAGAGAGAGAGAGAGATGAGAGAGAGAAAGGAAAAGATGAATGGGTAGAGGAAAAAGAAATTTAGATTGAATTACCAACTCAGTGATAGCCAATAATCTTACTATGGCTAATTTTCTTTTCTTTTGAATAAAAAATCTAAATTGAAGTAATATTTGTGAATTACTCATGAAATGCAGTCTTATTTGAAATCCTTAAATTTTTACTACTTTGTAAGTCAAATCCTTGACTTTTTACTTTCACCTTCTCAAAGGCATTGTTATTCCAAGAGACTCCATTTCTGTGGCCACGTGATGAAGGTACAGCTAGAGCACAGCTTGGTCGCTTTAGCTGCTTCTCCTCGTGGCCACTCTCTAAAAATATAGGTCTCTATATTTTAGACCTCTAAAAAAATATAGGTCTCTATTTCCAGGTCTGATAAATTTCCCATCAGTAGTAGTTTTAAGGCTACAGGACAAAGGACTTGTGGCTGTAAATGAAACACATGTCAGAACACACTTCCTTCTATACCATCAAGAATACAAGTACATTAAACTGTATTTCCAAAATTAAACTTCACCAATTTTTTCTTATTTACTTTACAAAAATTATTAAAAACATGATAGATAGCTAGTGAGAAGCAGCTGCATAGCACAGGGAGATCAGCTCGGACCTCTGTGACCACCTAGAGTGGTGGGATAGGGAGGGTGGGAGGGAGATGCAAGAGGGAAGAGAAATGGGGATATAGGTATACTAGAGCTGATTCACTTTGTTATAAAGCAGAAACTAACACACCACTGTAAAGCAATTATACTCCAATAAAGATGTTAAAAAGATAAAAAGTAGATTAAGGATGTAAACAAAACAAAACATAAAGCTGTTAGTAACAGGTATATGTCAGGAATGCTTGCACTATTCAATAATACCTGTATTCTCCAGAGCTGCCCTCTGCTGAGACCATATCCAGTTTGGGTCCTTCTTCTGGTTTCTCATTTCCATCCTCTTTCTCTTCATCAGCGTTTTCATACTGATGTTCACTCTCTCCTTTAGTGTCGAATGATACAGACTTTGGCATCACAAGGTGGTGGACAACATTTCCCGATTTAAAATCAGCAGCAGAATCTAGTTCTCTGCCCTCGGGAGGATCTGGAAAAGACAAATATGTCAGAAAATAAATAAAGAAGTAAAAAGAATAGCTGGTCATGTTTCTACTGGTTGATACAACACTTCCATGGCCCTCATACTTCTGCTGCTTGACAGTTTTCACAACATTTTCCCCCTCTTTCCAGTAGATCTCACACACTGTGCTGCTGATTACTTCTGGCCCTTTGGAGAAGGGATCGAAATCATCTGATCCTGAGAGCATGTTTGTATGTTTCTGCCAGAACGTCACTGGAAAATGTTCGCCCGATTTAAAGACAAATTCTACCGCGAAGCTCATTGATTCCTCAACCACTGAAAAGTGCCCCTGTGCCATTTCATCATTTTCTCAGGTCATCCTACTGAGAATCTTTACGTTTTTAGAAGCCCGTCAGCCAAAAGTGAGGTATGCCATTTGTTTGCCCCTCGGGTGGTAGAAGGCAGCATACTTTTTCTCAAGATCCTAAAGGTCTTTAGAGAATTGGGCTTCTACTTGTGCATATCTTGCCTGAAGGTTTTTGAGAGCTCTGACCCGCTGCCTAACCGCCAGAGGCCAGCGCTGAGCTCGGCCTGCCTTTGAGGCCCATGCCCCAGCAGGGGCTGCAAGGGCCTGAGGTCTGGGCCGCCCCTCGCCCGCTTCGGCCCCGTCGTCGGGTCCACATGCCCCAGCCTCCCGGGACTCGGAGGCATCAGCCAGGACCTCGCCCAACCAGAACTCGGCCTCCGCTGCCGCCGCCGCTGGTTCCTCTGCCTTCTGGGATGCCGCCCCCTCTGCAGGTTCCCGCGGCTCCCAGGGCGGGTTGCCCTCTGCCTGGCACTCGCCTTCCAGCATCTGGTCCCCTCTCTCTCCCGCCTCCCTGGGCTCCCAAGAGCAGCGCCTAACCACCGCGTGGCCGGCGTGCGGCCGGCCAGGACTCGGTCGTTATAACGAATACGGGGTCTAGAAGGGAAGGGACCGAAACCGCGCGGTGGGGAACTCACAGATACCGCGACCACTTCTGCGCCCTCCTCACCGTCCTCCTCCTCCTCTTTGTCCACATAATTCTCGTCCTCTTCCTTGTCTCTGTCTCCCTCCTCCGCCTCTTCGTTCTTCTCCTCGTCCTCTTCAGCCTCCTCCGCCTCCTCCACTTCCTCCTCCTCCTCCTCTTCCTGCTCTTCTACCAGCTTTACATCCCAGTCCTCCTGGACTATGGGCTGGGCGCCCTGCTCTTCCCACAGGGCTCGCACTTCCGCCAGTAAAACCCTACGGGTGGCGACCCTGCGACCCCGTTCTGCCGGCACCGCTCCTCCTGGGACTGATCCAGGGATGCTGGCCATCCCACTGCCTGCTCTGTTCTGACCACGTGTGGCTGAGCCCCGCTTTTCTGTGGCAGAGATGGCAGGAAAGACGCACCAGTCCGTGCCTCAACCAGAGAAGCGATCCGGCTGCTAGACCTAGTTGGCAAAAATGGCTGCTGCCGAGCTAAGTCTCGCTGCTGGCAGCAGAGCCTGCTGGGACGGGGCGGGTGAGGGGGGCGGGGGTGGTGGGAGGCAGAGAAGATGGCGGCAGACAGCGGAACAGTCTGTGATGGTGGCCTTTGGAGGACTCGTGAAAGGAAGGGTGGGGGGGTGGGGCCCGAGGAGCAGCCAACCATAAGTGTGCCTGGGAGGCCGTTGGACAAGGCGGGAAAGAATCTGATAGGCAGTTGACAGGAGCCAGAACTTCAAAGGGTCAACAGAGAACTGCTTCCACCCCACCCCCCCATCTCCCCCCCCCTCCGTAGGGAGCTCTAAACTCATTGGCTGTAAGGCGAGGATTGACATGTCTGCGATTCAATGAAGTTTCAAGACCCAGCTTCTAGAGTTTGAGACCTTCCTCCCTTTCCTTCCAGGACCTTGGAGTCCCCAATTACCCTTTATGTCCAAGCATATCCGATACTTTTAATTTTACCACTGCCAGCAAAACTGAAGTGTCCCCATATAGAGGCACTCTGCTGCACAGGGTGAATTGTTCCCTGATTTCCATCTGGAGGTGGCTGGTGCCAATAGGGGCAGAGTCATTAAAAACTGTATAGTTAATATGTCAGCAATAGTAAAAAACCTACCAGAAGAAAGAGAAAAAAAGAATTTGGACATTTTAACATTATTAAAGCTAGTTAGGAAAAAGGTGAGGTGAAATGGATGCACTCAGAACAGAAAGTTGCAGAAGTGTTAACAACAGGAGCTGGAAAGAATTTAATGAACTGCTGCTAAATTAGAAAGGAACAGGACCCTGTAGTTACAGACACCCTTCCACTCCCCACCCCACCTCTTGTTTGTAGAAGAGCTATAGCCTCCCAAGCCTTCCCTGAGTTCCAAAGAGCAAATTTAATCAGAGAATTGAGAAAATGCAGAAAAAAGGAAAACAGTCAAGCAAGACAAAATAATAATAGTTTGGTCATATGACAAAGTCATGGACCCATAGTTCCTTCTCAAGGGCTATAGATAATAATCTGAGCCACATCCTTGAATTGTTTTGCAGATACTAAAACCTCCACCGGGTGGAAGAAGTTAACTGTGTGCTGAGCACAAGCGAGTAGATCCCAGACAGGTTGAAATCAGAATATTGATGATGTTAATTCCCCAAATACCACCCTGTTACCTCATCACAAACTAATGACAAGGATATCATGTAGGATATCATCACTACCCTCTCCCTCACCCTGCCTTTAAAAATCCTTCCCTGAAAGCCATTTGGGAGTTTGGGACTTTTGAGCATAAGTTGCCCACACTCCTTGCTTGGCACCTTGCAGAAAGTGCTGTACATTCCTTAACCACAACTGGCTGTCAGATTAGCTTTGCTGCACGTTGGGTGAACAGACCCAAGTTTGGTTCAGTAACATATTCACTTCAACGCTCCAAAGAATGAACAAAGAAAGTGAGAGACTTATTTTAAAGGACCAAGATAAGCATGATAGCCGTGGAAAGGCAGGCTTTCTAGAATGATTTCTGAGTCAACAGTCCAAGACTTTTTGTTGCATTCAGCCCTACTTAGCCAAGATCTCAAGCGTAAACCATTCTTAAGATTATGAAGGAGTCATTAGCTCTTTTATACTGATTCCATTTCCTGTTGTTACTGGGCAAGCACCAAAACAATTCCTGATGAATCCTCTCGGTTCAGACATACTCCTCCCTGTCCCCATTATGTAGGAACAACTCATATCTCTTCATGGTAATCAGGGTCAGCTTGCCCCCTCCAATATAGAAATCTGCTTTATTTGCCTGCTGATCCACTGCCACGAGGAGACTGAAGTGACCAGATGGTCGCTGTAGCTTCAAGTTCAGTAGAATCCAACCTGTATGCCTTACCAGAAACAGTCTGTCTTGAGATCCAGAACATTGAATACGGCAGACCCTGAAGTTTCAGGGATGGGAAGCACACATTCTGCAAGTGTGCTACAGGGAATGATGGTGAGAAGAACTGTTGTAGACACTCCAGAAAGAAAGGATGGACCCCATCCTCCCAGCTAAAATTTGCTTCAGATGTCAAGAGTGCTGACACCAAACATAACACATACTAAGACGGTAGGACAAGGTTTATTCTTTACATAATAAGGCTTTCAGGGAAGAGCAGGGAAGCCTTCCCAGACTGCTCTGAAAACTGCTTGAAAGAGTGGGAAAGGAGACTGATTTCAGGTTTTTGTTTCGGTTAGGGGTGGGGCCAGGGTGAGTGTTCTGGTGCAGAGGTAGGGGCTTGCATGGCTTGAACCTCCTGCTGGCTTCCAAGAAGAGATTACCTGGGATTTCGTGTCAGCTTACCCAGCTGTGGGGTGGAGGGGTAGAGGGAAGGCTGAGTCCTAAAAGTCCTCAGCACTCAAACATCATAAAGGAATCAGACTCATTTTTACGTGAGCCAATCTGATTTTCACTCCTTGGTTCCCAGATTCATATACAGTAGATTTGGCGACATAGTGTCAAATATCAGTTTTTGATTCAGTGCATATACCAGATCCTTGAGGAATGTGTCCCAACTATGCAGAGTGTCGTACCTGCACTGCTGCAATAGCTGAGCTGCTCCACCTGGTGGAATTAAGCCAACCAGAAAGGAGATGTTGTTGATCGGATATACTCCTCCCCCTTGAGCCTGAATGTACCCTAAGGCCAGTCTGTCATCCATTACAAGAGTACAAGGAAGTTTAGACTGATTCTCTTATCTTCCAGACCTTGTGCCACCTCATTGGCTATGAGAGCTAAAGTTACAGGTATGTTTCTGCCATTGTCTCCAGGGCCTGGACACTGATGCCAGGGCTATGGAACCAGGTATCTCCCCAGGTAGAACAGCCCTCTTTGCCTGGTGTCTCTAAAGGTGCTCCAAAGGGTTGCGTCACTTCCAATAACTACAGGGGACAGTGCAGGATTTAAAACATTACCCCTCCTCCCAATGGAAAGACGTTCTGTGGCCCACTCTCCAACACAGACAAGCATATAACCTAAAGGGTCTTCTTACACTTGATTTGGATCACCTTTATATTGGTTTGGTAAAGCCACATGGGCAGTGTTGCTGAATAAATGCAGCTTCAATATCTATACATGCCTCTGGTGCCATGGATGCATCAGGAGAACCATGTGGACTTGTATCAGTAATAATGAAACCAGGTTGTCCTGGTCAGAGTGTTTCTATGAGGGGGTTCGAATTTAATAGCCATGGCCATGGAAGATTTTCTGTTCCCATCTATGTGGATGGAAGGACAAACCTCAGACAATTCAGTCAGCTGCTACCGCCACTTGACTCAAGTGGGCCGTGGGGATATTTGCCAAGCCGTGGTGCTGGATTTAGGGGACACAAACCCGATCCCCATCTCTGCACCTGCCAGCTTACAAGGAGTTCCACTCCAGATACTGAGATTGTTGTTTTCCTTCCATGGCCCCATAGTCTGCCTGTCCTAATTCAGTAGTCAGTACTTCTCCCGTTGACCCAGCCATTTCCCACGTGCATCCAGACCTATCTGGATGTTCCAGGAGTGACATAGGCTGTGGCACAATGGTAGAACTTTCAATGGTCTATTGACCATCACCTACTGCTGCCTGAGGGAGCCACCACAAGGGTAATCTAGGTTTCACAGATTCCACCAGTGGATCACTATCCCTGTGATCTGTGACCCACAATGTCCAATGACTGGAGCCAGGTAATAGTAGAAGCAATAAGCTGGAGTCACTTTCACCTCGTTCTCTGACTAAGGTCAGTGAAGGAAGAAAAAAGAAAGAAAGAGGAATGGTTGGGGATTGTCGGTGTGGAATCACTGATAGAGTGAAGTGATCTCCCTGTCCTGACATCCCCCAAGCAACCATTCCCTTTAGAAAGGGAATATTCCTGGGGAATTCCCTGGCAGTCCAGTGGTTAGGACTCAGCGCTTTCACTGCCCAGGCCTGGGTTCCATCCCTGGTTGGGGAACTAAGATCGCACAAGCGTCAAGGCGCAGCCAAAATACAAAAAGAAAGGAAGAAAGAATGAAAGAAAGGGAATATTCCCTTGCTGGGAACAGCCTCATATAGTGACCCTATAGTCTGACTGTGATGTCTAGTCTGGCAGTGATTATTCTGGCAGCACGGCCTGTCCAGCAATCTTTTATAGTCAAAGCTTTGAAAATCCACTCTACTTCTTGATCATGCCAGCCACCAGAGCATGAAAAGGGGCGTGGAATACCTATGAGTGTCATGCCCATCTCTGCCTGTTTTTTTAGTCCTTGAAATTTCAGCCGTTATTATTTGATTTATCCTAGAGGTTTTGCTTCCATCCAATATGCTCTTGAGAATGTTGACCAAGGCTGTAAATCGTGAACAGCTCTTGTCTCTCTAAATGTGCTCCTCCAGTTCTGTCTGGCTGCTGGTTCTCTCCATGGAATCAGCTTCTCTCAAGTCATTATGGAGAATAACGGGTTGGTCAAAAAGAGCTGTACTCTGTTTGGAGTGAGAACCAGAAAGGTATTCTTCATTGGCACACACCACGGCACTTCCGGGGTGCTCTGGCGGTCTTGCTTGAGTCTCCTTCATCATGAATGGCTCGCACTGAAAGATTACAAGTGGCCAAAAGCGTGGCGGAACTTAGATTCAAATGTCGCCCTGGTGCTGCCAGAATCTGCTGCTCACACAGGAATGGCAACTTCGTAGCCAGAATAGGTTTCAAAGGTTATTTGACACCAGAAGTAGCCACCGGATGGCAGCAGAGGGTGAAAGTAGTCTCTTTGCCAGGCGTGGGCAGAGCTCAAAGTCCTGTCACCTGCTGGCAGGTAACCCAGATGGAGGCCTTTTGAGCTCATTCGATTCTGGTAGCAGGGCCACTTGCCCAGTCTGACAATCAATCATCCCCCATGAACTCCAAGAGACAACTAGGCTGTTAGCTAGAGCCCAAGAGCCAGTGAAAATACAGCATGCCTGCCCCTTAGGAGCATTGTCTAGGGCAAGGAGGGCAGCTTTTAATTTAGCCCATGGTGCTGACTGGTCCTCACTGCAGTGGGTCCTTTATGATTGTCATTGAGGCTAAAGGAGTGCTGAAGCCCGGGGACACTGTAAGCTTTTATTGTGGCCAAGACACCAGTAAGCCAACACCAAGCATCCTTGGGGACTTCTTGGAAGTGTGGTCACCAGGTAGCAAAAGACTTCCCTTGTAGTTGAGCAAACAGAGGTGAAATGGCCCCTAAATAGGTAGCCACAGCCTTTTCAAATAAGCAAGACACAGCTATAGGACCAGACCTGCCCCTCTCTCAAATACAACATTTCATTTAATAAGAAAAGATTGTTGTACCTTTCCAACCTTGTTGTGAGGATCTGAGTGGAACAAACTCAAGGTAGGGATGTCTGGACGTGCTGTTCCCTGGCAGTCCTGACTAAGGCTCTCATTCTCCACAAATGTCCAGTAGCAGGTTAGCAGCTGTTGCTCAGAAAGGGTGCAGTGGATGGCCCTCTCAGGGAGGCATCAAGTTCAGGACTCCAAGAGGCACTGCCAGGTGGAGGTGGTCTCCCTTGCTAGAAGCTCAAAATAGCCTAGTTATCAGTAGCAGACACCTACAATTCCAGGGGACCCTTGGGGTTTTACAGGCATCAAACGTAGGGCTGCTGAGATAGCCTGTTGCACTATCCCAGCTGCCTGCTACTCCTGTACCAAGCTACATTTGCTAGATTTTCTCTTCAACATAGACGTAGGGTACAACAAACTGTCTAGGTGAGACATATTGTCTCTTAATAGTCAAACACTCAAATTAAGCGCTGGACTTCTTTTTAGGGAGTAGTGAGCCATAGAGTGAATGACACTTCCTTTCCTATCTTGGAGATTGGTCAGCCCACGTGGATCTCAAGAATTTGACTTGAGTGGCTGGTCTCTATATCTTATCAGGATTAAGGAGCCACCCCTTGGCTTTCATGCAAGTGAGCAAACAACCATTGCCAACTCTTCTTTATTGGGGCCTACCATTATGATAGGATCAACAGAGTGACTTGTTCCATATGTCAGCCTACCCACTGGTGGCAAGTAGCAGGAAAATCTGAGTCCCCCAGGTGCAACATGGTAATTGTGCATTTAAGCCCAAGGTCTGGAATAGCCAGAGCTACAGTGTCAACAGCTAAATTCAGTTGGCAATAATAATTACACCATAAGTCTCCAGATCTCATTAGCCTTTTCCCCTGGATACTCAATACTGTAGTCTTGAGACACAGATGCTCTCAGACCCCTACTACCCTTAAGTCCCTCATCAAGGTTTTGATTACTTTTCCCCCTGGAATTATATATTGCTTCTGCAGTATAATATGGGGAAAAACTGGAAGTCTGTGGGTGGTTTTGGTGTCATCTTCCTACTGTTACAACTCTACAAAGGGCTCTTCACAATTGGGAGAGTCTCTTTTGAGTCTTATGAGCACTCACAACCTGAACACACCCATATAATAGCCCTCAGAATAGGAAGCAGCACATTGCCACATCCTAAAATCCCCTCGTGTCTGCTTCAAGTCACTACATGTCCCGAGAGTGAACACTAATCTGACTTCTATCCTCACAGATTAGTTTTCCCTGTTTTTGAGCTTTACACAAAAGGGCTTTTACTATACACTCTTTTGGGACTGACTTCTTTTGCTTTTGAAAGACTCATCTAATTTTTTGTGTGAGTGGTTGTAGATTGTTCATTTTCATTGCTCCATGTTATTCTCTGATATGAATATACCACCATTTATCTAGCAACTCTAGTTTTCATATGCGTTTGGGGAGTTAAAAAACATTTTGCCTACTGTGAAGAGTGCTGCTGTGAACACTCTTATACAGGTGTTCTGGTGCACATATGTATATAATTCTCTTGGGTAAATAGCTAGGAGTGAAATTGTTGCATCATAGGTTATGCATAAATTCACATATATTGAAGTTGGCAAATAAATTTCCAAAGTGGATGTACCAGTTTTCACTTGCATCAGTTGCTCCACGTCCTCACAAAGACATGATGTTTCTATCAGTTTTCATTTTACCTATTCAGGTGTGAAAGTAAAAGCATCACAATATGGCTTCAATGTTCATTTCCCTGACCTTCATGAATTACGAGGTTGAGACCCCTTCATTTGTTTATTAGTCATTGGTATTAGCCAGTTTTTCTGAAGTACCTGTTTGTCTTTTCCCATTTTTTCTGTTGGGTTGTTTGCCTTTACTTCTTGATTTGTAGGAATTTTTAATGTATTCTGGATACAATTCCTTTACTGGATACATGTATGGCAAACAAATAGTCCCAATCTGTGGACTGCCTTTTCTCTTTCTTAATGGTGCCTTTGGATGAACAAATGGCTCTTAAGTTTTACATAGTCTTTTTTCTTTATTGTTAGTATTTTATTTCTGGTGTGACCTGTTAAAAAGAAAATGTTGCCTACTTCAAAATCATGAAGACGTTCCCTATGTTTGCTTTAAATTATTTTTTACCTTTCACATTTATATCTGCAAACCATATCCAATTGATTTTTGTTCCTAGTTTGAAAAAAGGTCGATTCATTTTTTTCAAGTGGATATCCAACTGACAAAAAAAGACCATTGTCTCCTCACTGTACTTAAGTGTCACATTTGTCATAAATCAGGTGACTTATCATATATGTATATGCACACACACACATTTTTTGCCCTGTGTGATGAACCAGTATGTGTATAGATTGATAGATAGATAGATAGATAGATTCTATATTCTCTGTAATATTCCATTGGTTAATTAGTCTCTCCTTGACCAGTACCCCATGGCTTAATTCCTAGAATTTCATAATAAGTTCGAAGTGTGGTAACCTATGTCTTCCTTTTTCAAGATTACTTTTGTATTCTTGCCATTCTGCATTTCCTATACCTGCACTGTCCAGTACGGTGGTGACCTGCCACGAGTAGCTATTTATTTGTTTATTTGCTTGGTTGGTATTTTGGGTTTTTTTCTTTTTTTATTGCAGTATAGTTGATTTACAATATTGTGTTAATTACTGCTGTACTGCAAAGTGATACCGTTATACATATATATGCATTCTTTTTTATATATTCTTTTCCATTATGGTTTATCACAGGATACTGAATATAGTTCTCTGTGCTGTAGAGTAGGACCTTGTTGTGTATCCATTCTATATATAAAAGCTCACATCTGCTCACCCCAACCTCCCACGCCATCCCTCTCCCAATCCCCACCCCCTTGGTAACCACCAATCTGTTCTCTATGTCCGTGATTCTGTTTCAGTTTCTCAGATAGGTTCATTTGTGTCATATTTTAGATTCCACATACAAGTCATATCATATGCTATTTGTCTTTCTGTGTCTGACTTACTTCACTTAGTATGATAATCTCTGGTTGCTTCCACGTTGCTGCAAATGGCATCATTTCGTTCTATTTTATGGCTGAGTAGTATTCCATTGTATATATGTACCATACCTTCTTTATCCATTCATCTGTCGACGGACATTTAGGCTGTTTCAATGTCTTGGCTCTTGTGAATAGTGCTGCTGTGAACGTAAGGTGCATGTATCACAAGTAGCTACTTAATTTGAAATTTAAAATAATTAAAAATTTAGTTTCTCAGTCACTGTAGCCACATTTCAAGTGCTCAATAGCCACATAGTGACTACTGTATTGGGCAGCACAGATACAGAACATTTTCATTATCACAGAAATTGGTATTGTATAATGCTACTACTCAGATCAGTTTATCACTTTCCACACACACTCACACACAAAACCTACTGGGATTGGGATTTGGTTTGGTTTCGATCGCCAGACCAGTTTGGGGAAACCAAACATCTTTATGATAGTGAAACTTCCAATCCCTGTGAAAAGTCCCAATCCCAATTAGTAGCTAAGCTGTGTATGATTAATACTGCGTAATTAAATCCTAATGGAAAGCTCAAATGTGCAAGCACCTCACTATATTGCATCCGTGGAAAACAGAAGTAGCTAGAGCGTGGAGGTCTGAGGTCTGATTGCTACTGCTCCCTTTATGAATTCAATTTGGCTACAGGTTTAATTCTAGTCTATCCTGGACCTTTTCTTATGCATTTCATGGGGTTCGAGATAGCTTCCTCTTGCTGCAGGTTCCCTCAGTATAGATCCTGTATCTACACCCTTTGCCTAAGGACTCAGTAGACGTTCCCACTGAGAGAGGGACTATATTTTCTCATTCACTGACTTTGAGTTTGTCCATTTGATTGCATGGGCCAATGAAATATTAGTGGGGGCGGCACAATCAGAGGCATGAAAAAGCACTTTTGCATTTCAGCCTTAGGTTGTTGTACTTGGGCATCATCATAAGTATATGCGAAGACAACATGGAGTATAAAAGGCAAGTGGACCAGAGTTAAGTAACCCTCAGTTTCTGAAGTGAGGCCTGTCCAATCAGTCAACAGCCAAACAACACACATGCATGCAAGTAAGCCTAGCCAAAATCAGGAAAACTGCCCAGCTCAATCCGGACTAAAATGCTCACCTGAACACTCATGTTCTATATGGTTACTGACATATGCAAAGGAAGCAAATAGAAGAGGAATAAAATGAAAGACAGACAACTAGGCATGCCCATATAGAGGCAGCACTCTCCAGCCTATGGAAAGTCCCATCCTCACCTAAACGTGTGTGTGTGTGTGTGTGTGTGTGTGTGTGTGTAATAAAATAGGATTGGCTATTTTCAGATCCATTTTAGTTAAAAAAACATTGATCAGGACTTCCCTGGTGGTGCAGTGGTTAAGAATCGGCCTGCCCATGCAGGGGACACGGGTTCGAGCCCTGGTCCAGAAAGATCCCACATTCCATGGAGCAACTAAGCCCGTGTGCCACAAATACTGAGCCTGTGCTCTAGAGCCCACAAGCCACAACTACTGAGCCCGTGTGCCACAGCTACTGAAGCCCAGGTGCCTAGAGCCCGTGTTCCACAGCAAGAGAAGCCACTGCAATGAGAAGCCCACGTGCCACAACAAAGAATAGCCCCTGCTCGCCACAACTAGAGAAAGCCTGCGCACAGCAATGAAGACCCAATGCAGCCAAAATTAAATAAAAATAAAATAAATTTATTAAAAAAACCATTGATCAATAAATAATTTTAAAAGATGTTAAAACTTAAGAAAATACACATCATCAGTGATCACACAAGATAATATTTGGATCTATAAACTTCCAAATTTCAATTTTGAAAGGAAAAATTGTTATTCTTTTAAGCTTAACTCTCTATTTTATAGATTCACCATAATTTGAGTCTCATTTAATAGACTACCTCATGTACTTGGAATCTGCTCTGAAGATAGGAAAGCAGGGAAATGTGTAAAATGAGAATTTTAAATTATCAGGTCTCTTCACTTTATACCCAGCCCAAGGTATCGTCTTTTTTTTTTTTTTTTTGCGGTACACGGGCCTCTCACTGTTGTGGCCTCTCCCGTTGTGGAGCACAGGCTCCAGACGCAGAGGCCCAGCAGCCATGGCTCATGGGCCCAGCTGCTCCGCGGCATGTGGAATCTTCCCGGACTGAAGCCTGAACCCGTGTCCCCTGCATCGGCAGGCAGACTCTCAACCACTGCGCCACCAGGGAAGCCCCCCAAGGTATCATCTTTATGTACGTTGTACAAATTCTTGTAAACATTGTTCATTTTATATTTTGTACCAACGTGAAAGAAAAAAATTCTCTCTTACTCTCTTTAAATTAATCTCAATGTAGGCATTGATAGATAAAAACCACCAATGACAAAATAACATGTTTATTGAGATGCAATTAACATAAAATTTACATACTTTAGTTGGAAAGTTCAGTGATTTTTGTATTAAAGTTACAACGTTATGCAACCATCACCACAATCTATAACTTCTATTCAATTTCAGAAAATTTCCAACACCTCAAAAAGATCCTCCGGGCCCATTTGCAGTCCATCCCTGCTTCCTACTTCAGACCCAGGCAAACACTAATCTACATTCCATTTCTATGGATTCTCCTTCTCTGGCTATTTCATATCATATGAAGCAAACAATACATGGCCTTTTTCACTAGCTTGTTTTACTTAGCAAAATGTGTTTCATATATATCTATATATAGAGAGATACGTATATATCTACACGTATCTATATATATAGATATATACGTATAGATATAGATATATATGTAAGACCATGTCTTGTGAAAATACAAATAGTTTTATTTCTTCCTTTTCAATATGCATGCCTTTTATTTCTTTTTCTTGGCTAATTGTCCTGACTAAAACCCCCAGTACATTATTAAATAGAAGTGGAAAGAGCAGGCATCCTTGTCTGCTTTCGATTTTTAAGAGGAAAGCTTTCAGTCTTTCAATAGTAAGTATGATGCTAGCTTTGACTTGATTCCAATCTCTCATTTATCATTGTCCTTTGTAGCTTTTTGTCCAGTGTGTTGAAAATCATTGTTTCATAGTCTTTTTTCTGATTATTTTGGTGTTTCACAGGAACTTGTGGTAGGCTGAATTACAGACACCAAAAGATCTCCACATCCTAACCCTCAGAATCTGGGAATATATTACCTTATAATGCGAAAAGGACTTTAAAGATGTGATTAAGTTAAGGGTCTTGAGTGGGGAGATTTTGCGGCATATTGCAGATATCACGCAATATCTGGGTTGGCCCAGTGTAATCAGAAGCGTCCTTGTAAGAGAGAAGGCGATGTGAAGATTGAAATAGAGATTTGAAGATGCTTCCTGGCTGGCTTTAAAGATGGAAGAAGAGGCTCCGAGGAAAGGAAGGCAAAACATGCAGTGCTAGGAGCTAGAAAAGACAAGGAAACAGATTTTTCCTAGAGCCTCTGTAAGGGCATGGCCACCACTGACACCTTGGTTTCATCCCAGAGAAACCCATTTCACACTTGTGACCTCCGGAACTGTGAGACAATAAATGTGTGTGGTTTTAAACCACTGAATTTGTGCTTGTGTTTTATAGCAGCAACAGGACGCTAATAGGTCCTTGTTCCTCCATCATATGTGGACACAGAAGGAAGTTCAATAGTCATTCTACATAAGCTATTCCTGGGGCAAAAGAAGAGGTGGCAACAATTCTCAACTTTTTTTTTTTCCAAGCCACGGCGCGTGGCTGGTGGGATCTTAGTTCCCTGATGAGGGATTGAACCCACACCCCTGGCAATGAAAGCACAGAGTCCTAACCACTGGACCGCCAGGGAATTCCCTGGGGTTTCTCCTCTTTCCCTGCTCACACTCAGGCATATTAAGTTGTCAATACATCAACCACCACTTATTCATCTACGCTTATAACACCTTCTGTATCTCCACATCCAGTTATCACCCATAGCCAATCAACTGTTGACTTTCAGTTCTATACACTTCTTCATGTGTTTCCAATACCCCTACCTTAGTCTAGGACTTCAGCATCTCTCACATAAATCACTGCTTTAATGAGCACTCCATTCTTGCTCCTCTCTGATCCTTTCTTCACATTGCTTTCAGAGTGACATGTCTAAAACACAAATTACTTCCCAAATTAGAGCCCCTTGATGGCTTCTTGTAGCCTTAAGAATGAAGTCTCCACTGCAGTCTCTGGGGAAATGCAAATGGCCAATAGACACATGCAAACATGTTCAACATCACTAATCATCAGGGAAATGCAAATCAAAATCACAATGAGACATCACCTCACAAAAGGACACACGTAACAAATTTTGGCGAGGATGTGTAGAAAAGGGAACCATCCCACACAGATTTGCAGGAGTGTAAAGAGTTGCAGCCACTGTGGAAAACAGTATGGATATTTCTCAGGAAACTAAAAATAGTTTTAGTTTGTAGTTGTTAGAACTACCATACGACCCAACAATTCCACTCCTGGGCATCTATCTGTAGAAAACAAAAACACGAATTCAAAAAGATGCATGCACCCCAATGTTCATAGCTGTGTCATTTACAGTTGCCAGTGTATGGAAGCAATCTGTGTCCATCAACAGATGAACGGAGAAAGAAGATGTGATGTATATATAGAATACTAATCAGCCATAAAAAAGGAATTTTGCCATTGGCAGCAACATGGATGGACTTGGAGGGTATTATGTTAAGGGAACTAAGTGAGACAGAGAGAGACAAATACTCAGTAAATTAAAAAGAATTAATAACTGGCTGAATTAATGGACATAGAAATGAATGTAGAAGAGACTTAAGAAAGGGTAAGTCTTCAACAACAGACATGCTGCAGAGAGCAGAGAAAGGGCAGGGCTTATTTGAATACCACCTAATAAGTTGGTATTACTAGGTCTACAGAGCTAGTGGGCTCTTTTGTGTGCGTCTTAAATGCCAAGTTTATTGTGTATGCAGTAGAGTCATCAAAATTTTCTTACAGGAATCTGGCATGGCCAGAGTTGGGTTTTAGGAAGGTTGACTTAGCAAGTACATGAAGCATGTATCTGTGGGGAAAAATATGGAGGTAGGAGAAGGTTAGGAGACTAGGGCAAAGTTCAGGCAAGAAGTAATGAAGGTAATGATACTAAGAGTTGGCAAGAATGTGGAACAAATAGAAATCTCATCCTGTGCTGAGGGGAATATGAACTAGTACAACCGTTTTGAAAGATAATTGGTGTTACCTAGTAAGGTTGAATGTGGGCAGACCCTACGACCCAGGAATTTCATGTTTAGGCCTATACTGTAGATCAGGGTTTCTCAACTGTTGACATTTTGGAAAAGATAATTCTGGGTTGTAGAGAACTGTCCTGTGCATTGTAGGATGTTTAGCAGTATCCTTGTCCTCCACCCACTATATGCCAGTAGCACACCCTCAGTTATGACAACCAAAAGGTTTCCAGAGGTTATCAAATGTCTCCCTGGTTGGGGCGGAGGGGTAGTGCGTAAAATTGCCCTCAACTGAGAAAGTAGAGAAACTCTTGTATGTGGGCATACGGGGATATAATGAGAAAGTTCATTGCAAAATAATTTGCAAAAGCATAAACCTGGAAATAAGCCACATGTCCATCAACAGGAAAGAGATACACTGTGGAATTTTCATATGGTGGATAAGTATACAGCAATGAAAAGTGATTACTACAGTTGCACACATCAACATGGATAAAGATCACAAACACAAATTGGGGGGATAGAGAAAGAGCAAGACAAGTAATACATCTAGTATAATTAGATCTACATAAAGTCCAAAATGGACAAGAAATAACATTATTTAAAGGAACATTCCTCTGCAGTGAATGTATAAAAATGTGAATTATTAACAAAGTTCAGGATCGTGGTTACCTCTGGGAAGGAATGAGGGGAGGAATCTGGAAGGGCACAGGTGGACTTCCAAGGCATTAGCCGTGTTCTAGTTCACAAGCTTGGTGCTGGGTACACAGGTTTCTATATTATTATGATATACCTTACATATATACTGTATTATCTTCTGTATACATGAAACAGTTCATAATTTGTCAGAAAGTGATGAGGTCTAAAATAAGGCAGGAAAACGGAGAGAAAGGCAGCAGAGTAAATAATTGGATGAGCGAAAGAGAAAGACAGGGAGAGAGAGGGAAGAGTCAACTTTTAGGTACCTCTTCAAAACGTTTTAAACTCATTTTCTTCATAGATTTGGGGATGAAATCAATTCCTTATCTATAAACACACATAATTCATTGCTCAGACTTCTAAGAAATGTACATTTTATGCCTCAAAGCCGATCCTACTATATGATGTGATTCACGGGACTGGATAATACCACATTTCACAAAACACCATTGTCTGAGAATCCTGCCCTGTTAGACTTGTAAACGTGTTCTCATTTGTATTCCTTGGAGTTATAAGCATCTGAAACTAGGCGGCTTAGAGTAAAAGTGATTCTTCATCACTAACTTTAGTGTCATTAGCATATCCCTAACTCGGACAGAACACTGTTTCCAACTCCGGCACCCACCCTACCCCTCTGTTTTTCTCCCAATGGTCACCTCTCAGGTAGTGGAATAAAAGGAGAGTTTTTGGATCAAATCCTTTCAGAAGATGGGGCCATAACCAAGGAAAATATCAGAATACCCTAAGCTTTCCTGGACGAGGCAGAGAGGGACAAGACAGGTCTTTTCCTAGAAGAAGCACAAAGTTTTCAAGGCAGAAGGACTCACTGAAAACATATTTTATACATGAGGATACAGGAAAACCCACAAACACCCAGAGAAGCAGGAAATGCAGGATTTGTCCCTGATTGATTTAGGGACCGTCTGTCAGAGACTCAGAGAAGCCTGATATGTTAGAGCTACAGCAAACCCTCAGAGCAGCAAGCCTGAGCTTCCTCCCTCAACATGAGAGGCTTCAGGTGCATCCATGTGGATAACGTAGCCCACTTGTCCTGTTACCTGAATACGCAGCCTTCACCTCGTAGATACCTCTCAGCCCTGAGTATAACACTGACAGTGCCACTCAGCCCTCAGAAGCACAGACGCAGTGAAGAGGAACACACATGTCTCTTGGGGCTTGGGACATGGGGCCACCTGGGGAGTAAATTCAGGGCCCTAGGTAACTGGAGCTCGGTAAGGGCCAGGGACATGGACTCCGAGCATGCACCAAAACAGGCTTATCTCAAAAAGAGGTGTGCATGCGTTTGTCTAAAGTGAACCTCCCGGGACTTCCCTGGCAGTCCAGTGGTTAACACTCTGCTCCCAATGCAGGGGACACGGGTTCCAACCGTGTTCGGGGATCTAATACCCTGCATGCCACACGACGTGGCCAAAAAATAATAATAAATAAATAAAGTGAGCCTCCGAAAATTCTTCAGCCCAGGTAAAGGCCTTTAATATTCACTATTAACTATAGTTAATACGCTAACTATATTAACACAGAAATACACACACACACTCCCTGCCGGCATGGCATGAACCATAAGGAACCAAACCAATTTGAGGACTTTCCAGGGACCCTACATGGATAAATTTCTACTTGGACTGTTCTTTCATTAAACAATGGTGACAAAAGGCCTTGTGCCTTTGTTGTTGTTGTTCTAGCCATGAGGAATACTCTGTGTTACTACATGATAACGCATTTTTAAATGTCAACACCAGTGACAGGGGAAAGGGTTGTGGATACCTTACACTCACTTCACTTTAACAGACCTTTATCAAGCATCTACGAAGAAGAAAACACAGTGCTTTAGGAGAGAGAAATCAATAAAAGCCTTTACGTTCCGAACAAGTCAGAAGCTCACACTTTAGGGAGCTGGGGGATACACGCATAAATAAATAATGTTAATCTACTCTCCATACGCGAGAAACTAGCATAGAAAACAGAAAGCGGTATTGATGCTAACTAGCAAGCTCTCAAGCAGCCTTAACTGAATGTAGAAATAAGGCCTTCTACCCTCAAACCCCTGGTCCTCCCCTTCTCTGATCCTCTGCTCTGCTCAAGTACCACTTCACATTTTTCCCTTAAAGAGGTTCCAGATACTAGGCCCATTTCCTCTTTTAATTTTCTTTAAATTAGGACATATTTCAGATCTCGACAAAGGTCTGAAAATGCGACACCCATGCAACCATCAGCCGTCTTAAGAAACATAAGCTTACAAATAAAATTGAAACCCAGTGTACCTCTCCCCAACTGAATTCTCCGTCTTTTTCCATAGATTTAACCACTGTCTTAAATAAGTTTATTGGTCTCATACACACCTTTCTGCATACTACATATGTATGCATTACTCCTATGTATGCCTTTTACTGCAAATAGATGTATCTATAAACAACCTAGTAATTTTGCATGTCTTTAAACTTCATATGTGCATGGTATCATAATGCTTTTATCATTTTAGAATTAGGTTTCTCTTTTACCAATTCGTCCCTTCCACTACTGAATCTTTGCCCCTTGTTATAAGCTGAATTGTGTCCCCGCAAAAGACATGTTGAGGTCTTGACCCCCGCAACCTGTAAATGTGACCTTATTTGGAAAGAGGGTATTTGCAGGTGTAATAAAGATCAGATGAGGTCATACTGGATTAGGGTGGGCCCTTAATCCAATATGACTGGTGTCCTTATAAGAAGAGAAAGAACACAGAAACAGAGACACAGGGGAAAACACTATGTAAAGATGAAGAAAGAGAGTGGAATCGTGCATATACAAGCCAAATGAGGCCAAGGATTGACAGCAACCACCAGCAACTAGGAGAGAGGCATGGAACAGATCCTTCCTCCGAGCCTCCAGAAGGAACCAACCCTGCCGACACCTTGACCTCAGACTTCTGGCCTCCAGAACGGTGAGAGAATAAATTTCGGTTGTTTTAAGCCACCTGCTTTGTGGTAGTTTGTTACGGTAACCCTAGGAAACTAACACATCCCTCCGGGAGGTCTTTGTGTCTCAGGCCCCTGAGAATTCTAGTGTCTTCCTCAGTCCAGATCTCACCATCCTGTTCAGTTTACCTGCAATAGTACCAAGTCAGTGAATTAAGGCTGGTCCTACTGTGGGTGTAGTTAAACGTTTCCCCCATTGCTCTAAAGCAGCAGTTCTGAAACTTTAGTGTGCTTCAGTAGCACTTGGAGGACTTGTAAAAACCTGATGGCTAGCAGCCTACCTTCAGAATATCCAATTCAGCAGGTCTGGAGCAGGGTCTGAGAATTTGCATTTCAAACACTTTCCCAGCAGACGCTGATGCTGCTGCTCCATGGCAGGCCACTAGCACCATCTGGTCTCCAGGCAAGCTAGGTCATCCATCAGTTTCTTTCAGTAACATACACTAGAGGCTGGGCCACCATCTCTATTGCCACACAACTTGTTTATAATCTAATATTTCAATTTATTTGAGGCTGCTATAAAGGGATGTCAAACAGGCTTACCAAATAGTTGAAACAAATCCCTTTCAATGACAGTAAGGTGGGCCGAAATAAATAGAACCAAGATACACTGGAGTCAGTATTATTTAGGTAAAAAAATCCCAACTCTGCAGCTTATCCATGTCAAACAAGCTTTTATTTTCAATGTGAACAATACTGTCAAATTTATCTGTCAAAGGTAAGAATAAAGTCAGATGTCAGTTAATATCATTTTGGGATGTTGAACTTTGAAACAACATTTGTATTGTGGGCTAATGAAAACTAGAATATCCGTGAAGAACAATTTCTTCTTTTCTTTCGCTGTCCACTTCTTTTTATGCCTTCCAACTGTAGGGTGGGAGAAGAGTCAATTAACAATTGAACACCAATAACATGCACCAGGGACTTTCTAACTGGGAGTCAATACTATGAACATCTGTTGGCTCTCCAAGGAGAAAACAAAACGTTTTCTTCATGTAACCCAGACCCTTGGTTGTCAGGGTGCACATCATTTCATCACACCAACCTCATCTCTCTCTTGCCCACCACTATAAATGCTAGCTTTTGTTCTTGAAAGGCCACTCTGTGATTTAAATGTCTTTCCACCTTAAGAGCCTATGCTCCTTACACAAATCATAAATCCCTTATATTCCCAGACCTCTGGTTTCCGTATCTGTAAAATGAGAAGGAGGCTGTTATCAAACATCCGCAGGTGTAAAAATTAAGAAAGGGAGAAAGAAAGAGTGTGATACTGTGAGAGAGAGAGAGATGAGAGAGAGAAAGGAAAAGATGAATGGGTAGAGGAAAGAGAAACTAAGACTGAATTACCAATCAGATAGCCAATAACCTTACTATGGCTAATTTTCTTTTCTTTTGAATAAAAAATCTAAATTGAAGTAATATTTGTGAAATACTCATGAAATGCAGTCTTATTTGAAATCCTTGACTTTTTACTACTTTGTAAGGAGTCACCTTCTCAAAGGCATTGTTATTCCAAGAGACTCCATTTCTGTGGCCAGGTGATGAAGGTACAGCTAGTGCACAGCTTGGTCGCTTTAGCTGCTTCTCCTCGTGGCCACTCTCTAAAAATATAGGTCTCTATATTTTAGACCTCTAAAAAAATATAGGTCTCTATTTCCAGGTCTGATAAATTTCCCATCTGTAGTAGTCTTAAAGCTACAGGACAAAGGACTTGCGTCTGTAAATGAAATACATTTCAGAACACACTGCCTTCTATACCATCTAGAATACAAGTACATTATTAACATTAAACTGTTTTTCCAAAACTAAATTTCATCAATTTTTTCTTATTTACTTTACAAAAATTATTAAAAACATGATAGATAGCTAGTGGGAAGCAGCTGCATAGCACAGGGAGATCAGCTCGGACCTCTGTGACCACCTAGAGTGGTGGGATAGGGAGGGTGGGAGGGAGATGCAAGAGGGAAGAGAAATGGGGATATAGGTATACTAGAGCTGATTCACTTTGTTATAAAGCAGAAACTAACACACCACTGTAAGGCAATTATACTCCAATAAAGATGTTAAAAAGATAAAAAGTAGATTAAGGATGTAAACAAAACAAAACATAAAGCTGTTAGTAACAGGTATATGTCAGGAATGCTTGCACTATTCAATAATACCTGTATTCTCCAGAGCTGCCCTCTGCTGAGACCATATCCAGCTTGGGTCCTTCTTCTGGTTTCTCATTTCCATCATCTTTCTCTTCATCAGCGTTTCCATACTGATGTTCACTCTCTTCTTTAGTGTCGAATGATACGGACTTTGGCATCACAAGGTGGTGGATAACATTTCCCGGTATAAAATCAGCAGCAGAATCTAGTTCTCTGCCCTCGGGAGGATCTGGAGAAGAGAAATACGTCAGAAAATAAAGAAAGAAATGAAAAGAACAGCTGGCCATGCTCCTACTGGTTGATACAACACTTCCATGGCCCTCACACTTCTGCTGCTTGACAGTTTTCACAACATTTTCCCCCTCTTTCCAGTAGATCTCACACACTGTGCTGCTGATTACTTCTGGCCCTTTGGAGAAGGGATCGAAATCATCTGATCCTGAGAGCTTTTTTGTATGTTTCTGCCAGAACGTCACTGGAAAACGTTCACCTGATTTAAAGACAAATTCTACGGCGAAGCTCATTGATTCCTCAACCACTGAAAAGTGCCCCTGTGCCGTTTCATCATTTTCTCCTACTGAGAATCTTTACGTTTTTAGAAGCCCGTCAGCCAAAAGTGAGGTATGCCATTTGTTTGCCCCTCGGGTGGTAGAAGGCAGCATACTTTTTCTCAAGATCCTAAAGGTCTTTAGAGAATTGGGCTTCTACTTGTGCATATCTTGCCTGAAGGTTTTTGAGAGCTTTGACCCGCTGCCTAACCGCCAGAGGCCAGCGCTGAGCGCGGCCTGCCTTTGAGGCCGATGCCCCAGCAGGGGCTGCAAGGGCCTGAGGCCTGGGCCGCCCCTCGCCAGCTTCGGCCCTGTCGTCAGGTCCACAGGCCCCAGCCTCCCAGGACTTGGAGGCATCAGCCAGGACCTCGCCCAACCAGAACTCGGCCTCCACTGCCGCCGCCGCTGGTTCCTATGCCTTCTGGGATGCCGCCCCCTCTGCAGGTTCCCACGGCTCCCAGATGGGTCGCCCTCTGCCTCGCACTCGCCTTCCAGCATCTGGTCCCCTCTCTCTCCCGGCTCCCTGGGCTCCCAAGAGCAGCGCGTGACCACCGCGTGGGCGGCGTGCGGCCGGGCCAGGATACGGCCTTTATAACGAATACGGGGTCTAGAAGGGACCGAACCCGCGCAGTGGGGAACTCACAGATACCCGCGACCACTTCTGCGCCCTCCTCACCATCCTCCTCCTCCTCTTTGTCCACATAGTTCTCGTCCTCTTCCTTGTCTCTGTCTCCCTCCTTCACCTCTTCGTTCTTCTCGTCCTCTTTAGCCTCCTCTGCCTCCTCCACTCCCTCCTCTTCATCCTCCTCCGCCTCCTCCACTTCCACCTCTTCAGCCTCCTCCACCTCCTCCGCTTCCTCCTCTTCAGCCTCCTCCGCCTCGTCCACTTCCTCCTCTTTAGCCTCCTCTGCCTCCTCCACTTCCTCCTCTTCAGCCTCCTCCACTTCCACCTCTTCAGCCTCCTCCGCCTCCTCCGCTTCCTCCTCTTCAGCCTCCTCCGCCTCGTCCACTTCCTCCTCTTTAGCCTCCTCTGCCTCCTCCACTTCCTCCTCTTCAGCCTCCTCCACTTCCTCCTCTTTAGCCTCCTCCGCCTCCTCCACTTCCACCTCTTCAGCCTCCTCCGCTTCCTCCTCTTCAGCCTCCTCCGCCTCATCCACTTCCTCCTCTTTAGCCTCCTCTGCCTCCTCCACTTCCTCCTCTTCAGCCTCCTCCACTTCCTCCTCTTCAGCCTCCTCCACTTCCTCCTCTTTAGCCTCCTCTGCCTCCTCCACTTCCTCCTCCTCTTCTGCCTCTTCCTCCCCTTCTACCAGCTGTACATCCCAGTACTCCTCGACTATGGGCTGGGCGACCTCCTGCCCACCCTGCTCTTCCCAAAGGGCTCGCACCACCACCTGTAAGTCCCTAGCGGTGGCGACCCCACGGGCCCTGACGTGCCGTTCTGCAAGCACAACTCGTCCTGGGACTGATACAGGGATGTTGCCCATCCCACTGCCTGCTCTGTTCTGACCACCTGTGGCTGAGCCTTGCTTTTCTGTGGCAGAGATGGCAGGAAAGATGCACCAGTCAGTGCCTCAACCAGAGAAGTGATCCAGCTGCTAGACCTAGTTGGCAGAAATGGCTGCTGATGAGCTAAGTGTCGCTGCCGGCAGCAGAGCCTGTTGGGAGGGGGCGGGGGAGAGGGGCCGGGTGGTGGAAAGCAGACAAGATGGCGGCAGACAACGAAACAGTCTGTGATGGTGGCCTGTGGAGGCCTCGTGACAGGAAGGGTGGGGGGAGGGGCCCGAGGAGCAGCCAACCATAACTGTGCCTGGGAGGCCATTGGACAAGGCGGGAAAGAATCTGATAGGCAGTTGACGGGAGCCAGAACTTCGAAGGGTCAACAGAGAACTGCTTCCCCCCCATCTCCCCCCCCCTCGTAGGGAGCTCTAAACTCATTGGCTGAAAGGCGACGATTGACATGCCTGGGATTCAATGAATTTTCAAGACCCAGCTTCTAGAGTTTGAGACCTTCCTCCCTTTCCTTCCAGGACTTTGGAGTCCCCAATTACCCTTTAAGCCCATGCATATCTGGTCCTTTTAATTTTACCAGTGCCAGCAAAACTGAAGTGTCCTCATATAGAGGCACTCTGCTGCACAGGGTGAATTGTTCCCTGATTTCCACCTGGAGATGGCTGGTGCCAATAGGGGCAGAGTCATTAAAAACTGTATAGTTAATATGTCAGCAATAGTAAAAAACCTACCAGAGGAGAAAGAAAAAAGAATTTGGGCATTTTAACATTATTAAAGCTACTTAGAAAAAAGGCAAAGTTGAAATGGATGCAGACAGAACAGAAAGTTGCAGAAGTGTTAACAACAGGAGCTGTAAAGTATTTAATGAACTGCTGCCAAATTTCAAAGGAACAGGACCCTGTGGTTACAGACACCCTACCAACCCCCACGCCACCTCTTGTTTGTAGAAAAGCTGTAGCCTCCTAAGCCTTCTCTGAGTTCCAAAGAGCAAATTTAATCAGAGAATTGAGAAAATGCAGAAAAAAAGGAAAACAGTCAAGCAAGACAAAATAATAATAGTTTGGCCATACGACAAAGTCATGGACCCATAGTTCCTTCTCAAGGGCTATAGATAATAATCTGAGCCATATCCTTGAATTGCTTTGCAGATACTAAAACCTCCACCGGGTGGAAGAAGTTAACTGTGTGCTGAGCACAAGCGAGTAGATCCCAGACAGGTTGAAATCAGAATATTGATGATGTTAATTCCCCAAATACCACCCTGTTACCTCATCACAAACTAATGACAAGGATATCATGTAGGATATCATCACTACCCTCTCCCTCACCCTGCCTTTAAAAATCCTTCCCTGAAAGCCATTTGGGAGTTTGGGACTTTTGAGCATAAGTTGCCCACACTCCTTGCTTGGCACCTTGCAGAAAGTGCTGTACATTCCTTAACCACAACTGGCTGTCAGATTAGCTTTGTTGCACGTTGCGTGAGCAGACCCAAGTTTGGTTCAGTAACATATTCACTTCAACGCTTCAAAGAATGAATAAAGAAAGAGAGGGACTTCTTTTAAAGAACCAAGATAAGCATGATAGACGTGAAAAGGCAGGCTTCCTAGAATGATTTCTGAGTCAACAGTCCAAGACTTTTTGTTGCATTCAGCCCTACTTAGCCAAGATCTCAAGCGTAAACCATTCTTAAGATTATGAAGGAGTCATTAGCTCTTTTATACTGATTCCATTTCCTGTTGTTACTGGGCAAGCACCAAAACAATTCCTGATGAATCCTCTCGGTTCAGACATACTCCTCCCTGTCCCCATTATGTAGGAACAACTCATATCTCTTCATGGTAATCAGGGTCAGCTTGCCCCCTCCAATATAGAAATCTGCTTTATTTGCCTGCTGATCCACTGCCACGAGGAGACTGAAGTGACCAGATGGTCGCTGTAGCTTCAAGTTCAGTAGAATCCAACCTGTATGCCTTACCAGAAACAGTCTGTCTTGAGATCCAGAACATTGAATACGGCAGACCCTGAAGTTTCAGGGATGGGAAGCACACATTCTGCAAGTGTGCTACAGGGAATGATGGTGAGAAGAACTGTTGTAGACACTCCAGAAAGAAAGGATGGACCCCATCCTCCCAGCTAAAATTTGCTTCAGATGTCAAGAGTGCTGACACCAAACATAACACATACTAAGACGGTAGGACAAGGTTTATTCTTTACATAATAAGGCTTTCAGGGAAGAGCAGGGAAGCCTTCCCAGACTGCTCTGAAAACTGCTTGAAAGAGTGGGAAAGGAGACTGATTTCAGGTTTTTGTTTCGGTTAGGGGTGGGGCCAGGGTGAGTGTTCTGGTGCAGAGGTAGGGGCTTGCATGGCTTGAACCTCCTGCTGGCTTCCAAGAAGAGATTACCTGGGATTTCGTGTCAGCTTACCCAGCTGTGGGGTGGAGGGGTAGAGGGAAGGCTGAGTCCTAAAAGTCCTCAGCACTCAAACATCATAAAGGAATCAGACTCATTTTTACGTGAGCCAATCTGATTTTCACTCCTTGGTTCCCAGATTCATATACAGTAGATTTGGCGACATAGTGTCAAATATCAGTTTTTGATTCAGTGCATATACCAGATCCTTGAGGAATGTGTCCCAACTATGCAGAGTGTCGTACCTGCACTGCTGCAATAGCTGAGCTGCTCCACCTGGTGGAATTAAGCCAACCAGAAAGGAGATGTTGTTGATCGGATATACTCCTCCCCCTTGAGCCTGAATGTACCCTAAGGCCAGTCTGTCATCCATTACAAGAGTACAAGGAAGTTTAGACTGATTCTCTTATCTTCCAGACCTTGTGCCACCTCATTGGCTATGAGAGCTAAAGTTACAGGTATGTTTCTGCCATTGTCTCCAGGGCCTGGACACTGATGCCAGGGCTATGGAACCAGGTATCTCCCCAGGTAGAACAGCCCTCTTTGCCTGGTGTCTCTAAAGGTGCTCCAAAGGGTTGCGTCACTTCCAATAACTACAGGGGACAGTGCAGGATTTAAAACATTACCCCTCCTCCCAATGGAAAGACGTTCTGTGGCCCACTCTCCAACACAGACAAGCATATAACCTAAAGGGTCTTCTTACACTTGATTTGGATCACCTTTATATTGGTTTGGTAAAGCCACATGGGCAGTGTTGCTGAATAAATGCAGCTTCAATATCCATACATGCCTCTGGTGCCATGGATGCATCAGGAGAACCATGTGGACTTGTATCAGTAATAATGAAACCAGGTTGTCCTGGTCAGAGTGTTTCTATGAGGGGGTTCGAATTTAATAGCCATGGCCATGGAAGATTTTCTGTTCCCATCTATGTGGATGGAAGGACAAACCTCAGACAATTCAGTCAGCTGCTACCGCCACTTGACTCAAGTGGGCCGTGGGGATATTTGCCAAGCCGTGGTGCTGGATTTAGGGGACACAAACCCGATCCCCATCTCTGCACCTGCCAGCTTACAAGGAGTTCCACTCCAGATACTGAGATTGTTGTTTTCCTTCCATGGCCCCATAGTCTGCCTGTCCTAATTCAGTAGTCAGTACTTCTCCCGTTGACCCAGCCATTTCCCACGTGCATCCAGACCTATCTGGATGTTCCAGGAGTGACATAGGCTGTGGCACAATGGTAGAACTTTCAATGGTCTATTGACCATCACCTACTGCTGCCTGAGGGAGCCACCACAAGGGTAATCTAGGTTTCACAGATTCCACCAGTGGATCACTATCCCTGTGATCTGTGACCCACAATGTCCAATGACTGGAGCCAGGTAATAGTAGAAGCAATAAGCTGGAGTCACTTTCACCTCGTTCTCTGACTAAGGTCAGTGAAGGAAGAAAAAAGAAAGAAAGAGGAATGGTTGGGGATTGTCGGTGTGGAATCACTGATAGAGTGAAGTGATCTCCCTGTCCTGACATCCCCCAAGCAACCATTCCCTTTAGAAAGGGAATATTCCTGGGGAATTCCCTGGCAGTCCAGTGGTTAGGACTCAGCGCTTTCACTGCCCAGGACTGGGTTCCATCCCTGGTTGGGGAACTAAGATCGCACAAGCGTCAAGGCGCAGCCAAAATACAAAAAGAAAGGAAGAAAGAATGAAAGAAAGGGAATATTCCCTTGCTGGGAACAGCCTCATATAGTGACCCTATAGTCTGACTGTGATGTCTAGTCTGGCAGTGATTATTCTGGCAGCACGGCCTGTCCAGCAATCTTTTATAGTCAAAGCTTTGAAAATCCACTCTACTTCTTGATCATGCCAGCCACCAGAGCATGAAAAGGGGCGTGGAATACCTATGAGTGTCATGCCCATCTCTGCCTGTTTTTTTAGTCCTTGAAATTTCAGCCGTTATTATTTGATTTATCCTAGAGGTTTTGCTTCCATCCAATATGCTCTTGAGAATGTTGACCAAGGCTGTAAATCGTGAACAGCTCTTGTCTCTCTAAATGTGCTCCTCCAGTTCTGTCTGGCTGCTGGTTCTCTCCATGGAATCAGCTTCTCTCAAGTCATTATGGAGAATAACGGGTTGGTCAAAAAGAGCTGTACTCTGTTTGGAGTGAGAACCAGAAAGGTATTCTTCATTGGCACACACCACGGCACTTCCGGGGTGCTCTGGCGGTCTTGCTTGAGTCTCCTTCATCATGAATGGCTCGCACTGAAAGATTACAAGTGGCCAAAAGCGTGGCGGAACTTAGATTCAAGTGTCGCCCTGGTGCTGCCAGAATCTGCTGCTCACACAGGAATGGCAACTTCGTAGCCAGAATAGGTTTCAAAGGTTATTTGACACCAGAAGTAGCCACCGGATGGCAGCAGAGGGTGAAAGTAGTCTCTTTGCCAGGCGTGGGCAGAGCTCAAAGTCCTGTCACCTGCTGGCAGGTAACCCAGATGGAGGCCTTTTGAGCTCATTCGATTCTGGTAGCAGGGCCACTTGCCCAGTCTGACAATCAATCATCCCCCATGAACTCCAAGAGACAACTAGGCTGTTAGCTAGAGCCCAAGAGCCAGTGAAAATACAGCATGCCTGCCCCTTAGGAGCATTGTCTAGGGCAAGGAGGGCAGCTTTTAATTTAGCCCATGGTGCTGACTGGTCCTCACTGCAGTGGGTCCTTTATGATTGTCATTGAGGCTAAAGGAGTGCTGAAGCCCGGGGACACTGTAAGCTTTTATTGTGGCCAAGACACCAGTAAGCCAACACCAAGCATCCTTGGGGACTTCTTGGAAGTGTGGTCACCAGGTAGCAAAAGACTTCCCTTGTAGTTGAGCAAACAGAGGTGAAATGGCCCCTAAATAGGTAGCCACAGCCTTTTCAAATAAGCAAGACACAGCTATAGGACCAGACCTGCCCCTCTCTCAAATACAACATTTCATTTAATAAGAAAAGATTGTTGTACCTTTCCAACCTTGTTGTGAGGATCTGAGTGGAACAAACTCAAGGTAGGGATGTCTGGACGTGCTGTTCCCTGGCAGTCCTGACTAAGGCTCTCATTCTCCACAAATGTCCAGTAGCAGGTTAGCAGCTGTTGCTCAGAAAGGGTGCAGTGGATGGCCCTCTCAGGGAGGCATCAAGTTCAGGACTCCAAGAGGCACTGCCAGGTGGAGGTGGTCTCCCTTGCTAGAAGCTCAAAATAGCCTAGTTATCAGTAGCAGACACCTACAATTCCAGGGGACCCTTGGGGTTTTACAGGCATCAAACGTAGGGCTGCTGAGATAGCCTGTTGCACTATCCCAGCTGCCTGCTACTCCTGTACCAAGCTACATTTGCTAGATTTTCTCTTCAACATAGACGTAGGGTACAACAAACTGTCTAGGTGAGACATATTGTCTCTTAATAGTCAAACACTCAAATTAAGCGCTGGACTTCTTTTTAGGGAGTAGTGAGCCATAGAGTGAATGACACTTCCTTTCCTATCTTGGAGATTGGTCAGCCCACGTGGATCTCAAGAATTTGACTTGAGTGGCTGGTCTCTATATCTTATCAGGATTAAGGAGCCACCCCTTGGCTTTCATGCAAGTGAGCAAACAACCATTGCCAACTCTTCTTTATTGGGGCCTACCATTATGATAGGATCAACAGAGTGACTTGTTCCATATGTCAGCCTACCCACTGGTGGCAAGTAGCAGGAAAATCTGAGTCCCCCAGGTGCAACATGGTAATTGTGCATTTAAGCCCAAGGTCTGGAATAGCCAGAGCTACAGTGTCAACAGCTAAATTCAGTTGGCAATAATAATTACACCATAAGTCTCCAGATCTCATTAGCCTTTTCCTCTGGATACTCAATACTGTAGTCTTGAGACACAGATGCTCTCAGACCCCTACTACCCTTAAGTCCCTCATCAAGGTTTTGATTACTTTTCCCCCGGAATTATATATTGCTTCTGCAGTATAATATGGGGAAAAACTGGAAGTCTGTGGGTGGTTTTGGTGTCATCTTCCTACTGTTACAACTCTACAAAGGGCTCTTCACAATTGGGAGAGTCTCTTTTGAGTCTTATGAGCACTCACAACCTGAACACACCCATATAATAGCCCTCAGAATAGGAAGCAGCACATTGCCACATCCTAAAATCCCCTCGTGTCTGCTTCAAGTCACTACATGTCCCGAGAGTGAACACTAATCTGACTTCTATCCTCACAGATTAGTTTTCCCTGTTTTTGAGCTTTACACAAAAGGGCTTTTACTATACACTCTTTTGGGACTGACTTCTTTTGCTTTTGAAAGACTCATCTAATTTTTTGTGTGAGTGGTTGTAGATTGTTCATTTTCATTGCTCCATGTTATTCTCTGATATGAATATACCACCATTTATCTAGCAACTCTAGTTTTCATATGCGTTTGGGGAGTTAAAAAACATTTTGCCTACTGTGAAGAGTGCTGCTGTGAACACTCTTATACAGGTGTTCTGGTGCACATATGTATATAATTCTCTTGGGTAAATAGCTAGGAGTGAAATTGTTGCATCATAGGTTATGCATAAATTCACATATATTGAAGTTGGCAAATAAATTTCCAAAGTGGATGTACCAGTTTTCACTTGCATCAGTTGCTCCACGTCCTCACAAAGACATGATGTTTCTATCAGTTTTCATTTTACCTATTCAGGTGTGAAAGTAAAAGCATCACAATATGGCTTCAATGTTCATTTCCCTGACCTTCATGAATTACGAGGTTGAGACCCCTTCATTTGTTTATTAGTCATTGGTATTAGCCAGTTTTTCTGAAGTACCTGTTTGTCTTTTCCCATTTTTTCTGTTGGGTTGTTTGCCTTTACTTCTTGATTTGTAGGAATTTTTAATGTATTCTGGATACAATTCCTTTACTGGATACATGTATGGCAAACAAATAGTCCCAATCTGTGGACTGCCTTTTCTCTTTCTTAATGGTGCCTTTGGATGAACAAATGGCTCTTAAGTTTTACATAGTCTTTTTTCTTTATTGTTAGTATTTTATTTCTGGTGTGACCTGTTAAAAAGAAAATGTTGCCTACTTCAAAATCATGAAGACGTTCCCTATGTTTGCTTTAAATTATTTTTTACCTTTCACATTTATATCTGCAAACCATATCCAATTGATTTTTGTTCCTAGTTTGAAAAAAGGTCGATTCATTTTTTTCAAGTGGATATCCAACTGACAAAAAAAGACCATTGTCTCCTCACTGTACTTAAGTGTCACATTTGTCATAAATCAGGTGACTTATCATATATGTATATGCACACACACACATTTTTTGCCCTGTGTGATGAACCAGTATGTGTATAGATTGATAGATAGATAGATAGATAGATTCTATATTCTCTGTAATATTCCATTGGTTAATTAGTCTCTCCTTGACCAGTACCCCATGGCTTAATTCCTAGAATTTCATAATAAGTTCGAAGTGTGGTAACCTATGTCTTCCTTTTTCAAGATTACTTTTGTATTCTTGCCATTCTGCATTTCCTATACCTGCACTGTCCAGTACGGTGGTGACCTGCCACGAGTAGCTATTTATTTGTTTATTTGCTTGGTTGGTATTTTGGGTTTTTTTCTTTTTTTATTGCAGTATAGTTGATTTACAATATTGTGTTAATTACTGCTGTACTGCAAAGTGATACCGTTATACATATATATGCATTCTTTTTTATATATTCTTTTCCATTATGGTTTATCACAGGATACTGAATATAGTTCTCTGTGCTGTAGAGTAGGACCTTGTTGTGTATCCATTCTATATATAAAAGCTCACATCTGCTCACCCCAACCTCCCACGCCATCCCTCTCCCAATCCCCACCCCCTTGGTAACCACCAATCTGTTCTCTATGTCCGTGATTCTGTTTCAGTTTCTCAGATAGGTTCATTTGTGTCATATTTTAGATTCCACATACAAGTCATATCATATGCTATTTGTCTTTCTGTGTCTGACTTACTTCACTTAGTATGATAATCTCTGGTTGCTTCCACGTTGCTGCAAATGGCATCATTTCGTTCTATTTTATGGCTGAGTAGTATTCCATTGTATATATGTACCATACCTTCTTTATCCATTCATCTGTCGACGGACATTTAGGCTGTTTCAATGTCTTGGCTCTTGTGAATAGTGCTGCTGTGAACGTAAGGTGCATGTATCACAAGTAGCTACTTAATTTGAAATTTAAAATAATTAAAAATTTAGTTTCTCAGTCACTGTAGCCACATTTCAAGTGCTCAATAGCCACATAGTGACTACTGTATTGGGCAGCACAGATACAGAACATTTTCATTATCACAGAAATTGGTATTGTATAATGCTACTACTCAGATCAGTTTATCACTTTCCACACACACTCACACACAAAACCTACTGGGATTGGGATTTGGTTTGGTTTCGATCGCCAGACCAGTTTGGGGAAACCAAACATCTTTATGATAGTGAAACTTCCAATCCCTGTGAAAAGTCCCAATCCCAATTAGTAGCTAAGCTGTGTATGATTAATACTGCGTAATTAAATCCTAATGGAAAGCTCAAATGTGCAAGCACCTCACTATATTGCATCCGTGGAAAACAGAAGTAGCTAGAGCGTGGAGGTCTGAGGTCTGATTGCTACTGCTCCCTTTATGAATTCAATTTGGCTACAGGTTTAATTCTAGTCTATCCTGGACCTTTTCTTATGCATTTCATGGGGTTCGAGATAGCTTCCTCTTGCTGCAGGTTCCCTCAGTATAGATCCTGTATCTACACCCTTTGCCTAAGGACTCAGTAGACGTTCCCACTGAGAGAGGGACTATATTTTCTCATTCACTGACTTTGAGTTTGTCCATTTGATTGCATGGGCCAATGAAATATTAGTGGGGGCGGCACAATCAGAGGCATGAAAAAGCACTTTTGCATTTCAGCCTTAGGTTGTTGTACTTGGGCATCATCATAAGTATATGCGAAGACAACATGGAGTATAAAAGGCAAGTGGACCAGAGTTAAGTAACCCTCAGTTTCTGAAGTGAGGCCTGTCCAATCAGTCAACAGCCAAACAACACACATGCATGCAAGTAAGCCTAGCCAAAATCAGGAAAACTGCCCAGCTCAATCCGGACTAAAATGCTCACCTGAACACTCATGTTCTATATGGTTACTGACATATGCAAAGGAAGCAAATAGAAGAGGAATAAAATGAAAGACAGACAACTAGGCATGCCCATATAGAGGCAGCACTCTCCAGCCTATGGAAAGTCCCATCCTCACCTAAACGTGTGTGTGTGTGTGTGTGTGTGTGTGTGTGTGTAATAAAATAGGATTGGCTATTTTCAGATCCATTTTAGTTAAAAAAACATTGATCAGGACTTCCCTGGTGGTGCAGTGGTTAAGAATCGGCCTGCCCATGCAGGGGACACGGGTTCGAGCCCTGGTCCAGAAAGATCCCACATTCCATGGAGCAACTAAGCCCGTGTGCCACAAATACTGAGCCTGTGCTCTAGAGCCCACAAGCCACAACTACTGAGCCCGTGTGCCACAGCTACTGAAGCCCAGGTGCCTAGAGCCCGTGTTCCACAGCAAGAGAAGCCACTGCAATGAGAAGCCCACGTGCCACAACAAAGAATAGCCCCTGCTCGCCACAACTAGAGAAAGCCTGCGCACAGCAATGAAGACCCAATGCAGCCAAAATTAAATAAAAATAAAATAAATTTATTAAAAAAACCATTGATCAATAAATAATTTTAAAAGATGTTAAAACTTAAGAAAATACACATCATCAGTGATCACACAAGATAATATTTGGATCTATAAACTTCCAAATTTCAATTTTGAAAGGAAAAATTGTTATTCTTTTAAGCTTAACTCTCTATTTTATAGATTCACCATAATTTGAGTCTCATTTAATAGACTACCTCATGTACTTGGAATCTGCTCTGAAGATAGGAAAGCAGGGAAATGTGTAAAATGAGAATTTTAAATTATCAGGTCTCTTCACTTTATACCCAGCCCAAGGTATCGTCTTTTTTTTTTTTTTTTTTGCGGTACACGGGCCTCTCACTGTTGTGGCCTCTCCCGTTGTGGAGCACAGGCTCCAGACGCAGAGGCCCAGCAGCCATGGCTCATGGGCCCAGCTGCTCCGCGGCATGTGGAATCTTCCCGGACTGAAGCATGAACCCGTGTCCCCTGCATCGGCAGGCAGACTCTCAACCACTGCGCCACCAGGGAAGCCCCCCAAGGTATCATCTTTATGTACGTTGTACAAATTCTTGTAAACATTGTTCATTTTATATTTTGTACCAACGTGAAAGAAAAAAATTCTCTCTTACTCTCTTTAAATTAATCTCAATGTAGGCATTGATAGATAAAAACCACCAATGACAAAATAACATGTTTATTGAGATGCAATTAACATAAAATTTACATACTTTAGTTGGAAAGTTCAGTGATTTTTGTATTAAAGTTACAACGTTATGCAACCATCACCACAATCTATAACTTCTATTCAATTTCAGAAAATTTCCAACACCTCAAAAAGATCCTCCGGGCCCATTTGCAGTCCATCCCTGCTTCCTACTTCAGACCCAGGCAAACACTAATCTACATTCCATTTCTATGGATTCTCCTTCTCTGGCTATTTCATATCATATGAAGCAAACAATACATGGCCTTTTTCACTAGCTTGTTTCACTTAGCAAAATGTGTTTCATATATATCTATATATAGAGAGATACGTATATATCTACACGTATCTATATATATAGATATATACGTATAGATATAGATATATATGTAAGACCATGTCTTGTGAAAATACAAATAGTTTTATTTCTTCCTTTTCAATATGCATGCCTTTTATTTCTTTTTCTTGGCTAATTGTCCTGACTAAAACCCCCAGTACATTATTAAATAGAAGTGGAAAGAGCAGGCATCCTTGTCTGCTTTCGATTTTTAAGAGGAAAGCTTTCAGTCTTTCAATAGTAAGTATGATGCTAGCTTTGACTTGATTCCAATCTCTCATTTATCATTGTCCTTTGTAGCTTTTTGTCCAGTGTGTTGAAAATCATTGTTTCATAGTCTTTTTTCTGATTATTTTGGTGTTTCACAGGAACTTGTGGTAGGCTGAATTACAGACACCAAAAGACCTCCACATCCTAACCCTCAGAATCTGGGAATATATTACCTTATAATGCGAAAAGGACTTTAAAGATGTGATTAAGTTAAGGGTCTTGAGTGGGGAGATTTTGCAGCATATTGCAGATATCACGCAATATCTGGGTTGGCCCAGTGTAATCAGAAGTGTCCTTGTAAGAGAGAAGGCGATGTGAAGATTGAAATAGAGATTTGAAGATGCTTCCTGGCTGGCTTTAAAGATGGAAGAAGAGGCTCCGAGGAAAGGAAGGCAAAACATGCAGTGCTAGGAGCTAGAAAAGACAAGGAAACAGATTTTTCCTAGAGCCTCTGTAAGGGCATGGCCACCACTGACACCTTGGTTTCATCCCAGAGAAACCCATTTCACACTTGTGACCTCCGGAACTGTGAGACAATAAATGTGTGTGGTTTTAAACCACTGAATTTGTGCTTGTGTTTTATAGCAGCAACAGGACGCTAATAGGTCCTTGTTCCTCCATCATATGTGGACACAGAAGGAAGTTCAATAGTCATTCTACATAAGCTATTCCTGGGGCAAAAGAAGAGGTGGCAACAATTCTCAACTTTTTTTTTTTCCAAGCCACGGCGCGTGGCTGGTGGGATCTTAGTTCCCTGATGAGGGATTGAACCCACACCCCTGGCAATGAAAGCACAGAGTCCTAACCACTGGACCGCCAGGGAATTCCCTGGGGTTTCTCCTCTTTCCCTGCTCACACTCAGGCATATTAAGTTGTCAATACATCAACCACCACTTATTCATCTACGCTTATAACACCTTCTGTATCTCCACATCCAGTTATCACCCATAGCCAATCAACTGTTGACTTTCAGTTCTATACACTTCTTCATGTGTTTCCAATACCCCTACCTTAGTCTAGGACTTCAGCATCTCTCACATAAATCACTGCTTTAATGAGCACTCCATTCTTGCTCCTCTCTGATCCTTTCTTCACATTGCTTTCAGAGTGACATGTCTAAAACACAAATTACTTCCCAAATTAGAGCCCCTTGATGGCTTCTTGTAGCCTTAAGAATGAAGTCTCCACTGCAGTCTCTGGGGAAATGCAAATGGCCAATAGACACATGCAAACATGTTCAACATCACTAATCATCAGGGAAATGCAAATCAAAATCACAATGAGACATCACCTCACAAAAGGACACACGTAACAAATTTTGGCGAGGATGTGTAGAAAAGGGAACCATCCCACACAGATTCGCAGGAGTGTAAAGAGTTGCAGCCACTGTGGAAAACAGTATGGATATTTCTCAGGAAACTAAAAATAGTTTTAGTTTGTAGTTGTTAGAACTACCATACGACCCAACAATTCCACTCCTGGGCATCTATCTGTAGAAAACAAAAACACGAATTCAAAAAGATGCATGCACCCCAATGTTCATAGCTGTGTCATTTACAGTTGCCAGTGTATGGAAGCAATCTGTGTCCATCAACAGATGAACGGAGAAAGAAGATGTGATGTATATATAGAATACTAATCAGCCATAAAAAAGGAATTTTGCCATTGGCAGCAACATGGATGGACTTGGAGGGTATTATGTTAAGGGAACTAAGTGAGACAGAGAGAGACAAATACTCAGTAAATTAAAAAGAATTAATAACTGGCTGAATTAATGGACATAGAAATGAATGTAGAAGAGACTTAAGAAAGGGTAAGTCTTCAACAACAGACATGCTGCAGAGAGCAGAGAAAGGGCAGGGCTTATTTGAATACCACCTAATAAGTTGGTATTACTAGGTCTACAGAGCTAGTGGGCTCTTTTGTGTGCGTCTTAAATGCCAAGTTTATTGTGTATGCAGTAGAGTCATCAAAATTTTCTTACAGGAATCTGGCATGGCCAGAGTTGGGTTTTAGGAAGGTTGACTTAGCAAGTACATGAAGCATGTATCTGTGGGGAAAAATATGGAGGTAGGAGAAGGTTAGGAGACTAGGGCAAAGTTCAGGCAAGAAGTAATGAAGGTAATGATACTAAGAGTTGGCAAGAATGTGGAACAAATAGAAATCTCATCCTGTGCTGAGGGGAATATGAACTAGTACAACCGTTTTGAAAGATAATTGGTGTTACCTAGTAAGGTTGAATGTGGGCAGACCCTACGACCCAGGAATTTCATGTTTAGGCCTATACTGTAGATCAGGGTTTCTCAACTGTTGACATTTTGGAAAAGATAATTCTGGGTTGTAGAGAACTGTCCTGTGCATTGTAGGATGTTTAGCAGTATCCTTGTCCTCCACCCACTATATGCCAGTAGCACACCCTCAGTTATGACAACCAAAAGGTTTCCAGAGGTTATCAAATGTCTCCCTGGTTGGGGCGGAGGGGTAGTGCGTAAAATTGCCCTCAACTGAGAAAGCAGAGAAACTCTTGTATGTGGGCATACGGGGATATAATGAGAAAGTTCATTGCAAAATAATTTGCAAAAGCATAAACCTGGAAATAAGCCACATGTCCATCAACAGGAAAGAGATACACTGTGGAATTTTCATATGGTGGATAAGTATACAGCAATGAAAAGTGATTACTACAGTTGCACACATCAACATGGATAAAGATCACAAACACAAATTGGGAGGATAGAGAAAGAGCAAGACAAGTAATACATCTAGTATAATTAGATCTACATAAAGTCCAAAATGGACAAGAAATAACATTATTTAAAGGAACATTCCTCTGCAGTGAATGTATAAAAATGTGAATTATTAACAAAGTTCAGGATCGTGGTTACCTCTGGGAAGGAATGAGGGGAGGAATCTGGAAGGGCACAGGTGGACTTCCAAGGCATTAGCCGTGTTCTAGTTCACAAGCTTGGTGCTGGGTACACAGGTTTCTATATTATTATGATATACCTTACATATATACTGTATTATCTTCTGTATACATGAAACAGTTCATAATTTGTCAGAAAGTGATGAGGTCTAAAATAAGGCAGGAAAACGGAGAGAAAGGCAGCAGAGTAAATAATTGGATGAGCGAAAGAGAAAGACAGGGAGAGAGAGGGAAGAGTCAACTTTTAGGTACCTCTTCAAAACGTTTTAAACTCATTTTCTTCATAGATTTGGGGATGAAATCAATTCCTTATCTATAAACACACATAATTCATTGCTCAGACTTCTAAGAAATGTACATTTTATGCCTCAAAGCCGATCCTACTATATGATGTGATTCACGGGACTGGATAATACCACATTTCACAAAACACCATTGTCTGAGAATCCTGCCCTGTTAGACTTGTAAACGTGTTCTCATTTGTATTCCTTGGAGTTATAAGCATCTGAAACTAGGCGGCTTAGAGTAAAAGTGATTCTTCATCACTAACTTTAGTGTCATTAGCATATCCCTAACTCGGACAGAACACTGTTTCCAACTCCGGCACCCACCCTACCCCTCTGTTTTTCTCCCAATGGTCACCTCTCAGGTAGTGGAATAAAAGGAGAGTTTTTGGATCAAATCCTTTCAGAAGATGGGGCCATAACCAAGGAAAATATCAGAATACCCTAAGCTTTCCTGGACGAGGCAGAGAGGGACAAGACAGGTCTTTTCCTAGAAGAAGCACAAAGTTTTCAAGGCAGAAGGACTCACTGAAAACATATTTTATACATGAGGATACAGGAAAACCCACAAACACCCAGAGAAGCAGGAAATGCAGGATTTGTCCCTGATTGATTTAGGGACCGTCTGTCAGAGACTCAGAGAAGCCTGATATGTTAGAGCTACAGCAAACCCTCAGAGCAGCAAGCCTGAGCTTCCTCCCTCAACATGAGAGGCTTCAGGTGCATCCATGTGGATAACGTAGCCCACTTGTCCTGTTACCTGAATACGCAGCCTTCACCTCGTAGATACCTCTCAGCCCTGAGTATAACACTGACAGTGCCACTCAGCCCTCAGAAGCACAGATGCAGTGAAGAGGAACACACATGTCTCTTGGGGCTTGGGACATGGGGCCACCTGGGGAGTAAATTCAGGGCCCTAGGTAACTGGAGCTCGGTAAGGGCCAGGGACATGGACTCCGAGCATGCACCAAAACAGGCTTATCTCAAAAAGAGGTGTGCATGCGTTTGTCTAAAGTGAACCTCCCGGGACTTCCCTGGCAGTCCAGTGGTTAACACTCTGCTCCCAATGCAGGGGACACGGGTCCCAACCGTGTTCGGGGATCTAATACCCTGCATGCCACACGACGTGGCCAAAAAATAATAATAAATAAATAAAGTGAGCCTCCGAAAATTCTTCAGCCCAGGTAAAGGCCTTTAATATTAACTATTAACTAAAGTTAATACGCTAACTATATTAACACAGAAATACACACACACACTCCCTGCCGGCATGGCATGAACCATAAGGAACCAAACCAATTTGAGGACTTTCCAGGGACCCTACATGGATAAATTTCTACTTGGACTGTTCTTTCATTAAACAATGGTGACAAAAGGCCTTGTGCCTTTGTTGTTGTTGTTCTAGCAATGAGGAATACTCTGTGTTACTACATGATAACGCATTTTTAAATGTCAACACCAGTGACAGGGGAAAGGGTTGTGGATACCTTACACTCACTTCACTTTAACAGACCTTTATCAAGCATCTACGAAGAAGAAAACACAGTGCTTTAGGAGAGAGAAATCAATAAAAGCCTTTACGTTCCGAACAAGTCAGAAGCTCACACTTTAGGGAGCTGGGGGATACACGCATAAATAAATAATGTTAATCTACTCTCCATACGTGAGAAACTAGCATAGAAAACAGAAAGCGGTATTGATGCTAACTAGCAAGCTCTCAAGCAGCCTTAACTGAATGTAGAAATAAGGCCTTCTACCCTCAAACCCCTGGTCCTCCCCTTCTCTGATCCTCTGCTCTGCTCAAGTACCACTTCACATTTTTCCCTTAAAGAGGTTCCAGACACTAGGCCCATTTCCTCTTTTAATTTTCTTTAAATTAGGACATATTTCAGACCTCGACAAAGGTCTGAAAATGCGACACCCATGCAACCATCAGCCGTCTTAAGAAACATAAGCTTACAAATAAAATTGAAACCCAGTGTACCTCTCCCCAACTGAATTCTCTGTCTTTTTCTATAGATTTAACCACTGCCTTAAATAAGTTTATTGTTCTCATACACACCTTTCTGCATACTACATATGTATGCATTACTCCTATGTATGCCTTTTACTACAAATAGATGTATCTATAATCAACCTAGTAATTTTGCATGTCTTTAACCTTCATATGTGCATGGTATCATAATGCTTTTATCATTTTAGAATTAGGTTTCTCCTTTACCAATTCGTCCCTTCCACTACTGAATCTTTGCCCCTTGTTATAAGCTGAATTGTGTCCCCGCAAAAGACATGTTGAGGTCTTGACCCCCGCAACCTGTAAATGTGACCTTATTTGGAAAGAGGGTATTTGCAGGTGTAATAAAAGATCAGATGAGGTCATACTGGATTAGGGTGGGCACTTAATCCAATATGACTGGTGTCCTTATAAGAAGAGAAAGAACACAGAAACAGAGACACAGGGGAAAACACTATGCAAAGATGAAGAAAGAGAGTGGAATCGTGCATATACAAGCCAAATGAGGCCAAGGATTGACAGCAACCACCAGCAACTAGGAGAGAGGCATGGAACAGATCCTTCCTCTGAGCCTCCAGAAGGAACCAACCCTGCCGACACCTTGACCTCAGACTTCTGGCCTCCAGAATGGTGAGAGAATAAATTTCGGTTGTTTTAAGCCACCTGCTTTGTGGTAGTTTGTTACGGTAACCCTAGGAAACTAACACATCCCTCCGGGAGGTCTTTGTGTCTCAGGCCCCTGAGAATTCTAGTGTCTTCCTCAGTCCAGATCTCACCATCCTGTTCAGTTTACCTGCAATAGTACCAAGTCAGTGAATTAAGGCTGGTCCTACTGTGGGTGTAGTTAAACGTTTCCCCCATTGCTCTAAAGCAGCAGTTCTGAAACTTTAGTGTGCTTCAGTAGCACTTGGAGGACTTGTAAAAACCTGATGGCTAGCAGCCTACCTTCAGAATATCCAATTCAGCAGGTCTGGAGCAGGGTCTGAGAATTTGCATTTCAAACACGTTCCCAGCAGACGCTGATGCTGCTGCTCCATGGCAGGCCACTAGCACCATCTGGTCTCCAGGCAAGCTAGGTCATCCATCAGTTTCTTTCAGTAACATATACTAGAGGCTGGGCCACCATCTCTATTGCCACACAACTTGTTTATAATCTAATATTTCAATTTATTTGAGGCTGCTATAAAGGGATGTCAAACAGGCTTATCAACTAGTTGAAAGAAATCCCTTTATATGAAAGTTAGGTGGGCCGAAATAAATAGAACCAAGATACACTGGAGTCAGTATTATTTAGGTAAAAAAATCCCAACTCTGCAGCTTATCCATGTCAAACAAGCTTTTATTTTCAATGTGAACAATACTGTCAAATTTATCTGTCAAAGGTAAGAATAAAGTCAGATGTCAGTTAATATCATTTTGGGATGTTGAAGTTTGAAACAACATTTGTATTGTGGGCTAATGAAAACTAGAATATCCGTGAAGAACAATTTCTTCTTTTCTTTCGCTGTCCACTTCTTTTTATGCCTTCCAACTGTAGGGTGGGAGAAGAGTCAATTAACAATTGAACACCAATAACATGCACCAGGGACTTTCTAAATAGGAGTCAATACTATGAACATCTGTTGGCTCTCCAAGGAGAAAACAAAACGTTTTCTTCTTGTAACCCAGACCCTTGGTTGTCAGGGTGCACATCATTTCATCACACCAACCTCATCTCTCTCTTGCCCACCACTATAAATGCTAGCTTTTGTTCTTGAAAGGCCACTCTGTGATTTAAATGTCTTTCCACCTTAAGAGCCTATGCTCCTTACACAAATCATAAATCCCTTATATTCCCAGACCTCTGGTATCCGTAACTGTAAAGTGAGAAAGAGGCTATTATCAAACATCCGCAGGTGTAAAAATTAAGAAAGGGAGAAAGAAAGAGTGTGATATTGCGAGAGAGCGAGAGAGATGAGAGAGAGAAAGGAAAAGATGAATGGGTAGAGGAAAGAGAAACTAAGACTGAATTACCAACTCAGTGATAGCCAATAATCTTACTATGGCTAATTTTTCTTTTGAATAAAAAATCTAAATTGAAGTAATATTTGTGAATTACTCATCAAATGCAGTCTTATTTGAAATCCTTAACTTTTTAGTACTTTGTAAGCAGTCACCTTCTCAAAGGCATTTTTATTCCAAGAGACTCCATTTCTGTGGGCAGGTGATGAAGGTACAGCTAGTGCACAGCTTGGTAGCTTTAGCTGCTTCTCCTGGTGGCCACTCTCTAAAAATATAGGTCTCTATATTTTAGACCTCTAAAAAAATATAGGTCTCTATTTCCAGGTCTGATAAATTTCCCATCTGTAGTAGTCTTAAAGCTACAGGACAAACGACTTGTGGCTGTAAATGAAATACATTTCAGAACACACTGCCTTCTATACCATCTAGAATACAAGTACATTATTAACATTAAACTGTTCTTCCAAAACTAAATTTCATCAATTTTTTCTTATTTACTTTACAAAAATTATTAAAAACATGATAGATAGCTAGTGGGAAGCAGCTGCATAGCACAGGGAGATCAGCTCGGACCTCTGTGACCACCTAGAGTGGTGGGATAGGGAGGGTGGGAGGGAGATGCAAGAGGGAAGAGAAATGGGGATATAGGTATACTAGAGCTGACTCACTTTGTTATAAAGCAGAAACTAACACACCACTGTAAGGCAATTATACTCCAGTAAAGATGTTAAAAAGATAAACAAAAAGTAGATTAAGGATGTAAACAAAACAAAACATAAAGCTGTTAGTAACAGGTATATGTCAGGAATGCTTGCACTATTCAATAATACCTGTATTCTCCAGAGCTGCCCTCTGCTGAGACCATATCCAGCTTGGGTCCTTCTTCTGGTTTCTCATTTCCATCCTCTTCCTCTTCATCAGCATTTTCATACCGATGTTCACTCTCTTCTTTAGTGTCGAATGATACGGACTTTGGCATCACAAGGTGGTGGACAACATTTCCCGATTTAACATCAGCAGCAGAATCTAGTTCTCTGCCCTCGGGAGGATCTGGAGAAGACAAATATGTCAGAAAATAAAGAAAGAAATGAAAAGAACAGCTGGCCATGCTCCTACTGGTTGATACAACACTTCCATGGCCCTCACACTTCTGCTGCTTGACAGTTTTCACAACATTTTCCCCCTCTTCCCAGTAGATCTCACACACTGTGCTGCTGATTACTTCTGGCCCTTTGGAGAAGGGATCGAAATCATCTGATCCTGAGAGCATGTTTGTATGTTTTTGCCAGAACGTCACTGGAAAACGTTCACCCGATTTAAAGACAAATTCTACCGCGAAGCTCATTGATTCCTCAACCACTGAAAAGTGCCCCTGTGCCATTTCATCATTTTCTCAGGTCATCCTACTGAGAATCTTTACGTTTTTAGAAGCCCGTCAGCCAAAAGTGAGGTATGCCATTTGTTTGCCCCTCGGGTGGTAGAAGGCAGCATAATTTTTCTCAAGATCCTAAAGGTCTTTAGAGAATTGGGCTTCAACTTGTGCATAACGTGCCTGACGGTTTTTGAGAGCTTTGACCCGCTGCCTAACCGCCAGAGGCCAGCGCTGAGCGCGGCCTGCCTTTGAGGCCGATGCCACAGCAGGGGCTGCAAGGGCCTGAGGTCTGGGCCGCCCCTCGCCAGCTTCGGCCCCGTCGTCGGGTCCTCAGGCCCCAGCCTCCCAGGACTCGGTGTTATCAGCCAGGACCTCGCCCAACCAGAACTCGGCCTCCACTGCTGCCGCCGCTGGTTCCTCTGCCTTCTAGGATGCCGCCCCCTCTGCAGGTTCCCGCGGCTCCCAGGGCGGGTTGCCCTCTGCCTGGCACTCGCCTTCCAGCATGTGGTCCCCTCTCTCTCCCGGCTCCCTGGGCTCCCAAGTGCAGCGCCTGACCACCGCGTGGCCGGCGTGCGGCCGGGCCAGGATACGGCCTTTATAACGAATACGGGGTCTAGAAGGGAAGGGACCGAAACCGCGCGGTGGGGAACTCACAGATACCCGCGACCACTTCTGCGCCCTCCTCACCGTCCTCCTCCTCCTCCTCTTTGTCCACATAATTCTTGTCCTCTTCCTTGTGTCTGTCTCCCTCCTCCGCCTCTTCTTTCTTCTCCTCGTCCTCTTCAGCCTCCTCCGCCTCCTCCACTTCCTCCTCCTCCTCCTCTTCCTCTTCCTGCTCTTCTACCAACTTTACACCCCAGTCCTCCTGGACTATGGGCTGGGCGCCCTGCTCTTCCCAAAGGGCTCGCACTACCGCCTGTAAATCCCTATGGGCGGCGACACTGCGACCCCTGCCACGCCGTTCTTCCCGCACCGCTCCTCCTGGGACTGGGCCAGGGATGCTGGCCATGCCACTGCCTGCTCTGTTCTGACCACCTGTGGCTGAGCCCCGCATTTCTGTGGCAGAGATGGCAGGAAAGACGCACCAGTCCGTGCCTCAACCAGAGAAGCGATCCGGCTGCTAGACCTAGTTGGCAAAAATGGCTGCTGCTGAGCTAAGTCTCGCTGCTGGCAGCAGAGCCTGCTGGGACGGGGCGGGTGAGGGGGGTGGGGGTGGTGGGAGGCAGAGAAGATGGCGGCAGACAGCGGAACAGTCTGTGATGGTGGCCTTTGGAGGACTCGTGACAGGAAGGGTCGGGGGGAGGGGCCCGAGGAGCAGCCAACCATAAGTGTGCCTGGGAGGCCATTGGACAAGGCGGGAAAGAATCTGATAGGCAGTTGACGGGAGCCACAACTTCGAAGGGTAAACAGAGAACTGCTTTCCCCCCATCCCCCCCCACCCCGCATAGGGAGCTCTAAACTCATTGGCTGAAAGGCGAGGATTGACATGCCTGCGATTCAATGAAGTTTCAAGACCCAGCTTCTAGAGTTTGAGACCTTCCCCCCTTTCCTTCCAGGACCTTGGAGTCCCCAATTACCCTTTAAGTCCAAGCATATCCGATACTTTTAATTTTACCACTGCCAGCAAAACTAAAATGTCCCCATATAGAGGCACTCTGCTGCACAGGGTGAATTGTTCCCTGATTTCCATCTGGAGGTGGCTGGTGCCAATAGGGGCAGAGTCATTAAAAACTGTATAGTTAATATGTCAGCAATAGTAAAAAACCTACCAGTAGAGAGAGAAAAAAAGAATTTGGACATTTTAACAGGTTAGTGTTTGTGCATGTGAGGGTGTGAACATGTTAAGGATGAGTAGGCTGATGCACGTAAGTAAATACATGAGTGACACCGTATACGTGAGGCATATTCGGGTGGGTGAGTGAATGCATAACCACGTTAAATTGAGTATATTTGTATTGGAACGAATGTGTGCATATGTCAGTCTATCTAGGAATGGGAGTAAGTCTGTGAGCACGTTCATATGAGTGAACGTGTAACTTGTGGATGTATGTGATCATGTCTGTGTGTAAGAGTGAATGGAGCCTGTTCACATGTCAGTGTGGTAATGTGTGTTTCTGTGTTCACGTGTATGAGTGACTCTGTAAGCATGTGCATGATGGTAGCATGTTCATCTGTGAGTGAATGTGTAACCGTGTTCATTTTTGTGAGCTTGTTAATGTGTGCATCTATTTCTGAGTCAATGCATGAGTGTATGTGTATGTGAGAATGTTGATCACATGCATGTACATGACTGTGTTAATGAGGGTACCTGTGAGTTTATGAGCAGGTTCACTGTGTGCATATGTGAACATGTTCATGTTTGTGTGCAAATGACTGTGTAAGTATATACATGTGATCATGTTCCCGTGTTTGAATGAATGTGGAAGCATATCAGGTATGTTCAGGAATGTGAGTGAATGCATGCTTTGTATTTGTCTTTTTGTACATTTGTGTCGGAGTAAATGTACAAAAATGTTTATGTCAGTAAATGCATGAGCATATATATATATATATATACACACACACACACACACATATATATGGGGCATATTATTAAATGCAAGTTTAAGTGAATACAGGAACATGTGTGTGTTAATGAATATGTAAACATACTTTTGTGTAGGGGCATGTTAATGTGTGTATTCTTTTCTGTGAGTCAATGTGATTATGTTTGTGATTAAAAGTGCATTCATTTGTGTGGAAGTGATAATGTGAGCATGTCTATGTGCAACTATGAGTGTGTGAGTGTATGTGAGTTTGAATGTGAGAGATTGTGTGTGTGAATATGATCCTGTCTATATGTGAAAGTCTGATCATGTCCATGTCTGTGCATGAGTGTTTTTGGGGTGTGCGTGAATGCTGTTTTTTAAATAAACATGAGAGCATGTGTGTTTATGAGCACGTAGCTGTGTGAATATGTGAACGTGTTCATGTGTGTGAACTTGTTCATGCATGAGTGATGTGTATGTGTGAATGTTATTTTTTAAATAAAGGTGAAAGCATGTCCATGTGTGAATGTGTGTGAGTGCCCGTAGGGAGTGACTGTGTGTGAGTGTGCAGTCATGTCTGTATGTAAGTCCATGAGAATGTGTGTGTGTGTTTATGTGCGAATGTGAGTGAAAGTGGGAGTGTCCACTTGTTAGTGAGATAATGTGAGCACGTTTGTGTGTCTGGGAATGTTAATGTTTAGGTATGTTTATGTGTGGGTGAATGTCTGAGTATACTTGTGTGTTTGAGCATGAACATATGTAAATGAAAGTCTGAACACGTTTGTGTTTTGGGCATGTTAATGTGCAAGTGTGAAAGTTTTTGTGTGTGTTTAAATGAATTTGTGTGCTCATTCATATAGAGGTGTGTGAGCATGTGCATGTAAGGGAGCATATTCACATGAACTAATTAAGGTATGAAAAAGCTGGTGTGTGTGAAGGTATTGATGTATAATTATTTTTCCTGTGTGCAACTGAATGTGTAAGCAAGTTTATGTATGTGAGCACGATGTATAATTTTAAGTGAAGTTGTAAGTGTATGTGGGGTGTGTCTGTATATGCGAATTAATCTCTGAACAAGTTCATGTGAGTGAATATGTCAATATGTTTGTTTGATCAAGTTAATGTCTGCTTGTGCTCATGAGTGTCTGAGCAGCTTTGTGTGTGTGATCGAATATAAGGATGTGCATTTATGTGAACATTTTCCTTTGTGTCAATAAGTGTGTAAGGTTTTCTGTGTTTGAGTATGTTAAAGTGTGAATATGTTCATTCAGTGAATGTGTGAATATGGGTATCTGTGGAATGAACATGTTAGTATATGTGTAATTGTACTGAAATGTGTGTTAATATGTGTACATTCAGAATGTGACTATGTGACTGTATTCATGTGTGGATTAACATATGAACATTTTCGTGTGTGAGTAAATGGAGGAGCAGTTTTGTGTGTGAGAACACGTTCATGTTGGTGACAATGTTAACATCTTAGTTTGCATGAAAGTGTGAGTGTCCTGTGATTGGACATGAGTGCATCTACGTGTGAGTTAATGTGTGAGCATGTTTGCGCATATACGCATGTTAATGTGACTGTGCTCATTCGTGTGAAGGAGTGTGAGAATGTGCTCCTATGGGTGACTGAATGTGTGAGTGTGTTCGTGTGGGAATGACTGTGAGTCGATAGGTGTATGTTCATGTGCAAGTGTGAATGAACGTATGATTTTATGTGTGTGAGTGGATGTGTGAGTATGAGTGTACGTGAGCATGTCTGTTTGCGAGTGACTATCAGTTTGTGAGTGGATGATATTGTGTCTGTCAGGGTGTGAGCACATTCTTGTGTGTGACTGAGTTAATATGCACGTACGTGTGAGCATGTTCATTTGTGTGAACGTGTGAACCTGTTCACGTGTGAGTGATCTGTGAGTGTGTATGCGTTTGAGCACATTTGTTTCAGTAGCTATGCAGGTACGTCCGTGTGCGAGCATGTTCACGTGTGAGTGAATGCGAGTGTAGGAGTCTACGTGTGACTGCACCCGCATGTTCCTGTGTGAAAAATGGGTGAGCATGTCCACGTGTGTGAACATGTTGATGTGAAAATGTTAAGAGCATGTGTAACTATATTTGTGTGTGAATGGGTCAGCATGTGAGTGTTTGTGTAAGTGAATGTGTGAGAATGCTTATATGCGTTACAGATTTAATGTGTAAGTGTGAGTGAATGTGTGAGCATGCGTTTGAGTGTGTTTCTTTTTTCTCAGAACCCCAGGTCCATATAGTGAACTGTAAGGCACCGTGCACAAAGAAGTTTTCATTTTCTATTGGCTCAAAGCTGTCTTTAACCAGCTCTACAGCTAGGCCATATTATTCTCTGTGTATTACATCACACTGCTGCTATAGAAACCTGTGTGACTCTTGTGATTCAACCTGCTGGCTTCCCTGAAGGATAACTGCCCAGAAGCTGAGCTGCAAAGACAGAAATGTGTTACTCCAAGCCTAATGCTTCAGAAAGCAAAGTTCTACTGGGAATAATTGTCTGAATGACAACTGAGAAGTAAATGGGTTTCTGTGTTAGGGCAAATCCCAGACTCCAGCATTTAGGGTTACTCTGAACAAGCCCCAGCAATGTGCTATGTAGGGACAGGGGTTCCTATAAACACAGTCCTTTATTACAACCTTTTGCACCCCTCACATGCCTTTAGAGAATGGAAGCTGTGTAAGACAGTTAACAAAACCCAGCAGGGCCGGGGAGCCAGGGACCCCACCAATCCCAGGGTCGTACTTCTCATTCTAGACCATTCAGTGCCACTCAGGCAATTCCATCCCTTTCGGTGGAATCCTGAGGACCCTAAAGGGCCAGCACAGAGCCCTGTCCAAGGGCTCCCAGCTAAAAGAGCAAACGCGAGCTGAAATGCAGTCCACATTCCCCTCATCAAGCCATGTGTCCTGGCACAGAAATGCAGCCCAGAAGAAGGGAAACTTGTTCTACTTATCTGCCCAGAGGGGCCGCCTTATGTGCTAGCAGTGATCAGTGTGCGAACTTAGCTAAAGTATCCATACATCTCTAACAGGAAAATTCAAAGTGTTACGGACTGGGCTTCCCTGGTGGTGCAGTGGTTACGAATCCGCCTGCCAATGCAGGGGACACGGGTTTGAGCCCTGGTCCGGGAAGGTCCCACATGCCGTGGAGCAACTAAGCCCGTGCGCCACAACTACTGAGCCTGTGATCTAGAGCCCGCGAGCCACAATGACTGAATCCGTGTGCCACAACTACCGGAGCCCATGCGCCTAGAGCCCGGGCTCCGCAACAAGAGAAGCCACTGCAGTGAGAAGCCCGCGCACCTCAATGGAGAGTAGCCCCCGTTCGCCACAACCACAGACAGCCCACGCGCAGGAAACGAAGACCAAACACAGCCAAAAACTAAAATAAATTAAAAAAACATGTGTTACAGACTGCATGTTTGTGTACCCTCCAAAATCCATGTTGAAAGCCTAACAGTGTGATGGTATCTGGGAGGTAATTAGGCTCAGGTGAGGTCATGGGGGGGGCTCCCCATGATGGGATTAGTGCCCTTACAAGAAGAGGAAGAGATGCCAGAACTCTCTCTCTTTCCACAGTGTGAGCACACAGCCAGAAGGCAGTCATCAGCAAGCCAGGAAGAGCGCTCTCACCGGAAACCAAAATGCCCAGCACCTTGGTTTTGGACTTCCCAGCCTCCAGAAGGATAAGAAATAAATGTCTGTTGTTGCCACTCAGTCTATGGGATATTTGCTATAGTGGCCAGAACTAAGACAAGAAGCCTCCAGATAAGGTGCCTAAATCCCATCTTTGCAGTGATGACCTCAGCTCCATAACCTATCACTGTCCTCTCTGATGAGCTCAGGAAGGCAAGAAAAGTTGTGCGGGTAACCACTTCCCTTCCTCTTTGAACTTCACTGCTCCAACGTCTCTCTCTCCCTAGTGTCTATCACAGGTTCAGGGTTCAAAGGAAAGGCGAAGGGAGGAAGAATAAAAAATGTCTCATTTATTCCTTCACTCCACAATATGGGAGTGCCTGTGTCATAGGAGGTGCTGGGCTGGGCGACGCCCTCAGGCAGCTGCTTTTCACAACACTGTGGCTTCCAGTTCTCTTGCCCAGAGGGAAGCTGCTTTGCTAGCTTTCCCTCGCTCCTCCTCCTCCTCTTCTCACTGCCCCTTCCTTCTCGAGGGAAAATAAAGCTCCTCTTTGAACCTGAACAGGACAAAGTTCCCAAGGCTTCTGCTTGCGAACTTGTGGGGGAAGAGGAAGAACGGGTTAAACCCTGAGGCTCTCCTCCACCTCACACACAAAGAGAGGTTCGACTCAATCTAGTGGGAGGCCTCACAGGGAGATCTAGGGGTCCCTAAACTCTGAAGCCCTTGGCCCATTCTCCCCGAAGCCCTGCTTGAGAAGAGGAACAGGTGTGATGGCAGGTGACTCTCCCAGGGTAGGTGCCACCGCCTGGATCCTGCTTGCCGCTGATAACCTCACAGACCTGGGGATGGGCTCGGCTCAACTTGCCCGTGGAGCAGGCAATGGTTCGAATGGGTTTTGAGTGCTCTTGAGACTACCACTTATCTCTAGGCAGTGTTCTCCTTCCTGTCCTCACTGTTCTTGACCCTCATCCCTCATCCTCTCTGTCCTGACGTCTCTACTCAACTCTGTCCAGTGTCAGCTCTCATTCTCCTGCTGCCTCTTTCTTCCTTCAATTAAAGCAATTCAAAATGTAAGCCGGTATGTTCACTCCTTGATTGCCAGAGTCTCACTCTCTTCCAGAATCAAGTTGCAAATCTCTATCCAGGTGCTCTTTTCTCCCAGCGAGACACCCCCAGCAACTTTAACCTTGCTCCCGTGGTACCTATGGGCCCCTGGCAGATGCTCACCTTCCTCTTCTCCTGCCCCCCCGGGCTGAGCTTCCTTCCTCTCCAGAGCATGCTGCAGTTGCAGGCCAGGCAGGGAAGTTACCTCCTAGGACACACACCTTGCCCCGAAGTGTTTGGCTTTGTTCTCCGCTTCCCCCAGCCCTGCCACGCACTCCATTCAGAGAGCAACTACCCCACCTACTGTCCTCCCTGCTCCCCAAGTACACACACTCACACGCGTGCGTGCACACACGTGCACACACATACACACACACACGACATCCCCAGACTTAGCACCTGCGGTGCCCCCTTCTGTATAAAGAAAGTCTAAAGTTGTTCTTGCACTCCCCTCTTCATCGAATATTTGGCCAAATCTATCCAGGGACCTCGTTTGTCTCATATGTCCCAGGTTTGCATTCCAAAAAAGTAATGTAACCCACCCCCTCCCACCTTAGGCAGCAGGTGTAAACAGATCAGAGTCTGAAAGATGGTGATGAGGTGCCTCAGCGATAATGCAGATTCTCCACACCTGACAATCCCCAGAGCTTGGCCCTCGGCCCTGTTCCCTCCTTCTGGCCCTGGATGCCTGCTGAGATGCTATCTTGCTTAAAACAATGGGAGAATGTGCTTGGTGTTTTTAAATTGTGGTTGTTAAGTCTCTGCTGAGATATAGGAGAACATGGAAAGGAGGAAAGGAGGCAGCTACTCCCTGACACCGACCAGTGTTTGGGCCCACTGCCCCAAACGATATCATACAAGGGGCAGGGGCTGTGCTCTAACACCTGAATTCCCCTATACCCAGCCCTCTAGCCCTCGCTCTCCTCCCTAAGGTCCCCACCTAGAGCCACTGCTGTCCTTCTAACGTAAGGCTACTGAAGGAGCTTGCTTTCTGCCTTCTCCACCCCAGCCTCCCAGCCCCTAGGTACACACACACTCACCTTGGAACATGCGCGCTACACCTTATCCCCTCACACGCTGGAGGGAACAATGCAGCAAAGGGAAAGCAACAGTCAGGGGACCCACCTCCAAAGCTCAGGGCCCAGGGCAATGGCCTTGGTTTTCCAGGTAGCTCCCAGGGCAAATGGTGCCCTCACTGGTCCACCCCCAAGTGCCAAATCCTCACAGCCGTGTGCTCTCTAGGGTGGAGGCACCGCATATTCAGAAGGCTTGTATTCATTTCCACAAATATGAACTATGAGCGTTCATTAGCTCCTCAGAGTTGGTATCTAGTTCAACCTCCCATAGAACCTCTAATTAATGTACCCTTCCTTTTCTCTGTCACTGGCTTAGGGATCCTGGGTGTCCCCTGGGCCAAAGAATACTGCTCCTGTTCTGTGGGCTTAGGGCAGGTTTCCTGTCACTTCAAGCTGTGTGGCCCAGGCTAGCTGCCCTTTCTAAGGGGAAGGCTAGGAGGGAATACAGAAAGAAACTGACTCATTGGCTTCGTGGTGGTTTCTATTTCTCTTTCTTTGCCAGTTCTCACCTCTGCTCTAGAAATCTGAATGCTAGGCTAAAGGGTTTGGGTTTTATTGGACAGCTGAAGTCATCAGATGTTCCTGACATAATCAGGCTTGATTTATAAAGACCATGCTGACTGCAGTGTGCTGAATGGATTAGAGGGACCAACACTAATATTAGGGCGACGAGAGGCTGGGAAGTTGTTGCAGAAATTCAGTAGGAAGATGCCCAAGGCCTGATCTGGGGGTGGCTCATGATCAACAGAGAGATAAGAAGGGACTTGGGATGTTTTCCGGAGGTAGAACCAATACAACCAACCTGGTGGGAGTTGAAGGCTTGCGGGACAGAGGGGCAAGCACCTGGGTCCCGGGTAGGTGACATAGACTAGACAGAGATCACATGCTCAGTTTTGAAGAAACTCTATATGGTGAGTACCCAGGGTGCACAGAAGGTGTGCTCAACTGCCCTCCCCATAGAGCCTGACAGATGGAGCAGAAAATTCTACCTTGAGCACCATAGCGCCCTCTGGCCTGCACACCCATTCTGTGGGTAGTGCTCCTCCACTCACACCAGGGAGTGTACTTCACGTGTGGGATCTTCTCAAGGGAGTGTGGAGCGAGCAGAAGGCCTCGTGCATGTGAAGCCAGAGAAGTGGGAGAAATTCCAGGGTCAGAGCAAAAGGCCTGGAGGTTGGGAGCCCAGGAGCACCCCGACTGCAGGTCTCTGCAAGTCAGGAAGGTGGGATCTCGAGAGGCAAAGCTGTAGAGCCTGGGAGAGGGCCACTGGTATGCTTACGTGGTGGGCTGCCTTCCTGTGTTTCAGCTCCCCTCAACAGAAAAACCTCAGGTGTCTACACATGAATTTACCTACAAAACAGGAACAGACTTACACACATAGAGAACAGACTTGGGGTTGCCAAGGCGGTGGGGTGTGTGGTGTAGGGGAGGGAAGGATTGGGAGTTGGGGACTAGCACATGCAAACTGTTATATATACAATGGATAAACAACAAGGTGCTACTGTATAGAACAGGGAACTATATTCAATATCCTGTGATAAACCATCATGGAAAACAATATGAAAAAGGAGATATATATACACATATATATATATATATATGTGTGTGTGTGTATATATATATATATATATATGTATATATATATATATGAATCACTTTGCTGTGTGCCCAAAATTAACACAACACTGTAAATCAACTATACTTCACCAAAAAAACCAAAAAGCCCTCAACATCTATAAGCGGTTTACCTCCAATATGTGGAGTCAGATGGATACCATATCCCATCAGCATCCTGTCCAAAACCTTCTGGACCACTTTCATTTGCATAGTTTTTGCTGAAACAGAGAAGTCACTGGTCATCAGTAAAGGCCACATTGTTTCCCAGAGGACAAGCAGCAGAGAAGAGCGCAGCTGTCACCTTTCCAGGGCTTTCCCTTCTCCTGCACACATGTAGACATGTATAGTCGTATGGGTACACGTTCTCTCCCCCACCCCCTTCTCTCCCCACCCCCTTCTCTCCCCACGGTGAGTCAGCCAGAAGCACGCAGTGAGGCAGACTCCTCCTCCCCCGCCCCAGCTTTTATCCAGAGGATGGGGCACAAAGACTGGGTCCACGTTACCAAGCAGGATGAGGGGCTGCGGGAGCGGGGGCAGGCATTCTGGGAAGTGGAGAGGAGAGGAAGCAGGCAGGGGGCAGCCCTCAGAAAAATGCATTACCTCAACCCCCTAAAGAGCCCCAGTTTGTAATCAGCAATGGACACAGCTCTCCAGGTCGGTGGCTGTCCTTCCAGGGGCAGCTGACTGCCCCAGGAAAAGTACTCTTCCACCCTCAGTGCCCTCCTGAGCTGAGCTAACAAGTCTACGGCCTCTAGCACAAAGTCACATTTCCCCACCTGGGCATTTTCTTGTCATACCTATGTCAACCTTGCTCTTGTACACCTCTGATTTTAGAACTGGGCATACGGCTTGACACAGAGAGAGACAACCTTCTGGCCCTCACCCAACAAAGTCATTTCACACTCTTAGGCCTCAAGGCTGTCTTCTCAAAGACATTCATTCTGGGAGCTGGCGTTTCTCTCACTAATCATGTATTTCCAGCCTGGAGGTGTCTTGGCTGAGTATACGCAAGTAGCCAGCCAGAGCCCTGCAGACAGCTGGGCTTTCCAAAGCTCTCTGATGTGCTCACCCAACACACCTGAGACCTTCAGCAGGGCTCTTTCCTCCCAGAGGGCATGGGAATGGGAACCAGGCCCTGAGCATCACTGTCATCCTAATGTACTCCCACACGTTGACCAAGGAACATCAGTTCCTGCAATGTGTGTGTGTGTTCACTATATGTCCTACAAAGTCATCACAAGTAATGAATCACTGACTACTAAACCACTGCTCCTAGGGGAAATACAGGGTTAGGTTCCTGCGAGCCTCTGGTTACAACACTTTCATCAACCAATCAATATATAAACTCGTTTTATGTCTGTTTCTGTTTCAATTTATAATTTAATCCAATTAGAAATCAAGAATTTACTAAAAGAATGTATATTAACAAAACGCTAAAAGCGTCTTCCAACAAAAAACTCTAGAATCTGTCCAAGTCTAAATCACTGGACACTCCCAGTAGTGTCTCCAGAGGCTCCTTCATTGTTGAGGCTTTAGTAACCTCTGTTCATGCCCCATGGCATCTCTGGACCACACATGATGGCTGTAAGGTGCCCACGGGGTACTGAGGCAAGAAACTGCCCTTCTTGGCCTTGTATTATAAACCATTAGAGTGGCAACTGTCAGCCACATACTGGGCCATCCTCAAAATAGAGGTTCTCACAGACCCTGGGCCTGTGACCCTCTGTACCCAGGTGCCCAGGATGCCTTAGATCATGGAACCAGCACCCCAAAACCTCAGCATGCTTACTGAGGCCTCCTTGATACCAGATAGCTTTCTGGCATATCTTTCTTGCAAGAGGGCATGGCCTCAGCTGTCCTTAGTCCCTTGCCAGATGAGATAGTGGTAGAAGGAGACACCCCTCTCCCAGACTTCTTGGCTACCTGCGGAGCCCCTTGGAATCAACTGAGTGGGCAATATTGGGCATTGTACACTACATATGGTATGGTCACCATCATCCATATTACTGCTTTCGATCCCTTAACCAAGATGCCTATGATAAAGGACAGGACCAAAGAGTCAGCACAATTGACCAAACTTCAGTCATTTTAGTACTCGATGCCCCGGCTAACAAATGGGCCCATCTTCACATTTTTATAAACTCTTGGGTCATTGCCTAAATGTTGTCCCCTTTGACGTAAAGAACTCTGGGAATCACTTGCCTCACAGATACCCAAAATATAGATCAAGATGTTAGGGACTGACAGAATGGCCATCATCAAAAAGTCTACAAACAATAAATGCTGGAGAGGGTGTGGAGAAAAGGGAAGCCTCCTGCACTGTTGGTGGGAATGTGAATTGATACAGCCACTATGGAGAACAGTATGGAGGTTCCTTAAGGAGCCAAAAATAGAACTACCAAACGACCCAGCAATCCCACTACTGGGCATATACCCTGAGAAACCCATAATTCAAAAAGAGTCATGTACCACAATGTTCACCGCAGCTCTATTTACAATAGCCAGGACATGGAAGAAACCTAAGCGTCCATCGACAGATGAATAGATAAAGAAGATGTGGCATATATACAATGGAATATTACTCAGCCATAAAAAGAAACGAAATTGACTTATTTCTAGTCAGGTGGGTGGACCTAGAGTCTGTCACAGAGAGTGAAGTAAGTCAGAAAGAGAAAAACAAATACCGTAATGCTAACACATATATATGGAATCTCAAAAACAGAAAAAACCCAAAATGGTCATAAAGAACCTAGGGGCAGAACGGGAATAACGATGCACACCTAACAGAGAATGGACTTGAGGACACGGGGAGGGGGAAGGGTAAGCTGGGACAAAATGAGACAGTGGCATGGACTTATATACACTACCAAATGTAAAACCGAAAGCTACTGGGAAGGAGCCGCAGAGCACAGGGAGATCAGCTTGGTGCTTTGTGACCACCTGGAGGGGTGGGATAGGGAGGGTGGGAGGGAGGGAGACACAAGAGGGAAGAGATATGGGGATATATGTATATGTATAGCTGATTCACTTTGTTATAAAGCAGAAAGTAACACACCAGTGTAAAGCAATTAAACTCCCATAAACATGTTATTAAAAAAAGAAAAAAAAGATGTTATGGAATGGGGCTTCCCTGGTGGCGCAGTGGTTAAGAACCCGTCTGCCAATGCAGGGGACATGGGTTCGAGCCCTGGTCCGGGAAGATGCCACATGCCGCGGAGCAACTAAGCCTGTGTGCCACAACTACTGAGCCTGAGTTCTAGAGCCCGCGAACCACGACTACTGAGCCCGCGGGCCAGAACTACTGAAGCCTGCGCACCCACAACAAGAGAAGCCACCGCAGTGAGAAGCCCGTGTACCTCAACGAAGAGGAGCCCCCATTCACCGCAACTAGAGAAAGCCCACGCGCAGCAACGAAGACCCAAAACAGCCAAAAGTAAAAAAAAAAAAAAGAAAGATGTTATGCACTGAACTCTGTTCCCCTCAAATTGCTATGTTGAACCCCTAATCCCCAATGTGACTATATTTGGAGATATGACCTTCAAGGTTAAACAAGGTCATGAGCTTGGAGCTCTAATCCAATAGGGGTGTATCCTTATAAGAAGACGAACAGAAGCCACAGAGCTCTCTCTCTCCCCACATTGAACAAAGAAAAGGCCATATGAAGACACAGTGAGAAGACAGCTGTCTGCCAAGGACAAAGGTCTCACCAGGCTATAAATTCTTTTAGCAAATTCTAGATTTCCAACTGGATTAAATTGTGGACCTTTGTATCAACTTAAATTGTTTCCTCCCTCTATGTACAAGTTTTCTGATTGCTTTCTCTCTGATTCTTTTTGCTTGTTTGTTTGTCACTGGATATACTTTGTGTGTGTGTGTGTGTGTGTGTGTGTGTGTGGGCAGTGTCCTCTCTAATCTGCTCATATTTATAGATTTCTTCCTTCAGAGAGCATCAGATCAGTTTCATTAGGGTTAGGGGCCTCCCCTATGGCAATGGTTGCTTAATAAGTTTTAAGGACTCTGGCTTAAGTTGCGTTTAATTTCATCACTGCGTCCCAAAAGTGCCATGGTTGCTTTTCCCTATCATTAGGATGATCAGGATTTCTACTGCAACAGAAGCATATGCAATAGAATGGCACAGCAGATTACTGGGCCCCCAAGCCAGAGGTGGGTGGACTGAAGCCATCTTCTGCTATGGTGCTGCCACTTGTGCTGCATGGAATTATTATTATCATCATTTTGTCTTTTCTGTCTGTACAAATTCTGTCAGAATAGTTTAGATTTCTAGCAGTGCAAATTTACAGCTGTGGGTTTTATCTCCATCTAATCATGAGTGGTCCAGACCTTCTGGGTGGTTATAGGGACAGGTTCGGAGGCCCACTGACCCACCTCTTGGGCAGCCCAGGAGAGGAGGACATCGCAGGCCATGCAGGACACGTGGGGGTTGCATTCTGGAACAGCGTGAACCAGAAGGGTCTGTGGGAAGCGGGCTTTGCAGTACTAAGAGGATGAGGTACACCCGGGTGCCTAAGCAAGGATGTGACTGGCTTGTTTGAATCCTTCTGCTGGCTGACAAGGAAACACTATTCAGGGATAATAAGCAGGAATGCATCTGGTGCATTTAATAACAAGGGTTGTTGCTAGAGGACCCTATCTGGCGGAGCAGAGTGGGCAGCAGAATCTGGGATTAGGCCGCTCGAGGCACTCCCAGTTTCACCAGCCGTCTACTCAGCACGGCGGAATACTGACTTGGGCCCTCACCGCACCATCACCCCCTCCCCGCGCACTCACACACAGGGGTCAGTATACCTGGCTGAGGAGAATTCAGTCCCTGGAGATGGAGGGGTGGACCCTGGGGCGGTAGCTCCCCGACCCCCGCCATTTCAGCGCTATTAGGTACCACGGCAACACAGGGCCTGAAACAAGGGGGCTCCATCGCAGCTGGACGTGCCCAGCCCCACCACCAACTCCCCTGTGACTGGCCAGCAGGCAGCGCGCGTGGGCAGCCGATCAAAAGCCCAGGCCCACGTCTGCTCCAGCCGTCTCCTTCTAAGAGGTCGCCCACTCACCCACCGCCCTCCCAGCTCATGGCAGCCTGGCGACCCCGCTTACCAATCAAAGAAGTCCAGAACGACGTCAGGAACATCAGGCGAGGAGAGGTTAGAAGCCAAAGTGGAATTTCCGGCTGGGATGGGGGTCGTCGCCCTCCAAGGGCAGGGTCCTGATGAGGAGTAGGCAAACAGCGGCCCGCCGCATGTCGGGACGCCATAGCTCCCACCGTCCAAGAACCCTGGAGACCGCTGCGGACCGGGAGGAAGAGAGACGAGGGGGGGGCGCGGGATAACCAAGAGGAGCGGGGCGAGGAGCTCGTGCTTCTGCAAAGAGCTGCCCGTAAGGTGAGAACATCGAGGCCAAGGGGAGCGCGGAGGGTGGGGGTCGACCAGCGGCCCTGAGCCTGGCAGCGGCAAGAAGAGCAGCAGCCCAGCAGCTTCACTCCACGTACCAACCCGACTACTCACCCGGCCACTGCGGACAGTGCGGGGTCTGAAGCACTTCCGGCTGCCGCTGGGCGGGCCCGAGGCCCGGCGCACAACTGACTCCGCCCACTCTGATGGCAAGCGAGCTTAGCCAATCCGGCAGGCGCCAGGAGCTTTTCAAATAGATGCGCGTTCCCACCTCCTAGCACAGGCTGTGTGCCGCCCAGCCCTGTGCTCCTTCTGGCGTCTGCAGTCATTCCTCGGTCAGCAGCAGCTCCAGCTCCTTGGCAGCTGGAGAGCTGGGCCGGGGGTCGGCGGCGTGCGGCACCCTGCCCTGCGCCTCCCCTCTGCAAATACGCAAAATATGCTTTTCACTTGAAACAGCGTATGCCCACGAGTTTGCTTTTTGTGGTGAAAGAAGTAATTTGACGACCCAGGCTCTATGTGCAGTTTGAAAGTACTGAACACCTTTAGGAATCAGGACATAGTTGACTGGTGGTCATTCCCAGACCCTCAGGCCTCCAGTGAACCAGAGTGCCTGTCCTCTGGAAGGCATAGAGGAGGTGCAACCAGTGCGTTTTGTGACACGGCTCTGACGCATCATCAGGACAGAAATTGGGCTCCAGGAGCCCCCCTCCCATAGCTAAGGGATGCACAGTTGAAGTGAGGGTTCTTGGCTGACAGCATTGAAGGGGAAAAGAAGGCAACGGTCAGTGTATCGGATCTTCAAGGCAGTGAGTCCCTGGAGAGCAGGTCACTCTAACGCTCCAGCATTCTGGCCCAGCATGGGGGGGAAAAAGCCTTACATTTTTGCTAGAGGTTTTCTATTCTTTCCGCTACCCTGAACATTGCCACGTAGAATAGAAATAACTCAGAGAAAGAGGAAATGCTTCCACTCATTCACTACCCTTCGTCCTTCCCATCTCAGGTACCTTGCTGAAGCAAGGTCAGAAAGAGGCTTCTTCAGAGCACATAAGCCAGATGGGCAATGAGCAGATAAAACTCAGTCATATTCACCACCGCTGGACCTCGTGAGGCATGCCATGTAAAAGTGGTGAAATCAAAATGGATTTCAGGTTCACTCTTGGTGAACTGGAATATTCAAACAAACATTCTCCCCCTTCGCCTTTCCTTCAGTATTTGGTGAAAAGAGTTGGGACTGCTTGTGCCCAGAATGTTGCAAAGCATTAGTTGCATGGAACTTCCTGGGGTGGCTGACTGTTTTGTACAGCTAAAAACTTAACTCTTTACCCCACCTTGACCCCTTCTCCAGCACCCCCTTTCTTTTTCTTTTGTTTTTTTTTTTACCATTTTAGAATCACACATTTTTAAAATGTCTCTTATTTTCCTTCCTTCTCTTCACCAGCAGAGCATCTTCACACCTTCGTTTCCCCGCTCCTTTCCCCCTCTTTTTCCTTCTATTGCAGTAAGTGCTTTCTTCTCACTTACGTGGCGGATCCGCATGGAACTAACCCACTTACTTACGTGGGGGATCCCTCTATAACTAACCATCACAACAGCAGTGGGTCAGGTGAGCTCAGCCCTACTGCTCTTAGTCCTGCACCCCTTGTCTCTGGTCACTAAGGCATCCTCGTAGAGACAATACTTGCTTGTCAAAAATGAAAAGGCCATTTCAGATCCGTTTGTCCAAGCATCTGAATTGTATATGGGCGGGGAGGGGTGGGGACTGAAGCCTAGAGGAGGGTGGATGGGCCCAAGGTTACACAGTGGCAAAATGCAAAACTAGAACTGTATTTCCAGGTTGGCCTACTTCCAGATAAGTGTGTTTTTCCAGTGAAAGTCAGCTTTGACTGTTATTTCAGGCAGCCACCGGCATGTGGGAATGGTTTTGTTTGGAAGCAGGTTATTCCTACTCGTGGAATCAAATTCTGCAATCAGTGTCTCAACTGACAGGAAAAGGAAGCCTCTGTTTTTTTCTTTTTTTCCTAGGCGTCCTTGTGACTATGGAGATGGCCAAAAACTTGATGGCAAAAATGAATTTATTTCCAAAGCTTACGTCCCACACTCACATGACAAAGAGCCCCAAAGGCAGCAAGGAATATGAAAAAGCCAGTACAATTTGTAGTTGTTGAGTTTTTGTCTAGTTCATTTATTAGAATGTACATAAATATCCACATTGAATGGTATTAAACATGAATATGGGATCAGGGTGTAGAGGACAGGTCACTGACCTAGGAGTTAGCCCATCTGTGTTCTGACCCAGCTCTGACACATGACTGCAAATATTCCAGTTTGTCTAGAGTATGAGGTGGATTGGGAGGTAAGGCAAGAGGCCAAATAGGTAAGAAGCAAAAGAATAGGTGGCACCTGGCCTAATGTGGGCCACACATTCAGTGCACAGAAAATACCTCCTCGGTGAATAACTGAAGCTAAGAAGGAGAGTTTCACTGTATTTTTTTTTTTACTTATAAACAGCAAACATTTATTTTTCACAGTCCTAGACGCTGGTTAGTCCAAGATCAAGGCACCAGCAGCTTTGGTGTCTGGTGAAGGCCACTTCCTGGATCATAGATGGCAACTTGTCAAGATGTCCTCACATGGTGGAAGGGGCAAAGTATCTCTCTGGACCCTCTTAAATAAGGCACTAATCTCATTCATCAGGGTTCCACCCTTTTGACCTTGGCACCTCCCAGAGACCCCACCTTCTAATCCCGTTATCTTGGGGATTAGCATTTCAACACATAGATTTGGGGGGAATGCAAACATTCTCTTTAGGACACCTACCCAATTTCAATACTGCCCAAAATGTGCCATGTGTAAACCCAAATAAAATCACATCATTTTCTCACTTTAAAAAGTTCAAAGTTTTCTGATTGACTGGCAGAGAACTTTTCATCTTCAACCTTTCTCTCCATAACCTATTCCACATACTCCATTTTTCATTTCCATCTCTTCTTTTTTTTAAGTTAATTTTTATTGCAGTATAGTTCCTTTACAATGTTGTCTTAGTTTCTGCTTTACAGCAACATGAATCGGTTATATGTATACACATATCCCATCTTTTTTAGATTTCCTTTGCATTTAGGTCACCACGGAGTACTGAGTAGAGTTCCCTGTGCTATACAGTAGTTTCTCAGAAAGAGAGTTTTAGATCTGATTGTCCAAAGTAAGGAATTTGATTTCTATCTTATATTCAACAGTAAGCTTTTGGAGGCTTTGTGCAGGAAAATGACACCATCAGGAAGAAACTTTCAGTTACTTTCTGGAGGAAGAACTGGAGGAAAGAGAGACTGGGGACAAGGAGAGAAGTTAGGAGGGTGGTGCACACTTCTGCTCCGAGTAATGGCAGGCTAAGTCATTTGCACTCACCATCGCAATGAGGACAACTAAAAAATACTGGGTGAAATGTGAAAAGAAATTATCTTCATTAAGTGCTAAGAAACTCTGAGGCTAAAATCTAGAAGAAAGCAAAAACCCAAATAGGAAAGCCCAGCACTCAAAGCCACTTTTGCCTGAGGGCATTAGGTGGATCCAGAAGAAAGAAGTGTGACACTGAGCTGTGGTTTTGGCGGCCTGATGGGAAAAGAGACCAAAAGTTGAAGTCCTCACCCCCATTGAGTAGATCTGATAAGCCCTCCAGCCACGCTAAGCTGAAAAGAAGTGGCTACCCCTTTGGGATAATGGTGAACCAGAAGCAACAAGCCCTGGCATGGACTTGCAGTCTAGGTATCCATCACCAGAGTGATCCGAGGAACTTCAAGCCCTGAACTTGGATTAAAGTGGTCTTGGACAGGTAGTGACCCCAGGCATTTAGCAGAAGCAGGTGAAAATGCTCTCTGCAGGAAGGTTCTGTCTTCCCATTCCTGATATCAATCCGATAAATAATTTTTCAATAATATATTGGCACATAGTCAAAGATAAGTGGACACATAAGCAAAAAAAAAAATACATTGTAAGTGACAGCCCAAAGAAAAAATAGACAATGAAAACAAATTCACAGATATTTCAGATATCAGAATTATGAGACCCAGACTATAATCACTATGGCCTACTTTAGTTCAAAAAATTAAGAAATAAGCTTTAAAATATTTTCAGGGAACAGAAAATCCTAAAATGTGGCATAGCCAATTTGAAAAAGAATCAAATAGGACATCTAGGACTAAAAAAATATAACGATTGAGGGTTCAATGGATGCGTTCAACACAACGCTAAACATAATCATTAGGTGATGATAAATGCGATGAAAAGAAATAAACCTAAGAGAGAATTATTGAATTAGAAGATAGATCAAAAGAAATCATCCAGAATTCTGCCTGGAGAAGTGAATTTTATGAAAAGAAATGTAGGATAAGAGACACAATGAATAGAGTGAAGAAGTCTAATATACATTTAATTTAAATCCTAGAAGGACACGAGTGAGAAATGGGAAAGAAGATGATGGCCAAACATTTTCCCAAGCAGATGAAATGCACCAATCCACAGATACTAGAAGCTCATTGAATTCTCATCAGCATAGAAAACAGAAATTCACTCCTGGACGCATCATCATGAGAGTGCAGGACATCAGAAAGAATGAAGGCTATGTTAAGGATCCAAGTGAGAGATAATGAATCTTGACCTTGGGCAGGAGCAGAAGAAATAAAGACAAGGGGATGGGCCTCTGGACGCTGGTCTTTAGAATACCTTTCTCTCAGACTTAGCATGAAAGACTATTTTATAAACATTATCCATTCCATCCTTCATTAATAAAAAACATTTGCTACCAAATCTATTTCTTAGAGCACCCTGACACCTAGGAGCTGTTCAAATTGTCTTAGTCATACATGGAAGGTCGTCACCCTATAAGTATGTCATCTCATGGGCTATGACAGGGGTGAGTATTCTCCATAGGAATTATGAAGGTTAACTTTATGTGTCACCTTGACTGGGCTAAGGAAGAATTTCAAGTGCATGAACCTATTCCAGGAGCTATTAGGTCTGGAAAAGCTTCTCTGTGGACCTGCAGATCCTATTTAGGAGTCAGCTATGGAAATGAAGTCAGAGTGACCCTTCTTGTGTTCCATTTAATGCAAACATGAAGAGAGCTTCTTTCCACTGAAATGCACTGTTATGGCACCTTGCTTAGACACAACTTCACTTTGAATTTATTAAAAGTAAATGGAAACGCTTATTTCACCTTGAGGATTATGTGTGGATCTTAATTGACAAAATGTACTCTCTACCCCATCCCACTGATCAGAAAACGGCCAACCTCCTCCAGAGGACTAATAATAATAATTTAATCCTCACTTCAGCTCTGTAAGGTAGGTATTATTCTTCCCGTTTTCCAGCCAGGAGGGGAGATGATATAGTAGAAGTCAGAGCTTAGACTCTGAAGCCAGACTGCCTGGGTTTGAATTTCACCTGTGTCACTCACTCGCCGTGGAATCTTAAGCAACTTACATAGCTGCTCTGTGCCTCACTTTCTTCATCTCTAGAGTAAGATAATAATAGGACTTCTTTAGAGGCTACAATGAGTCAATTCATGGAAAGCACCTAAATTATTATGGCCAATCATACAATCAGTGCTCAAAACATGGAAACTCTTCTTCTTCTAGAGTTACGTGGCCATTTATTTTCTGGCCACTTAATACGACGAACGAGAAGGAAAAATATGGATCACTGAAGCCGACTAGAAGAAGAAACATGGGTCATGGGCGCAGCCTGGCCTTATTATCCATAGCTCCTGAGATGAGCTGTGTGACCCTGACTAGGGGCAGGGGGAGGTGTCTACAAGGGTTCTCCAACCCTTGCACTCCAGGGGGAGCCAGTGCCTAAGATATGTCCCAAATGAGTCTGCCCCAGCTAGAAGCTCCTGGAATCCCGGAGATGAGAAAAGGCCCTTTCCCACACAGGCTCCAGGAAGCATTTAGAACCCCAAAGAATATACAAATTACTAAGCTCAATGAGTCACAATAAATTCACTTTAAAAGTACTACTTTACCCTCTTAATTTACAAGTGGCAAGGGATGAAGCATCTGACTGTTCATCATAGTTTTTCTTTGGGAGACCTGAAGCAGTTTCTGGCTCACCCAGTAGGGGTGTCAAACCCCTGAGTGACATGGAACCACCGTATCACCTTACCTTATCACTTCTAATGGCTGGACTTTGTGTTCCGTTGTCATCACAGAATGTAAGTGGTTTCAACTATAACTTTGTTCAAAGCTCTTAGTCCATTTCAAACCAACTAATGTTTCCCCTTTACTTTTCAGTTAAGACTCTCAAGTAGCTCCTAGAGCAGCTTCAGCACTTATACCTTTCCGTCAGCAGCTTTGTCTCAGATATTCATGTGGATACAGCCTTGTTCACAGTGGAGCACAGGGCAAAATGCAGAATGTCTTTGTCTTTCTGATTTACTATAATGAGGGATAAGTGTGCTTAGGGCAATCACTCCCATGAAGAGCAAAGTGGAAGTTTAGCGGAACATAATGTGTGTTGACTTGAGTAAGCCTCAGTCCCGTGCCCCTCCCTTGGGGTTGGATTCCAGTTTCTGACTACCCAAATGTGTTCACAATGCACACGGTCTGCCCCTAGGGAAACGACTCTTTAGTAGAAATATAAATGATGAGCCAAGGAATTCCAAAACACATGGTGCAGTGATATACGTAAGAGGGGCTCCTGAACCAGGCTGGAGGGTTTGCAAAGAAAACTGGATGTCTGGGGCAGGAGTGAAAGGAAGTATTAATCTTCACACTTTTATGTCTTTCCCTCAACCCGGCCATAATTTATAGACAAGTCCTATTTTCTGAGTAAAATATAAATCCAACCACTTTCTAACACCTTTGCTTTTGTCACTCTGGTCCAAGTCCCCATCGTCTCTCAGGTGGACCACTCCAATAGCCTCCTAATTGGCTTCCCCACTTCCAGTTTTATATCCTGTGGCAAATATCGTAGATTAGCTCACTTGACTCCATTACAATCCCAATCACAGCAGGTAAGGCTTGATCGACGTTGCAAGCCAAGTCTACATTTCCTGAACTCCTGCCCTTATGGCCTGGATTGCACACATAACTTAGCCTCTGCCAAGCAGATAATAAACCCCCATGAGAGTTGGTAGGAGCAGGAAGGTGGAGTCTATGCTGCTTCTGGGGTTTCTGGTTTCTCTCAGTGAGCATGGGCTCAGAAACTTTCGCATCTCCTGCAGCAGTAACAATAGAGGTCCCAGGGTACAGTTCCTAGTTTTGTGGGTATCAAAAGGCAAGGCATGGGACATCAACTTTGTATAGACGGAGGAAGGAGGCAATGTGGCCTCAAAGCCAAAATTTGTGATGCTCTCAGCAGAAACAGAGTGGTCCAACGGCTTCCTCACGTTCCACCCTCCTGATTGTACCAGTTCTGTGGTATTATTCAGGAAAACAGTTTTGGAAATTATAACTACTACTTGAGTTAAACCAAACACGACCACCCCCCCCGTGCAAAAGTCTCTCGTGCTTTTCCCTCATACACCCAGGTATTTTGTAGGCTCTTGTAATTTATTTATGCATGCCTGTTTTTGTGCTTTGTAAAAGTGGCCTCCTATAGAATATATTCCTGTGTGTGTCTGTTCTTTTCTATTTTTTTTGGCTTGATACCTTGATTCATAAGATTCATCCAACTTGTATGTAGCCAAGTTTGTTCGTTTCCTTTGCTGTATGACATTCCACTGATGGACATATCACTGCATATACCTACCCAACTAGTTTCTGAACTTGGGTTGTGTCCACTTTTGGACTATTACAAACAATGCAGCTCTGGGCATCCTTGGCCTTGTCATCTGGTTTGCACGGGCATGGGGTTCTCTGGGCGAAGCGCCTAGTGGTAGTATTACTGGGTCTAGGGTAAATATATCTTAAACTTTGAGGGATACTGAATATTCCCGTTATTCAGTTCTAAATATTTCTTGATTTCCTTCAATCCAAGGATTAGTTAGTAGTATGCTATTTTGTTTCCAAACATTTGGGTGTTTTAAAGCTATCTCTGTGTTATTAACCTCTGCGTTAAGCATTATGAGCAGAGAGCCTAGATTTCACACTAGTGATCCTTTGCAGTTTATTGAGGCTTCCTTTTTCTTCTTAAGGTCTATTTCTGTATACAGTCAATAGCTCAAAAGAATTTATGTTCTCTGTTTGTTGGGTATGAAGTTTTATATTATCTAATAGCTCAAATTTATTATTGTGTTTAGGCCTTTGATATCACTGCTTATTTCTGTTTGCTCGGACATGTTCTGAGAGTGGTGGGTTAAAATCTCCAGCTCTCATTGTTAACGTATCTATCAGTCCCTACGGTCATAACATTTATCCTTGAGGTTTAAGCTATCCTGCTACGCCACCTTCTGTAACTCCCTCACGCTATCATCCACTGGCCCTAGCCATCGACTGCTCTCTGCCCCAACCGACCACCATCCAGAGGACTCCAACTTCCACGTCAATCACTCAACAATTGGACGTTCTCATTTCCAGTGAACATCTGTACAACATACTAGCCAAACTCTCTCACAGACACACTCTGGTTTATTCTTCACCCTAAACTACTCTACCTCTCACATCTAAAATGAAAATATCCCAGTGTTGGACCGCAAGCCCCTAGACATGCTGCTCTCTCATTCTTCTACACTCTCTACACGTGGTCTTTTATCTCACTGAGCCCTCCTATTCCTTGGCCTCTCTATTTTCTGCACATCTGCACTCTCCCTCTTCTGTCTCTCCCTCCTGTCACCAGTGACTTGGTTTGGGGTTTCTCCCTATTTTTTTTTTTATGGCCGTGCCACGCATCTTGCTGGGATCTTAGTTCCCCGACCCAGGATGGAACCCGGGCTCCCGGCCACTGCCGAGTCCTAACCACTGGACTGCCAGGGAATTCCCTGGGGTTTCTCCTCTTTCCCTGCTCACACTCAGGCATATTAAGTTGTCAATACATCAAGCACCGCTTATTCATCTATGCTTATAACACCTTCTGTATCTCCACATCCAGTTATCACCCATAGCCAATCAACTGTTGACTTTCAGTTCTATACACTTCTTCATGTGTTTCCAATACCCCTACCTTAGTCTAGGACTTCAGCATCTCTCACATAAATCACTGCTTTAATGAGCACTCCATTCTTGCTCCTCTCTGATCCTTTCTTCACATTGCTTTCAGAGTGACATGTCTAAAACACAAATTACTTCCCAAATTAGAGCCCCTTGATGGCTTCTTGTAGCCTTAAGAATGAAGTCTCCACTGCAGTCTCTGGGGAAATGCAAATGGCCAATAGACACATGCAAACATGTTCAACATCACTAATCATCAGGGAAATGCAAATCAAAATCACAATGAGACATCACCTCACAAAAGGACACACGTAACAAATTTTGGCGAGGATGTGTAGAAAAGGGAACCATCCCACACAGATTCGCAGGAGTGTAAACAGTTGCAGCCACTGTGGAAAACAGTATGGATATTTCTCAGGAAACTAAAAATAGTTTTAGTTTGTAGTTGTTAGAACTACCATACGACCCAACAATTCCACTCCTGGGCATCTATCTGTAGAAAACAAAAACACGAATTCAAAAAGATGCATGCACCCCAATGTTCATAGCTGTGTCATTTACAGTTGCCAGTGTATGGAAGCAATCTGTGTCCATCAACAGATGAATGGAGAAAGAAGATGTGATGTATATATAGAATACTAATCAGCCATAAAAAAGGAATTTTGCCATTGGCAGCAACATGGATGGACTTGGAGGGTATTATGTTAAGGGAACTAAGTGAGACAGAGAGAGACAAATACTCAGTAAATTAAAAAGAATTAATAACTGGCTGAATTAATGGACATAGAAATGAATGTAGAAGAGACTTAAGAAAGGGTAAGTCTTCAACAACAGACATGCTGCAGAGAGCAGAGAAAGGGCAGGGCTTATTTGAATACCACCTAATAAGTTGGTATTACTAGGTCTACAGAGCTAGTGGGCCCTTTTGTGTGCGTCTTAAATGCCAAGTTTATTGTGTATGCAGTAGAGTCATCAAAATTTTCTTACAGGAATTTGGCATGGCCAGAGTTGGGTTTTAGGAAGGTTGACTTAGCAAGTACATGAAGCATGTATCTGTGGGGAAAAATATGGACGTAGGAGGTTAGGAGACTAGGGCAAAGTTCAGGCAAGAAGTAATGAAGGTAATGATACTAAGAGTTGGCAAGAATGTGGAACAAATAGAAATCTCATCCTCTGCTGTGGGGAATATGAACTAGTACAACCGTTTTGAAAGATAATTGGTGTTACCTAGTAAGGTTGAACGTGGGCAGACCCTACGACCCAGGAATTTCATGTTTAGGCCTATACTGTAGATCAGGGTTTCTCAACTGTTGACATTTTGGAAAAGATAATTCTGGGCTGTAGAGAACTGTCCTGTGCATTGTAGGATGTTTAGCAGTATCCTTGTCCTCCACCCATTATATGCCAGTAGCACACCCTCAGTTATGACAACCAAAAGGTTTCCAGAGGTTATCAAATGTCTCCCTGGTTGGGGCGGAGGGGTAGTGCGTAAAATTGCCCTCAACTGAGAAAGTAGAGAAACTCTTGTATGTGGGCATACGGGGATATAATGAGAAAGATTGTCGCAAAATAATTTGCAAAAGCATAAACATGGAAACAAGCCACATGTCCATCAACAGGAAGGAGACACACTGTGGAATTTTCATATGGTGGATAAGTATACAGCAATGAAAAGTGATTACTACAGTTGCACAAATCAACATGGATAAAGATCACAAACACAAAACTGGGGAGGTAGAGAAAGAGCAAGACAAGTAATACATCTAGTATAATTAGATCTACATAAAGTCCAAAATGGACAAGAAATAACATTATTTAAAGGAACATTCCTCTGCAGTGAATGTATAAAAATGTGAATTATTAACAAAGTTCAGGATCATGGTTACCTCTGGGAAGGAATGAGGGGAGGAATCTGGAAGGGCACAGGTGGACTTTCAAGGCATTAGCCGTGTTCTAGTTCGCAAGCTTGGTGCTGGGTACACAGGTTTCTATATTATTATGATATACCTTACATATATGCTGTATTATCTTCTGTATACATGAAACAGTTCATAATTTGTCAGGAAGTGATGAGGTCTAAAATAAGGCAGGAAAACGGAGAGAAAGGCAGCACAGTAAATAATTGGATGAGAGAAAGAGAAAGACAGGGAGAGAGAGGGAAGAGTCAACTTTTAGGTACCTCTTCGAAACGTTTTAAACTCATTTTCTTCATAGATTTGGGGATGAAATTAATTCCTTATCTATAAACACACATAATTCATTGCTCAGACTTCTAAGAAATGTACATTTTATGCCTCAAAGCCGATCCTACTATATGATGTGATTCACGGGACTGGATAATACCACATTTCACAAAACACCATTGTCTGAGAATCCTGCCCTGTTAGACTTGTAAACGTGTTCTCATTTGTATTCCTTGGAGTTATAAGCATCTGAAACTAGGCGGCTTAGAGTAAAAGTGATTCTTCATCACTAACTTTAGTGTCATTAGCATATCCCTAACTGGGACAGAACACTGTTTCCAACTCCGGCACCCACCCTACCCCTCTGTTTTTCTCCCAATGGTCACCTCTCAGGTAGTGGAATAAAAGGAGAGTTTTTGGATCAAATCCTTTCAGAAGATGGGGCCATAACCAAGGAAAATATCAGAATACCCTAAGCTTTCCTGGACGAGGCAGAGAGGGACAAGACAGATCTTTTCCTAGAAGAAGCACAAAGTTTTCAAGGCAGAAGGACTCACTGAAAACATATTTTATATATGAGGATACAGGAAAACCCACAAACACCCAGAGAAGCAGGAAATGCAGGATTTGTCTCTGATTGATTTAGGGACCGTCTGTCAGAGACTCAGAGAAGCCTGATATGTTAGAGCTACAGCAAACCCTCAGAGCAGCAAGCCTGAGCTTCCTCCCTCAACATGAGAGGCTTCAGGTGCATCCATGTGGATAACGTAGCCCACTTGTCCTGTTACCTGGATACGCAGCCTTCACCTCGTAGATACCTCTCAGCCCTGGGAGTATAACACTGACAGTGCCACTCAGCCCTCAGAAGCACAGATGCAGTGAAGAGGAACACACATGTCTCTTGGGGCTTGGGACATGGGGCCACCTGGGGAGTAAATTCAGGGCCCTAGGTAACTGGAGCTCGGTAAGGGCCAGGGACATGGACTCCGAGCATGCACCAAAACAGGCTTATCTCAAAAAGAGGTGTGCATGCGTTTGTCTAAAGTGAACCTCCCGGGACTTCCCTGGCAGTCCAGTGGTTAACACTCTGCTCCCAATGCAGGGGACACGGGTTCCAACCGTGTTCGGGGATCTAATACCCTGCATGCCACACGACGTGGCCAAAAAATAATAATAAATAAATAAAGTGAGCCTCCGAAAATTCTTCAGCCCAGGTAAAGGCCTTTAATATTAACTGTTAACTATAGTTAATACGCTAACTATATTAACACAGAAATACACACACACACTCCCTGCCGGCATGGCATGAACCATAAGGAACCAAACCAATTTGAGGACTTTCCAGGGACCCTACATGGATAAATTTCTACTTGGACTGTTCTTTCATTAAACAATGGTGACAAAAGGCCTTGTGCCTTTGTTGTTGTTGTTCTAGCCATGAGGAATACTCTGTGTTACTACATGATAACGCATTTTTAAATGTCAACACCAGTGACAGGGGAAAGGGTTGTGGATACCTTACACTCACTTCACTTTAACAGACCTTTATCAAGCATCTACGAAGAAGAAAACACAGTGCTTTAGGAGAGAGAAATCAATAAAAGCCTTTACGTTCCGAACAAGTCAGAAGCTCACACTTTAGGGAGCTGGGGGATACACGCATAAATAAATAATGTTAATCTACTCTCCATACGTGAGAAACTAGCATAGAAAACAGAAAGCGGTATTGATGCTAACTAGCAAGCTCTCAAGCAGCCTTAACTGAATGTAGAAATAAGGCCTTCTACCCTCAAACCCCTGGTCCTCCCCTTCTCTGATCCTCTGCTCTGCTCAAGTACCACTTCACATTTTTCCCTTAAAGAGGTTCCAGATACTAGGCCCATTTCCTCTTTTAATTTTCTTTAAATTAGGACATATTTCAGACCTCGACAAAGGTCTGAAAATGCGACACCCATGCAACCATCAGCCGTCTTAAGAAACATAAGCTTACAAATAAAATTGAAACCCAGTGTACCTCTCCCCAACTGAATTCTCCGTCTTTTTCCATAGATTTAACCACTGTCTTAAATAAGTTTATTGTTCTCATACACACCTTTCTGCATACTACATATGTATGCATTACTCCTATGTATGCCTTTTACTACAAATAGATGTATCTATAATCAACCTAGTAATTTTGCATGTCTTTAAACTTCATATGTGCATGGTATCATAATGCTTTTATCGTTTTGGAACTAGGTTTCTCCTTTATCTATTCGTCCCTTCCACTACTGAATCTTTGCCCCTTGTTATAAGCTGAATTGTGTCCCCGCAAAAGACATGTTGAGGTGTTGACCCCCGCAACCTGTAAATGTGACCTTATTTGAAAAGAGGGTATTTGCAGGTGTAATAAAGATCATATGAGGTCATACTGGATTAGGGTGGGCCCTTAATCCAATATGACTGGTGTCCTTATAAGAAGAGAAAGAACACAGAAACAGAGACACAGGGGAAAACACTATGTAAAGATGAAGAAAGAGAGTGGAATCGTGCATATACAAGCCAAATGAGGCCAAGGATTGACAGCAACCACCAGCAACCAGGAGAGAGGCATGGAACAGATCCTTCCTCTGAGCCTCCAGAAGGAACCAACCCTGCCGACACCTTGACCTCAGACTTCTGGCCTCCAGAACGGTGAGAGAATAAATTTTGGTTGTTTTAAGCCACCTGCTTTGTGGTAGTTTGTTACGGTAACCCTAGGAAACTAACACATCCCTCCTGGAGGCCTTTGTGTCTCAGGCCCCTGAGAATTCTAGTGTCTTCCTCAGTCCAGATCTCACCATCCTGTTCAGTTTACCTGCAATAGTACCAAGTCAGTGAATTAAGGCTGGTCCTACTGTGGGTGTAGTTAAACGTTTCCCCCATTGCTCTAAAGCAGCAGTTCTGAAACTTTAGTGTGCTTCAGTAGCACTTGGAGGACTTGTAAAAACCTGATGGCTAGCAGCCTACCTTCAGAATATCCAATTCAGCAGGTCTGGAGCAGGGTCTGAGAATTTGCATTTCAAACACGTTCCCAGCAGACGCTGATGCTGCTGCTCCATGGCAGGCCACTAGCACCATCTGGTCTCCAGGCAAGCTAGGTCATCCATCAGTTTCTTTCAGTAACATATACTAGAGGCTGGGCCACCATCTCTATTGCCACACAAGTTGTTTATAATCTAATATTTCAATTTATTTGAGGCTGCTATAAAGGGATGTCAAACAGGCTTACCAAATAGTTGAAAGAAATCCCTTTCAATGACAGTAAGGTGGGCCGAAATAAATAGAACCAAGATACACTGGAGTCTGTATTATTTATATAAAAAAAAACCAACTCTGCAGCTTATTCATGTCAAACAAGCTTTTATTTTCAATGTGAACAACACTGTCAAATTTACCTGTCAAAGGTAAGAATAAAGTCAGATGTCAGTTAATATCATTTTGGGATGTTGAATTTTGAAACAACATTTGTATTGTGGGCTAATGAAAACTAGAATATCCGTGAAGAACAAATTCATCTTTTCTTTTGCTGTCCACTTCTTTTTATGCCTTCCAACTGTAGGGTGGGAGAAGAGTCAATTAACAACTGTACACCAATAACATGCACCAGGGACTTTCTAAATAGGAGTCAATATTATGAACATCTATTGGCTCTCCAAGGAGAAAACAAAACGTTTTCTTCTTGTAACCCAGACCCTTGGTTGTCAGGGTGCACATCATTTCATCACACCAACCTCATCTCTCTCTTGCCCACCACTATAAATGCTAGCTTTTGTTCTTGAAAGGCCACTCTGTGATTTAAATGTTTTTCCCCCTTAAGGGCCTATGCTCCTTACACAAATCATAAATCCCTTATATTCCCAGACCTCTGGTTTCCGTATCTGTAAAATGAGAAAGAGGCTGTTATCAAACATCCGCAGGTGTAAAAATTAAGAAAGGGAGAAAGAAAGAGTGTGATACTGTGAGAGAGAGAGAGAGATGAGAGAGAGAAAGGAAAAGATGAATGGGTAGAGGAAAAAGAAATTTAGATTGAATTACCAACTCAGTGATAGCCAATAATCTTACTATGGCTAATTTTCTTTTCTTTTGAATAAAAAATCTAAATTGAAGTAATATTTGTGAATTACTCATCAAATGCAGTCTTATTTGAAATCCTTAAATTTTTACTACTTTGTAAGTCAAATCCTTGACTTTTTACTTTCACCTTCTCAAAGGCATTGTTATTCCAAGAGACTCCATTTCTGTGGCCACGTGATGAAGGTACAGCTAGAGCACAGCTTGGTCACTTTAGCTGCTTCTCCTCGTGGCCACTCTCTAAAAATATAGGTCTCTATATTTTAGACCTCTAAAAAAATATAGGTCTCTATTTCCAGGTCTGATAAATTTCCCATCAGTAGTAGTTTTAAGGCTACAGGACAAAGGACTTGTGGCTGTAAATGAAACACATTTCAGAACACACTTCCTTCTATACCATCAAGAATACAAGTACATTAAACTGTATTTCCAAAATTAAACTTCACCAATTTTTTCTTATTTACTTTACAAAAATTATTAAAAACATGATAGATAGCTAGTGAGAAGCAGCTGCATAGCACAGGGAGATCAGCTCGGACCTCTGTGACCACCTAGAGTGGTGGGATAGGGAGGGTGGGAGGGAGATGCAAGAGGGAAGAGAAATGGGGATATAGGTATACTAGAGCTGATTCACTTTGTTATAAAGCAGAAACTAACACACCACTGTAAAGCAATTATACTCCAATAAAGATGTTAAAAAGATAAAAAGTAGATTAAGGATGTAAACAAAACAAAACATAAAGCTGTTAGTAACAGGTATATGTCAGGAATGCTTGCACTATACAGTAATACCTGTATTCTCCAGAGCTGCCCTCTGCTGAGACCATATCCAGCTTGGGTCCTTCTTCTGGTTTCTCATTTCCATCCTCTTTCTCTTCATCAGCGTTTTCATACTGATGTTCACTCTCTCCTTTAGTGTCGAATGATACAGACTTTGGCATCACAAGGTGGTGGACAACATTTCCCGATTTAACATCAGCAGCAGAATCTAGTTCTCTGCCCTCGGGAGGATCTGGAAAAGACAAATATGTCAGAAAATAAATAAAGAAGTAAAAAGAATAGCTGGTCATGTTTCTACTGGTTGATACAACACTTCCATGGCCCTCATACTTCTGCTGCTTGACAGTTTTCACAACATTTTCCCCCTCTTCCCAGTAGATCTCACACACTGTGCTGCTGATTACTTCTCGCCCTTTGGAGAAGGGATCGAAATCATCTGATCCTGAGAGCTTTTTTGTATGTTTCTGCCAGAACGTCACTGGAAAATGTTCGCCCGATTTAAAGACAAATTCTACCGCGAAGCTCATTGATTCCTCAACCACTGAAAAGTGCCCCTGTGCCATTTCATCATTTTCTCAGGTCATCCTACTGAGAATCTTTACGTTTTTAGAAGCCCGTCAGCCAAAAGTGAGGTATGCCATTTGTTTGCCCCTCGGGTGGTAGAAGGCAGCATACTTTTTCTCAAGATCCTAAAGGTCTTTAGAGAATTGGGCTTCTACTTGTGCATATCTTGCCTGAAGGTTTTTGAGAGCTTTGACCCGCTGCCTAACCGCCAGAGGCCAGCGCTGAGCTCGGCCTGCCTTTGAGGCCCATGCCCCAGCAGGGGCTGCAAGGGCCTGAGGTCTGGGCCGCCCCTCGCCCGCTTCGTCCCCGTCGTCGGGTCCACATGCCCCAGCCTCCCGGGACTCGGAGGCATCAGCCAGGACCTCGCCCAACCAGAACTCGGCCTCCGCTGCCGCCGCCGCTGGTTCCTCTGCCTTCTGGGATGCCGCCCCCTCTGCAGGTTCCCGCGGCTCCCAGGGCGGGTTGCCCTCTGCCTGGCACTCGCCTTCCAGCATCTGGTCCCCTCTCTCTCCCGCCTCCCTGGGCTCCCAAGAGCAGCGCCTAACCACCGCGTGGCCGGCGTGCGGCCGGGCCAGGATACGGCCTTTATAACGAATACGGGGTCTAGAAGGGAAGGGACCGAAACCGCGCGGTGGGGAACTCACAGATACCGCGACCACTTCTGCGCCCTCCTCACCGTCCTCCTCCTCCTCTTTGTCCACATAATTCTCGTCCTCTTCCTTGTCTCTGTCTCCCTCCTCCGCCTCTTCGTTCTTCTCCTCGTCCTCTTCAGCCTCCTCCGCCTCCTCCACTTCCTCCTCCTCCTCCTCTTCCTGCTCTTCTACCAGCTTTACACCCCAGTCCTCCTGGACTATGGGCTGGGCGCCCTGCTCTTCCCACAGGGCTCGCACTTCCGCCAGTAAAACCCTACGGGCGGCGACCCTGCGACCCCGTTCTGCCGGCACCGCTCCTCCTGGGACTGATCCAGGGATGCTGGCCATCCCACTGCCTGCTCTGTTCTGACCACGTGTGGCTGAGCCCCGCTTTTCTGTGGCAGAGATGGCAGGAAAGACGCACCAGTCCGTGCCTCAACCAGAGAAGCGATCCGGCTGCTAGACCTAGTTGGCAAAAATGGCTGCTGCCGAGCTAAGTCTCGCTGCTGGCAGCAGAGCCTGCTGGGACGGGGCGGGTGAGGGGGGCGGGGGTGGTGGGAGGCAGAGAAGATGGCGGCAGACAGCGGAACAGTCTGTGATGGTGGCCTTTGGAGGACTCGTGAAAGGAAGGGTGGGGGGGTGGGGCCCGAGGAGCAGCCAACCATAAGTGTGCCTGGGAGGCCGTTGGACAAGGCGGGAAAGAATCTGATAGGCAGTTGACAGGAGCCAGAACTTCAAAGGGTCAACAGAGAACTGCTTCCACCCCACCCCCCCATCTCCCCCCCCCTCCGTAGGGAGCTCTAAACTCATTGGCTGTAAGGCGAGGATTGACATGTCTGCGATTCAATGAAGTTTCAAGACCCAGCTTCTAAAGTTTGAGACCTTCCTCCCTTTCCTTCCAGGACCTTGGAGTCCCCAATTACCCTTTATGTCCAAGCATATCCGATACTTTTAATTTTACCACTGCCAGCAAAACTGAAGTGTCCCCATATAGAGGCACTCTGCTGCACAGGGTGAATTGTTCCCTGATTTCCATCTGGAGATGGCTGGTGCCAATAGGGGCAGAGTCATTAAAAACTGTATAGTTAATATGTCAGCAATAGTAAAAAACCTACCAGAAGAAAGAGAAAAAAAGAATTTGGACATTTTAACATTATTAAAGCTAGTTAGGAAAAAGGTGAGGTGAAATGGATGCACTCAGAACAGAAAGTTGCAGAAGTGTTAACAACAGGAGCTGGAAAGAATTTAATGAACTGCTGCTAAATTAGAAAGGAACAGGACCCTGTAGTTACAGACACCCTTCCACTCCCCACCCCACCTCTTGTTTGTAGAAGAGCTATAGCCTCCCAAGCCTTCCCTGAGTTCCAAAGAGCAAATTTAATCAGAGAATTGAGAAAATGCAGAAAAAAGGAAAACAGTCAAGCAAGACAAAATAATAATAGTTTGGCCATATGACAAAGTCATGGACCCATAGTTCCTTCTCAAGGGCTATAGATAATAATCTGAGCCACATCCTTGAATTGTTTTGCAGATACTAAAACCTCCACCGGGTGGAAGAAGTTAACTGTGTGCTGAGCACAAGCGAGTAGATCCCAGACAGGTTGAAATCAGAATATTGATGATGTTAATTCCCCAAATACCACCCTGTTACCTCATCACAAACTAATGACAAGGATATCATGTAGGATATCATCACTACCCTCTCCCTCACCCTGCCTTTAAAAATCCTTCCCTGAAAGCCATTTGGGAGTTTGGGACTTTTGAGCATAAGTTGCCCACACTCCTTGCTTGGCACCTTGCAGAAAGTGCTGTACATTCCTTAACCACAACTGGCTGTCAGATTAGCTTTGCTGCACGTTGGGTGAACAGACCCAAGTTTGGTTCAGTAACATATTCACTTCAACGCTCCAAAGAATGAACAAAGAAAGTGAGAGACTTATTTTAAAGGACCAAGATAAGCATGATAGCTGTGGAAAGGCAGGCTTTCTAGAATGATTTCTGAGTCAACAGTCCAAGACTTTTTGCTGCATTCAGCCCCACTTAGCCAAGATCTCAAGTGTACACAATTCTTAAAATTATGAAGGAGTCATTAGGTCTTTTATACTGATTCAATTTCCTGTTGTTACTGGGCAAGCACCAAAACAATTCCTGATGAATCCTCTCGGTTCAGACATACTCCTCCCTGTCCCCATTATGTAGGAACAACTCATATCTCTTCATGGTAATCAGGGTCAACTTGCCCCCTCCAATATAGAAATCTGCTTTATTTGCCTGCTGATCCACTGCCACGAGGAGACTGAAGTGACCAGATGGTCGCTGTAGCTTCAAGTTCAGTAGAATCCAACCTGTATGCCTTACCAGAAACAGTCTGTCTTGAGATCCAGAACATTGAATACGGCAGACCCTAAAGTTTCAGGGATGGGAAGCACACATTCTGCAAGTGTGCTACAGGGAATGATGGTGAGAAGAACTGTTGTAGACACTCCAGAAAGAAAGGATGGACCCCATCCTCCCAGCTAAAATTTGCTTCAGATGTCAAGAGTGCTGACACCAAACATAACACATACTAAGACGGTAGGACAAGGTTTATTCTTTACATAATAAGGCTTTCAGGGAAGAGCAGGGAAGCCTTCCCAGACTGCTCTGAAAACTGCTTGAAAGAGTGGGAAAGGAGACTGATTTCAGGTTTTTGTTTCGGTTAGGGGTGGGGCCAGGGTGAGTGTTCTGGTGCAGAGGTAGGGGCTTGCATGGCTTGAACCTCCTGCTGGCTTCCAAGAAGAGATTACCTGGGATTTCGTGTCAGCTTACCCAGCTGTGGGGTGGAGGGGTAGAGGGAAGGCTGAGTCCTAAAAGTCCTCAGCACTCAAACATCATAAAGGAATCAGACTCATTTTTACGTGAGCCAATCTGATTTTCACTCCTTGGTTCCCAGATTCATATACAGTAGATTTGGCGACATAGTGTCAAATATCAGTTTTTGATTCAGTGCATATACCAGATCCTTGAGGAATGTGTCCCAACTATGCAGTGTCGTACCTGCACTGCTGCAATAGCTGAGCTGCTCCACCTGGTGGAATTAAGCCAACCAGAAAGGAGATGTTGTTGATCGGATATACTCCTCCCCCTTGAGCCTGAATGTACCCTAAGGCCAGTCTGTCATCCATTACAAGAGTACAAGGAAGTTTAGACTGATTCTCTTATCTTCCAGACCTTGTGCCACCTCATTGGCTATGAGAGCTAAAGTTACAGGTATGTTTCTGCCATTGTCTCCAGGGCCTGGACACTGATGCCAGGGCTATGGAACCAGGTATCTCCCCAGGTAGAACAGCCCTCTTTGCCTGGTGTCTCTAAAGGTGCTCCAAAGGGTTGCGTCACTTCCAATAACTACAGGGGACAGTGCAGGATTTAAAACATTACCCCTCCTCCCAATGGAAAGACGTTCTGTGGCCCACTCTCCAACACAGACAAGCATATAACCTAAAGGGTCTTCTTACACTTGATTTGGATCACCTTTATATTGGTTTGGTAAAGCCACATGGGCAGTGTTGCTGAATAAATGCAGCTTCAATATCCATACATGCCTCTGGTGCCATGGATGCATCAGGAGAACCATGTGGACTTGTATCAGTAATAATGAAACCAGGTTGTCCTGGTCAGAGTGTTTCTATGAGGGGGTTCGAATTTAATAGCCATGGCCATGGAAGATTTTCTGTTCCCATCTATGTGGATGGAAGGACAAACCTCAGACAATTCAGTCAGCTGCTACCGCCACTTGACTCAAGTGGGCCGTGGGGATATTTGCCAAGCCGTGGTGCTGGATTTAGGGGACACAAATCCGATCCCCATCTCTGCACCTGCCAGCTTACAAGGAGTTCCACTCCAGATACTGAGATTGTTGTTTTCCTTCCATGGCCCCATAGTCTGCCTGTCCTAATTCAGTAGTCAGTACTTCTCCCGTTGACCCAGCCATTTCCCACGTGCATCCAGACCTATCTGGATGTTCCAGGAGTGACATAGGCTGTGGCACAATGGTAGAACTTTCAATGGTCTATTGACCATCACCTACTGCTGCCTGAGGGAGCCACCACAAGGGTAATCTAGGTTTCACAGATTCCACCAGTGGATCACTATCCCTGTGATCTGTGACCCACAATGTCCAATGACTGGAGCCAGGTAATAGTAGAAGCAATAAGCTGGAGTCACTTTCACCTCGTTCTCTGACTAAGGTCAGTGAAGGAAGAAAAAAGAAAGAAAGAGGAATGGTTGGGGATTGTCGGTGTGGAATCACTGATAGAGTGAAGTGATCTCCCTGTCCTGACATCCCCCAAGCAACCATTCCCTTTAGAAAGGGAATATTCCTGGGGAATTCCCTGGCAGTCCAGTGGTTAGGACTCAGCGCTTTCACTGCCCAGGCCTGGGTTCCATCCCTGGTTGGGGAACTAAGATCGCACAAGCGTCAAGGCGCAGCCAAAATACAAAAAGAAAGGAAGAAAGAACGAACGAAAGGGAATATTCCCTTGCTGGGAACAGCCTCATATAGTGACCCTATAGTCTGACTGTGATGTCTAGTCTGGCAGTGATTATTCTGGCAGCACGGCCTGTCCAGCAATCTTTTATAGTCAAAGCTTTGAAAATCCACTCTACTTCTTGATCATGCCAGCCACCAGAGCATGAAAAGGGGCGTGGAATACCTATGAGTGTCATGCCCATCTCTGCCTGTTTTTTTAGTCCTTGAAATTTCAGCCGTTATTATTTGATTTATCCTAGAGGTTTTGCTTCCATCCAATATGCTCTTGAGAATGTTGACCAAGGCTGTAAATCGTGAACAGCTCTTGTCTCTCTAACTGTGCTCCTCCAGTTCTGTCTGGCTGCTGGTTCTCTCCATGGAATCAGCTTCTCTCAAGTCATTACGGAGAATAACGGGTTGGTCAAAAAGAGCTGTACTCTGTTTGGAGTGAGAACCAGAAAGGTATTCTTCATTGGCACACACCACGGCACTTCCGGGGTGCTCTGGCGGTCTTGCTTGAGTCTCCTTCATCATGAATGGCTCGCACTGAAAGATTACAAGTGGCCAAAAGCGTGGCGGAACTTAGATTCAAGTGTCGCCCTGGTGCTGCCAGAATCTGCTGCTCACACAGGAATGGCAACTTCGTAGCCAGAATAGGTTTCAAAGGTTATTTGACACCAGAAGTAGCCACCGGATGGCAGCAGAGGGTGGAAGTAGTCTCTTTGCCAGGCGTGGGCAGAGCTCAAAGTCCTGTCACCTGCTGGCAGGTAACCCAGATGGAGGCCTTTTGAGCTCATTCGATTCTGGTAGCAGGGCCACTTGCCCAGTCTGACAATCAATCATCCCCCATGAACTCCAAGAGACAACTAGGCTGTTAGCTAGAGCCCAAGAGCCAGTGAAAATACAGCATGCCTGCCCCTTAGGAGCATTGTCTAGGGCAAGGAGGGCAGCTTTTAATTTAGCCCATGGTGCTGACTGGTCCTCACTGCAGTGGGTCCTTTATGATTGTCATTGAGGCTAAAGGAGTGCTGAAGCCCGGGGACACTGTAAGCTTTTATTGTGGCCAAGACACCAGTAAGCCAACACCAAGCATCCTTGGGGACTTCTTGGAAGTGTGGTCACCAGGTAGCAAAAGACTTCCCTTGTAGTTGAGCAAACAGAGGTGAAATGGCCCCTAAATAGGTAGCCACAGCCTTTTCAAATAAGCAAGACACAGCTATAGGACCAGACCTGCCCCTCTCTCAAATACAACATTTCATTTAATAAGAAAAGATTGTTGTACCTTTCCAACCTTGTTGTGAGGATCTGAGTGGAACAAACTCAAGGTAGGGATGTCTGGACGTGCTGTTCCCTGGCAGTCCTGACTAAGGCTCTCATTCTCCACAAATGTCCAGTAGCAGGTTAGCAGCTGTTGCTCAGAAAGGGTGCAGTGGATGGCCCTCTCAGGGAGGCATCAAGTTCAGGACTCCAAGAGGCACTGCCAGGTGGAGGTGGTCTCCCTTGCTAGAAGCTCAAAATAGCCTAGTTATCAGTAGCAGACACCTACAATTCCAGGGGACCCTTGGGGTTTTACAGGCATCAAACGTAGGGCTGCTGAGATAGCCTGTTGCACTATCCCAGCTGCCTGCTACTCCTGTACCAAGCTACATTTGCTAGATTTTCTCTTCAACATAGACGTAGGGTACAACAAACTGTCTAGGTGAGACATATTGTCTCTTAATAGTCAAACACTCAAATTAAGCGCTGGACTTCTTTTTAGGGAGTAGTGAGCCATAGAGTGAATGACACTTCCTTTCCTATCTTGGAGATTGGTCAGCCCACGTGGATCTCAAGAATTTGACTTGAGTGGCTGGTCTCTATATCTTATCAGGATTAAGGAGCCACCCCTTGGCTTTCATGCAAGTGAGCAAACAACCATTGCCAACTCTTCTTTATTGGGGCCTACCATTATGATAGGATCAACAGAGTGACTTGTTCCATATGTCAGCCTACCCACTGGTGGCAAGTAGCAGGAAAATCTGAGTCCCCCAGGTGCAACATGGTAATTGTGCATTTAAGCCCAAGGTCTGGAATAGCCAGAGCTACAGTGTCAACAGCTAAATTCAGTTGGCAATAATAATTACACCATAAGTCTCCAGATCTCATTAGCCTTTTCCCCTGGATACTCAATACTGTAGTCTTGAGACACAGATGCTCTCAGACCCCTACTACCCTTAAGTCCCTCATCAAGGTTTTGATTACTTTTCCCCCTGGAATTATATATTGCTTCTGCAGTATAATATGGGGAAAAACTGGAAGTCTGTGGGTGGTTTTGGTGTCATCTTCCTACTGTTACAACTCTACAAAGGGCTCTTCACAATTGGGAGAGTCTCTTTTGAGTCTTATGAGCACTCACAACCTGAACACACCCATATAATAGCCCTCAGAATAGGAAGCAGCACATTGCCACATCCTAAAATCCCCTCGTGTCTGCTTCAAGTCACTACATGTCCCGAGAGTGAACACTAATCTGACTTCTATCCTCACAGATTAGTTTTCCCTGTTTTTGAGCTTTACACAAAAGGGCTTTTACTATACACTCTTTTGGGACTGACTTCTTTTGCTTTTGAAAGACTCATCTAATTTTTTGTGTGAGTGGTTGTAGATTGTTCATTTTCATTGCTCCATGTTATTCTCTGATATGAATATACCACCATTTATCTAGCAACTCTAGTTTTCATATGCGTTTGGGGAGTTAAAAAACATTTTGCCTACTGTGAAGAGTGCTGCTGTGAACACTCTTATACAGGTGTTCTGGTGCACATATGTATATAATTCTCTTGGGTAAATAGCTAGGAGTGAAATTGTTGCATCATAGGTTATGCATAAATTCACATATATTGAAGTTGGCAAATAAATTTCCAAAGTGGATGTACCAGTTTTCACTTGCATCAGTTGCTCCACGTCCTCACAAAGACATGATGTTTCTATCAGTTTTCATTTTACCTATTCAGGTGTGAAAGTAAAAGCATCACAATATGGCTTCAATGTTCATTTCCCTGACCTTCATGAATTACGAGGTTGAGACCCCTTCATTTGTTTATTAGTCATTGGTATTAGCCAGTTTTTCTGAAGTACCTGTTTGTCTTTTCCCATTTTTTCTGTTGGGTTGTTTGCCTTTACTTCTTGATTTGTAGGAATTTTTAATGTATTCTGGATACAATTCCTTTACTGGATACATGTATGGCAAACAAATAGTCCCAATCTGTGGACTGCCTTTTCTCTTTCTTAATGGTGCCTTTGGATGAACAAATGCTCTTAAGTTTTACATAGTCTTTTTTCTTTATTGTTAGTATTTTATTTCTGGTGTGACCTGTTAAAAAGAAAATGTTGCCTACTTCAAAATCATGAAGACGTTCCCTATGTTTGCTTTAAATTATTTTTTACCTTTCACATTTATATCTGCAAACCATATCCAATTGATTTTTGTTCCTAGTTTGAAAAAAGGTCGATTCATTTTTTTCAAGTGGATATCCAACTGACAAAAAAAGACCATTGTCTCCTCACTGTACTTAAGTGTCACATTTGTCATAAATCAGGTGACTTATCATATATGTATATGCACACACACACATTTTTTGCCCTGTGTGATGAACCAGTATGTGTATAGATTGATAGATAGATAGATAGATAGATTCTATATTCTCTGTAATATTCCATTGGTTAATTAGTCTCTCCTTGACCAGTACCCCATGGCTTAATTCCTAGAATTTCATAATAAGTTCGAAGTGTGGTAACCTATGTCTTCCTTTTTCAAGATTACTTTTGTATTCTTGCCATTCTGCATTTCCTATACCTGCACTGTCCAGTACGGTGGTGACCTGCCACGAGTAGCTATTTATTTGTTTATTTGCTTGGTTGGTATTTTGGGTTTTTTTCTTTTTTTATTGCAGTATAGTTGATTTACAATATTGTGTTAATTACTGCTGTACTGCAAAGTGATACCGTTATACATATATATGCATTCTTTTTTATATATTCTTTTCCATTATGGTTTATCACAGGATACTGAATATAGTTCTCTGTGCTGTAGAGTAGGACCTTGTTGTGTATCCATTCTATATATAAAAGCTCACATCTGCTCACCCCAACCTCCCACGCCATCCCTCTCCCAATCCCCACCCCCTTGGTAACCACCAATCTGTTCTCTATGTCCGTGATTCTGTTTCAGTTTCTCAGATAGGTTCATTTGTGTCATATTTTAGATTCCACATACAAGTCATATCATATGCTATTTGTCTTTCTGTGTCTGACTTACTTCACTTAGTATGATAATCTCTGGTTGCTTCCACGTTGCTGCAAATGGCATCATTTCGTTCTATTTTATGGCTGAGTAGTATTCCATTGTATATATGTACCATACCTTCTTTATCCATTCATCTGTCGACGGACATTTAGGCTGTTTCAATGTCTTGGCTCTTGTGAATAGTGCTGCTGTGAACGTAAGGTGCATGTATCACAAGTAGCTACTTAATTTGAAATTTAAAATAATTAAAAATTTAGTTTCTCAGTCACTGTAGCCACATTTCAAGTGCTCAATAGCCACATAGTGACTACTGTATTGGGCAGCACAGATACAGAACATTTTCATTATCACAGAAATTGGTATTGTATAATGCTACTACTCAGATCAGTTTATCACTTTCCACACACACTCACACACAAAACCTACTGGGATTGGGATTTGGTTTGGTTTCGATCGCCAGACCAGTTTGGGGAAACCAAACATCTTTATGATAGTGAAACTTCCAATCCCTGTGAAAAGTCCCAATCCCAATTAGTAGCTAAGCTGTGTATGATTAATACTGCGTAATTAAATCCTAATGGAAAGCTCAAATGTGCAAGCACCTCACTATATTGCATCCGTGGAAAACAGAAGTAGCTAGAGCGTGGAGGTCTGAGGTCTGATTGCTACTGCTCCCTTTATGAATTCAATTTGGCTACAGGTTTAATTCTAGTCTATCCTGGACCTTTTCTTATGCATTTCATGGGGTTCGAGATAGCTTCCTCTTGCTGCAGGTTCCCTCAGTATAGATCCTGTATCTACACCCTTTGCCTAAGGACTCAGTAGACGTTCCCACTGAGAGAGGGACTATATTTTCTCATTCACTGACTTTGAGTTTGTCCATTTGATTGCATGGGCCAATGAAATATTAGTGGGGGCGGCACAATCAGAGGCATGAAAAAGCACTTTTGCATTTCAGCCTTAGGTTCTTGTACTTGGGCATCATCATAAGTATATGCGAAGACAACATGGAGTATAAAAGGCAAGTGGACCAGAGTTAAGTAACCCTCAGTTTCTGAAGTGAGGCCTGTCCAATCAGTCAACAGCCAAACAACACACATGCATGCAAGTAAGCCTAGCCAAAATCAGGAAAACTGCCCAGCTCAATCCGGACTAAAATGCTCACCTGAACACTCATGTTCTAAATGGTTACTGACATATGCAAAGGAAGCAAATAGAAGAGGAATAAAATGAAAGACAGACAACTAGGCATGCCCATATAGAGGCAGCACTCTCCAGCCTATGGAAAGTTCCATCCTCACCTAAACGTGTGTGTGTGTGTACGTGTGTTCGTGTGTGTGTGTGTGTGTGTGCGGGTGTGCGTGTGTGTTTGTGTGTGTGTGTGTAATAAAATAGGATTGGCTATTTTCAGACCCATTTTAGTTAAAAAATACTGGTCAATAAATAATTTCAAAAGATGTTAAAAGCTTAGAAAATACACATCATCAGTGATCACACAAGATAATATTTGGATCTATAAACTTCCAAATTTTAATTTTGAGTGGAAAAATTGTTATTCTTTTAAGCTTAACTCTCTATTGCATAGATTCACCATAATTTGAGTCTCATTTTAATAGACTACCTCATGTACTTGGAATCTGGTCTGAAGATATGAAAGCAGGGAAATGTGAAAAATGAGAATTTTAAATTATCAGGTCTATTCACTCTTTATATCCTGCCCAAGGTGTCATTTTTAAAGTATGTTGTACAAATTCTTGTATACATTGTTCTTTTTATATTTTGTGCCAACATGAAAGAAAAACATTCTCTCTTAGTCTTTCTCAGTTAATCTCAATGTAGTTATTGATAGATAAAAACCACCAATGACAAAATAACATGTTTACTGAGATGCAATTAACATAAAATTTACATATTTTAGTTGGAAAATTCAATGATTTTGTTTTAAAGTTAAGTTATGCAAACATCACCATAATCCATACCTTCTATTGAATTTCAGAAAGTTTCCAACACCTCAGAAAGATCCTTTGGGCCCATTTGCAGTCTATCCCTGCTTTCTACTTCAGACCCAGGCAAACACTAATCTACATTCCATTTCTATGGATTCGCCTTTTCTGGCTATTTCATATCATATGACGCAAACAATATATGGCCTTCTTCACTAGCTTTTTTTTTTTTTTTTTTTTTGCCGTACGCGGGCCGCTCACTGTTGTGGCCTGTCCCGTTGCGGAGCACAGGCTCCGGACGTGCAGGCTTAGCGGCCATGGCTCAAGGGCCCAGCCGCTCCGTGGCATGTGGGATCTTCCCGGACCGGGGCACAAACCCGTGTCCCCTGCATCGGCAGGCGGACTCTCAACCACTGCGCCACCAGGGAAGCCCCTTCACTAGCTTTTTTTACTTAGCAAAATGTGTTTCATATATATCTGTATATATAGTTACATATGTATACATCTACATATATCTATATATAGATATATATGTACATATCTATATATCTGTATATGTATGTAAGACCATGTCTTGTGAAAATACAAATAGTTTTATTTCTTCCTTTTCAATATGCATGCCTTTTATTTCTTTTTCTTGGCTAATTGTCCTGACTAAAACCCCCAGTACATTATTAAATAGAAGTGGAAAGAGCAGGCATCCTTGTCTGCATTCGATTTTTAAGAGGAAAGCTTTCAGTCTTTCAGTAGTAAGTATGATGCTAGCTTTGACTTGTTTGCAGTCTCTCATTTATCATTGTCCTTTGTAGCTTTTTGTCCAGCGTGTTGAAAACCATTGTTTCATAGTTTTTTTCTGATTATTTTGGTGTTTCACAGGAACTTGTGGTAAGCTGAATTACAGACACTCAAAGACCTCCAGATCCTAACCCTCAGAATCTGGGAATATATTACCTTATAATGCAAAAAGGACTTTAAAGATGTGATTAAGTTAAGGGTCTTGAGTGGGGAGATTTTGCAGCATATTGCAGATATCCCACAATATCTGGGTTGGCCCAGTGTAATCAGAAGTGTCCTTGTAAGAGAGAAGGCGATGTGAAGATTGAAATAGAGATTTGAAGATGCTTCCTGGCTGGCTTTAAAGATGGAAGAAGAGGCTCTAAGCAAAGGAAGGTAAAACATGTAGCGCTAGGAGCTAGAAAAGACAAGGAAACATATTCTTCCTAGAGCCTCTGCAAGGGCATGGCCGCCGCTGACACCTTGGTTTCATCCCAGAGAAACCCATTTCAAACCTGTGACCTCTGGAACTGTGAGACAATAAATATGTGTGGTTTCAAACCACTGAATTTGTGCTTGTGTTTTATAGCAGCAACAGGACGCTAATAGGTCCTTGTTCCTCCATCATATGTGGACACAGAAGGCAATTCAATAGTCATTCTACATAAGCTATTCCTGGGGAAAAAGAAGAGGTGGGAACAATTCTCAACTTTTTTTTTTTTAAAGCGGTGCCACATGGCTTGTGGGATCTTAGTTCTCTGATCAGGGATTGAACCCACACCCTTGGCAATGAAAGCACGGAGTCCTACCATTGGACCGCCAGGGAATTCCCAATTCTCAACTTATTAAATGAGGCCCATGTTACCCTGAAATCAAAAAAGAAAAGTCATGACATGAAATGAAAATTACAGCCCAATACGCCTCATTAATTTAACCATATTTTAGCAGATTAACCCAGCAATATATGACAAGAAAAATATGCTACGATCAAGGAGAGTTCATCCCAGGAAGCAGAAGTGTGGTTTACTTGCTTCCCTTCCTCCAAATATATGTCTCTGTGTGGCCCTCCTTAGGAGCACAGCCTAACAGTGAACAAGGTAGAAAATCAGAAACAGGGTTATCAGTGACACGCCTCAGTATCACAGCAGAGTCAGGAATGTGAAGCTGAGAGACTGAAATATACTTTATACCAACTGCTTACTATAGTGTATTTCATACAAAGGAAACAACAGGAAGTACTCTAACTAATCTGCCTCTCCTTTGAAACATAACTAATGAAAAAAACTGTCGCATCAACAAAATTCACAATCAGAATTCAACCACTGAGGCCAGAAGTTTTATTAAGGAGCTTGTCCATTATGCCTGTAGCAATGGGGAGCCATTTATAGGGTTTAACTAGTGATGTGATAAGTTAAAAGTTTTCCTTTGGAGTAGTATTTTCCAGACGTGTTCAGACACCTAGGAGCTAGGTAAATGATCCACTGGAGACCAGGAAAAAATGTATTAATATTTCCATTATATTCATTGTATCTCATAATTCATTGGCTTCAAAATTTGTGCATTCATCATTTACCTTCTCCACATTTCCTCAATGTATGTCGACATATTATAAATATACATCTTTCAGCGATATTGCAAAGATAATTCTTGGAGAGGGGTGCATAGTCAAAAAGGTTTACAAACTTTGGCTCTACAGAATCCCAGATCACAGAGCCCTCACACTATGATGTGTCACCTGAGGACACAGAAACAAGGGACGGAATGGACTAACTAGTGACTCTGCCTCTTCAGTCTGCTCTCAGCCGTGGCTGCCAGCTGCCCCCCACAAGATATTGATCAACCCTTACATTTGCAATCATATATTCAATTCCTCCCCGCCCCAATATCCTCACATACACACACACTCATACCGAGGGTAGACAGCCACATTATTTTGATGCCAGTATCACACACTTTCTGCCTGTAAACATCCAAGTTAAATGTTTCCCCTCCCAGGGTAAGATAGTAGAGTTCTGTTGTCATAGAAACCAAAGGGACCTCAGGTTGTTAAGGTTGATATCACTTCCCTACTGCTACTAGATAGTGCACATTCATCCTCAGAGGCAAAATTTTAATCTCCACCTCAGCCACTTGAAACCCTCAATCCAGTAAATGAATGAATAAACATTAGAGAAAACACCAGAGACTTACAAGGGGATATGCACTGGAGAGAAAATATGTCTAATAATGATTTAAGGAAATCAGTTTAGATAGAAGGCTTGAAACGTTTGGCTTTCTTGTCAGACACACACCTGCGTTCCAGTCCCAGTTCAGCACACTCTTACAACATGTCCATAACATACGCTGGGTCTGAAGGAGACGTCAGAAGTCACTCAGTCCTAATTCCACTCTCACTTTCACCAGGCATCTAATGATGCCAGTTTCCTAGGAGGGGGAGAATAAAGGCATTATCTGAGGTATTTCCATATCCCTGCAGTAAGTGCCTCAGGTGTGAATCACATGGCAGAATGGGTCAGAACCCTTCTGTCTACCTGCACAACTAGCACCCTCACTCATAAACACACAGATAAGGGTCACTTGGAACTCCAAATCCCAGAAGCTGTTTTTCAGATGTTCCTGTCGGCACATGCCTTTGTGGAAGATCTTTGTCTCTGTGGAATATGTAGTGCATCTCAGTCATGATAGAAATCAGATTATCATGTAAGTCATCATATTAACTTCTCCAACCTGTGACACCCGAAAATTACCTTTACAGCCAGAGCCTGGGTGCAGTTACCCAGTTTTCATAGTTTTATCAGACAATCTTGTTGCTTCCTCTGAGCACTGCGTTCTCAAACTTTTGCCCATGTTTTCTCTCGGATGGTATGTCATTTTCTTATTACTTTCATAGGCATTCATTATATCACTGTGCCTGATCTGTGTATTGCAAAAATCTTACTTTCACTTTGTTTAGGATGTATTTTGTCAAACATGAGGTTTTATTCTTGAGGTCACATTCTCCAATAGGTTCTTGTATGTGTTTTACTTTTTGATATATTTTAAAAACGTTTTCCCCCATCTACCACTCTCTCAACAGAGAAACGCAAATCAAAAACACAACATAAGGAGGTGGTTCAAGATGGGGACATAGGAAGGTCTTGAACTCAGCTCCTCCTGCGGACACACCAAACCTGCAACTCCATGAAGCCCAGTCCCCCTAAAGCTGAGTTCCCCTGCCGAGGATATGATTAATCTCTCTATCCAAAACTTTATTCCCTTTCTTGTTGCCTCTGACCTCCATCCTGTGCTAACTGAACACTAATCCACCAGAGTCAGATGACTAAGATTGCATGGACTCTAACAAAGAGAGACAGGGCAGACTACCACCTCCAGGGCCCTGCACAGTAGAAGACTGAAACACACTCCAGTCTTTCTGAGAAAGAGACTGACTTGATTGTCCAGGAGCTATGGCCTGAGGGGCAGGCTTCTGGTCTGGCAAACTTCTTGAGGCCTGTAAAGGTGCTCTCAGGGAGCGGAGGCTGGTGGAAGCAATCTTGGTACTCTCCCTCTGCCTCACTCCAGCTGCTCAGTATCTCCCAGAAAGGAGTTTATACCCTTGTCTGGCATCCCAGATTTTGCAGCTGCTGCCAGGAGACACCTCTATGTCCCCTGGCTCTGGGGGCCAGTCGGCCTTCTACTCACAGTTCCCATGGGACTGTAGCCAACAGAGAAAGAGTGCTGAAACAGCCATCACTGTCTGGGCACCGCAAGAGGCAACAGAGTCAGGAGCCAAGTCTTTCCATGAAAGATGCCTATAAACTTATCCTCAGAGCCTCAGACTGAAGAGCAAGCATCTAGTTAAACACACACCTAAGGGCTGATGGTGAACCTTAGCAGAGAGCTCAGAAGACGGCACTCTTTCTGCAATCTCCGTCTTCCACACTCCAGAACACCGGTATCTGTTGCAGGGCAGCTCTCACACCTGCCTGGTGCCCCCCCCTTTTTTTTTTGCGGTACATGGGCCGCTCACTGTTGTGGCCTCTCCCGTTGCAGAGCACAGGCTCCGGATGCACAGGCCCAGCGGCCATGGATTACGGGCCCAGCCGCCCCACGGCATGTGGGATCTTCCTGGACCAGGGCACGAACCCGTGTCCTCTGCATCGGCAGGCAGACTCTCAACCACTGCACCACCAGGGAAGCCCTGGTGCCCCATTTTTTATGTCTGGTGCCACCCAGGGTATGTGTCCCTTGAATACCTGGCTCTGGTGGCCAGGGGGTCTTGCATTCCTGGGTTCCATGGGACTGTAACAATCAGACAGTTCTCTGCAGTGCACTGCACAGACAAGAGAATGAAACACATTCCCAGTCTTTCTGCGAAAGAGAACTATTTGCTCGACCTAGAGCTTTGGCCTAGGTTTCGGGTTTGGCACACTTCTAGAGGCCTAAGGAGGTGCTCTCAAGGAAGATAGGCCAGGAGGCCATCTCTGTGCTCTCCATCTGCCTCGCTATAGCTTGCTGGTATCTCCCACAAAGGACATCATACACTAATCTAGGGCCCAGATTTTTGTGACTGTCACCTAGGGAACACCTCCAGATTGCCTGCAATAGCGGCCAGCAGGGTTTGTCATTGTAGTCTCACAGGACTATTATATTTGTATACTTGAAAAGCTGCTGCCTGAGTATCTGGCTTCCAATCAGCCTGAACCTGGGGGCTGAGAACCCCCCACTTTGGGACACTGACAGGCTGTAGCACACCCTCAACCAATGGGAGCTATTAAAAATAAGAGTCTGCTAGGACAATCACAAAGGTTTGAGAGACAACCAAGAGCGAGGGCAAAGTACAACAATCAGTTTCATCCTCCTAAACAAGGCCACTCCTTCAAGACTGGAAGAGCTGGCTATTTCATCTAATACATGGAAACCAACACAGAGAGTCAAACAAAATGAGGAAACAAAGAAGACATACAGATGGTCATCAGGTATATGAAATGATGCTCAACATCACTAAGCATCGGGGAAATGCAAATCAAAATCACAATGAGCTATCACCTCACATCAGTTAGAATGGCTATTACCAAAAAGACAAGAAGGGCTTCCCTGGTGGCGCAGTGGTTTAGAGTCCACCTGCTGATGCAGGGGACACGGGTTCGTGCCCCGGTCCGGGAAGATCCCACATGCCACAGAGCAGCTGGGCCCGTGAGCCATGGCCGCTGAGCCTGCGCGTCCAGAGCCTGTGCTCTGCAATGGGAGAGGCCACAACAGTGAGAGGTCCGCGTACCGCAAAAAAAAAAAAAAAAAAGGTGCAATTGACAAGGACATTTGGTTGTTTCTGTGGCATACAACATTTTAAGATACTAACTGGAATGACAGCTGATAACATTATGCTGATGTTGTCTAATTCTAAGGCAAAGCAGCACCAAGATACGTCATGGACAGCAAAGGCACTGACATTTATAGGAATTAATACAATTTCTGAAGTATTTGTATTAATAATATTTTACCCATCAAAATATAAACTAGAGAAGGTTAAGCATCTCTTCTTATTCGGCAGTGCTTCCTGTGCAGCTCAACTTATCAAATAAACCTACTTATTGTAACATCTCTCATTTACAAGGTGAAAGAACAAACTCTGGATTTTCCGCAGGCCCTCTGGGAAATATCAATGTCAGTATGAGATCAAGAAGATTTCATTTAGGATTTGAATTTGGAAAGACCAAATATCACAAGTTGTTAGAAATAGCAAAAGATTTGTACACTTGGCTAAATAGAATCATGGGTCACTAAGAAACTATTTGGCCACCTATTTTACCAGAGTACTAATAAAAGATTTCAAAAGTAAATATTGGAAGTAATGTGATTAAAAACAGCCTTCTGTCTTTTAGAAGTAAGAAGACTCATTTATCTTACAAATAACGGACATGATAAATCAACAAGAAGCACAGGAAATTATTCTGATAAGACACAGAATCTCTGCTTTCTACGGAGATTACTTAGGAGGTAAGGAAAAACCTATTATAATCTCTTATTAAGAGCAAACCTAACAGGGTTTTGTCTTAGCAGTATTCAAATATACAATCTAGTATTAACTGTAGTCATCATGCTGTACATTACATCCCCATGACTTATTTATTTTATAACTAAGAGTTTGTACCTTTTTTATGGCTTCATAACTGTGTTTCATTTTTTAGTATATTTTTATTGAAGTGTCGTTGATTTACAGTATTATGTTAGCTTCTGGTGTACAGCAAAGGGATTCACTTATACATATAAATATATATATAAATGTAAATATATACATATATATATACACACACACATTCTTTTTCATATTCTTTTCCATTATGGTTAACAACAGGATATTGAATATAGCTTCCTGTGCTATGCAGTAGGACCTTGTTGTTTACCTATTTTATATATAGTAGTTTATATCTGCTAATCCCAAACTCCTAATTTATCCCTTCCCCACCCCCTTTCCCCTTTGGTAACCATAAGTTTGTCTTCTATGTCTGTGAGTCTGTTTCTGTTTTGTAAATATCAATAAGTTCATTTGTATCATTTTGTATTAGATTCCACATGTAAGTGATACCATATGATACTTGTCTTTCTCTGTCTGACGTACTTCACTTAGTATAATAATCTCTAGGTCCATGCATGTTGCTGCAAGTGGCATTATTTCATTATTCTTTATGGCTGAGTGGCATTCCATTGTATATATGTACCACGTTTTCTTTATCCATTCATCTGTCGATAGACATTTAGGTTTCTTCCATGTCTTGGCTATCGTAAATAGTGCTGCTGTGAACATTGGGGTGCATGCATCTTTTTGAATTAGAGTTTTCTCTGGATATATGCCCAGGAGTGGAATTGCCAGATCATATGGCAACTCTATTTTTAGGTTTTGAAGGAACCTCCACACTGTTTTCCATAGTGGCTGCACCAATTTAATTTCCCACCAACAGAGTAGGAGGGTTCCTTTTGCTCCACACTTTCACCAGCATTTAGTGTTTGTAAACTTTTTTTAAATTTTTATTTTATTTTATTTATTTATTTGGCTGTGCTGGTAGAAGACCTCCTTTATGCGTTTTGGTAAGGCTGTGTAGGTGCTCTCTAGGTCTCTTAGTACCCACTTCTTTCATATTCTACGGTAGCGCGTCTCGTATCCTTATGTATTTTCATATTCTTATATATTTGTGTCTATCTCCACCCCCCACCCCCCGGGATGTGAGCTTCTTAATGATTGGGATCTTAAAGGGATTTATTTCTCTCTGTCTCCAAAGTACGTAGGACTGTGTTTTCTTCTTAGTGTGTGCTCCATAAATGACCACTAAAATAGAGTTAATGCAGTACATCCACCATCTTCTTTTTGTCATCAGTGGTAACACTTTAAAGTGTATTCTCACGTAGTAACATGCAGTATTCCTTATGGAATGGCACAGGGCTTTTTGTCACCATTATTTAAAACAAAAGGGGAGTCCAAGTAGGAATTTATCCGTGTAATGTCATTTGAAAGGCCTCAAATTGTTTCTTTTTTTATTTTTTATTTTTTAATGTCTTTATTGGAGTATAATTGCTTTACAATGGTGTGTTAGTTTCTGCTCTATAGCAAAGTGAATCAGCTATACATATACCTATATCCCCATACCTCCTCCCTCTTGCATCTCCCTCCCACCCTCCCTATCCCACCCCTCTAGTGGTCACAAAGCACCGAGCTGATCTCCCCGTGCTATGTGGCTGCTTCCCACTAGCTAGCTATTTTACATTTGGTAGTATATATAAGTCCATGCCACTCTCTCACTTCGTCCCAGCTTACCCTTCCCCCTCCCCATGTCCTCAAGTCCATTCTCCATGTCGGCGTCTTTGTTCCTGTCCTGCCCGTAGGTTCTTCAGAACCTTTTTTTTTTTTGAGATTCCATATATATGTGTTAGTATATGGTATTTGTTTTTCTCTTCCTGACTTACTTCACTCTGTATGACAGTCTCTAGGTCCATCCACCTGACTACAAATAACTCAATTTCATTCCTTTTTATGGCTGAGTAATATTTCATTGTATATTTTGCCACATCTTCTTTATCCATTCATCTGTCGATGGACACTTAGGTTGCTTCCATGTCCTGGCTATTGTAAATAGAGCTGCAATGAACATTGTGGTACATGACTCTTTTTGAATGATGGTTTTCTCAGGATATATGCCCAATAGTGGGGTTGCTGGGTCATATGGTAATTCTATTTTTAGTTTTTTAAGGAACCTCCATACTGTTCTCCATAGTGGCTGTATCAATTTACGTTCCCACCCACAGTGCAAGAGGGTTCCCTTTGCTCCACACCCTCTCCAGCATTTATTGTTTCCACTACTGTGGTTCTTAGCCCATATTCATAAATTGAGAAAATGCTAAATTTCAGCTTGACGTTGTAGAAATTAAAAATAAATTTTTTTAATTTTCAAATTTGTATATCCTCTGAATTTTACCCTTTAATCTTCTTGAAGCGTCTATGGGCTCCATGTTAAAAACTCTGCTTTGGCAGAGAAACAAGACCAAAGTACCTTCATATCTAAATACCTACATGGAGTAGAGCTGCACACTGACCTAAAATGCTTATCTCAGATGTTTAGGTGAACAGAAATAAACTTTTATCTTCTTTAAGAGTCTTATTTATTCCTGTGTTTATCGTCTGTCTATGACTATCTATGTATCTCTATCTGTATCTATCTTCCCCTTTAGTTAATTTATTTTTTAATCTTCTTCCACTGATGGACGCTTAGGTTGCTTCCAAGTCTTGTGTATTGCAAACAATGCTGCAAAGAACATGGGGTGCATATATCTTTTTGAGTTAGTGTTTTCCTTTTCTTTGGATAGATAACGAGAAGTTGAATTGCTGGATCATGTGGTAGTTCTATTTTTGATTTTTTGAGTAGCATCCATAATGTTTTCCCTAGTGGCTGTGTGCTAATTTACATTCCCACCAACAGTGCAGGAGTGTTCCCTTTTCTTCACATCCTCAGTAATGCTCGTTACTTCTTGGGTTTTTTTTGGGTTTTTTTTTTGTGGTACGCGGGCCTCTCACTGTTGTGGCCTCTCCCATTGCGGAGCACAGGCTCCGGACGCGCAGGCTCAGCGGCCATGGCTCACGGGCCCAGCTGCTCTGTGGCATGTGGGATCTTCCCGGACCGGGGCACGAACCCGTGTCCCCTGCCTCGGCAGGCGGACTCTCAACCACTGCGTCACCAGGGAAGCCCAATTGCATCATTTTTATAATGAACTTTCATCACATCTTTTACCATGGCCATTTTCACTCTTTTGTCATCCACACTTGTTTTAGTTTGATGCCTCCCTGAAAGCTCTTGCTATCAGCTACAGGCCAGAGTAATTATCTTCAACAAAATGGGACTATCTTGGAGTCCCACAGAAAGGACTATGCCAGGTACTCTTGAGGCACAGAACTCCTAATGGCATTGCTTAAATAACTTTGAAACCGTACCACCGGCCTGAGTCAGGATTTCCAGAATTCTCGTGGAGAAGCTGATAAGTTCATGAGATGGCTAACCCAAGATCAAGCATAACAAGAATTACATAGGGCTGAATGAATTGGTCAAGGACGATTATGGCTTTTGCTTGGACTACTGCTGATGCTTTAATGTTCTGTTTTCTGGATATAAAGAACTGCTTTCTTTTCTAACTTCAGCTATCTAAAATTCATAACAGTTTAGTAGATCATACTTCTGTAAACAGAAATGAAGTATTTATCATTTTTGCCCTGCCTGATCACTGTAGAATTTGAATATTCTTACTAAGTATTCTTATTTTCACAGTAATACAATGAACTGCATAGGTTCAATAAGAATCCTTCCTCCTTAGAACAGAACATAATTGATTTGATTATATGACCAAAGCTTTGAGTGGACTATCATGTTTTTAAAGAATACAGTGTTTTTAAAAATAGTGATTGATTGATTGACTTGGCTGCACCAGCTCTTAGTTGCGGCACGAGGGATCTCCGTTGCGGCATGCAGGAACTTTAGCTGCGGCATGTGGGGTCTTTTAGTTGCGGCATGTGGGATCTTGAGTTGTGGCATGCAAACTCTTAGTTGTGGCATGTGGGATCTAGTTCCCTGATCAGGGATCAAACCCGGGCCCCCTGCATTTGGAGCGCAGAGTGTTAGCCACTGGACCACCAGGGAAGTCCCAGACTATCATAGTTGAGAACAATATATATAATCAGATATGACCAGATAGTTTTAAGGAACTAAAGGTGATTTAATGGAGCCAATGCTTATGAAGTCTTCTTGGCAAAATGGTCCTGGCACCTGGTTTACAGCTTTCTCAGCCTTACAGGTGAGCGGGAGAGGTCACCTCCTGGCAAGCCTAGGAAACTTAGATATTTTGGGGGCCTTCAAGAAGAGATTAATTTACCCAGATCTATAGGTACTGCAGGGGAATTGTGGTGGTGAGTTTTTGGCGTGGCTTCCTAGCCTTGAGAGGCTTTTAAAAGTCCAATCTGAGTGAGACTCCTTATGAAAAGTTCCAGCAAAGTAAACAAAAAAAGGCCTATGTGGTCAATTATCATTCTTGCTGCAATTGTGCAAATAAGCAAGCCAAATCTAATGAGACCACACACTCTATAAGCAAGAATAATCTTACTTTGATTATCTTTGATCAAAAAGGAGATGACGGGGCTTCCCCGGTGGCACGGTGGTTGAGAGTCCGCCTGCCGATGCAGGGGACACAGGTTTGTGACCCGGTCCGGGAAGATCCCACATGTCGTGGAGCGGCTGCCCCCGTGAGCCATGGCAGTTGAGCCTGCACGTCCGGAGCCTGTGCTCCGCAACTGGAGAGGCCACAACAGTGAGAGGCCCGCATACCGCAAAACAAAACAAAACAAAACAAAACAAAAAGGAGGTGACGGTTGAGAGAAATTTTATATTTCAATAGAAAACACACCCTTGTGAGGGATGAGATTCTGGTCCTGTTCATTATCTTTCAGCTAGTTTGCACTTCTTTGTAAACTACACGGTTGTGTTACCTACATGTAAATTGGACTAGCTCCTGCTATCTCACACATTTTGTCAGTCCTTACCAAATTCTCAATTCTTCCAATTTCCTTCAACATCTGGCTGCAACTCTTCAAACTAATGTTTCCAATTTTTCTCCAACCCTCCTGATTTGACATCGCTGAGAACTCAAAGCTGACCACCCAGATTCTTATTGGATATTTAGATTTTCTTGTAACTGGCTTTGTCTTCACAGGACCTAAAGAAGCTGTGTGAGCTGAAGTTAGACAACTTGCTATAAACTTCAAAGGACTCATCACTGCAGCAGATCATGTATGATCCTCATGCCTGGAACTGCTGCTGTGTGGGCCACTCAGGAAATTCACTTTATCTTCCATGCTCTGCTCCACGAAATAATCATGACTGTGGATGATCTTACCAAAACCTATCTGATGTCTATGCCATCAGAGAAAACATCCACTGTAAACTAGGAAATCCATCAGATTGCCACTGCCATCCTCACTCCACCATTTAAACATGCTTCAAGCCCAACATCTTCAATGGGCTGTCCTTCTGGACTCAGAAACTGGCTTTAAATAGTCCACTACAAACATTAATCTTTCTTTTTCTTTTCTTAGAAATCCTGTTCATTAAATGCTTCATTCCTTGCATGATCCAGCAAATATCCTCTACTACCAAACATCAGCAGATGGCTCAGTTGTTCCTTAATGAACAAAAGGTGACTGAATGAGAAATGGACTTCTATTGTTCACAGGAAAGAAGAATGCCTCTCCTTGCCTTGAACAAGAAGGGGAACTCAAAATAACTCCCTTCTTAACCAAACTTTAGGCCATTCTGAGTCCTCTTCTTCACTAGGCCTCAAGCTTGATCCTATCTTTGACCTGCCAAGCCCAGTTTTAGCAAAAACCCTCCTAGGCCAGTTTAGCAAGAATCCCTCCATCCTTCATATCTAAATTCTTCATCCCTCCTCTTGAGGTCTAATCAAGTTCCACCCCCCAGCCTCCCTTCATACTTGTGTTAGTCAGGGTTCTCCATAGAAACAGGACCAGTAAGAAACAGATAGGTATATAGATAGCTTATCTATCTATATCTACAGATCAATATCGATGATAGGTATATATATCTAGATATCTATGTCAGATATCTAATATCTATATATTTATATATATATACATATCTTTATATTAATGCTATTTCTCTGTTATATATAGATATAGATGTTGATATAGACATAGATATAGTTGAGGAGATTTATTATAGTAATTGGCTCATGAGATGGAGGCCGAGAAGTCCTACAATCTGCTGTCCGTAAGCTGGAAAACCAAGAAAGCCAGTGGTATAAATCACTCTAAGTCTGAAGGCCTGACAAACAGGAAAGTCCCAGATCAAGGTTGAAGGCCCAAGAATCAGGGGACTGATGCTGCAAGTCCTCGTCCAAGTCCAAAGGTCCAAGACTAGGAGTAGTGATGTCTAAGAGCAGAATAATATGGATGTCCCAGTTCAAGCAAAGAGAAAATTCATCCTTCCACTGCCTTTTTGTTCTATTCAGGCCCTCAAAAGACTGTATCAATGCCCACTTGCATTGATGAAGGCAATTTTCTTTACTAAGTCTGCCAATTCACATGCTAATCTCTTCCGGAATCCTGCTCACAGACACACCAAGAAATGTTTTACCAACTATCTGGGCATCCTTTAGTCCAATCAAATTGACACTGAAAATTAACCAACACCATACCTAAGTTCCTCTTAGTAATTTGCCATTCACTAACTCCCTCACCCTCCTTGTCGGCCATAAATTGTCATCTGTCTGTCTTGTATACGGAGTTGAGTTTATTTTCCCTATTGCAATAGTCCCTGGCGCCTATTACAATGGTCCTGAAAAAAGCCTTCCTTGCCTTAAACTCCATATGGCATAATTTTTTACTCACAATATTGATGTTATTATGTTCCTGTGAGTGAGAGAATGTGTGTCAGGATCAGTGTGTCAGTGAGCTAGATAATGTGTGTGCATATTCATGTGAGATAATGTGAGAATGTGAGTACATTTGAGTGAATTTCTTCTGTGAGCTTATGTTTGAGCTTTACGGTGGATGTGAGCATATCTGTGTGTACATCTATATGTAAGCATGTTCCTGATTTCAAGAATGTGCATGTGCAAGTGAAAGTGTGAGTGGGAGCATCGGGAAGCATTTGAGTGTTTATATTCGGGTCCCCATGTGAGTAAACATATGAGTATGGTCATGAAATTAACTGAATATATCAGCATGTTTATGTGAGGCTGTGAATGTGGATGCATGTGAATGTATGTTTTTAAATTTCAATTTGTAGGCAAATCTGAGCGTGTTTAGGGAGTGTGCAAACATGTGACTGTATGTAAGCATATCTCTGTGTGACATTATAAGTGTGAACATGTTCATGGGTGAGAGTGTTTTCTTAGGTGCAAATTTGTGTTTAAAATTAATATTTAAGTGTGTTCACTTGTATGAATGAATTTGTAAGCACGTGAAGGCAGATTAGCATAATTCTGAGTAGTTGGGGGTAAATGTGTTTTTTGTGTGTTCTTGTTTGTGTGTGAATATATTTGAATAAGGGAGCATGTATATGGGAATGCATATAATGGTTTTTTAAGTGAGTGAATGAAATCGTGAGCTTCTTGCTGATTGTAAGCATGTTACTGTTTGTGACAAGGATATTTTATATGGTTAAGGGAATGGATGTGTGCATGTGTAAATGAAATGAGTGTACCTGGAGTATGAGTGGATTTGTAACCATGTTTATGTTCTAAGTGCATGATTGATGATGATAATCTGAATGAGGTGGGGCCACTTTGTGTGTGTGAACTGTGAGCCACCAAGTGAGAATGTATGTTAGTATGTGTATATGTGTGAGTACATTTGTCAGTATGTGTTTGAGTGAGTTATCTGTAAGCATGATAATGTGAGTGAACAAATGAGCATGTATGTGAGCTTGTGCATTTGTGAGAGTAAATATGTGGCCTTGTAATCTCAAAGTGTGCTAGTATTTCAGTTTCTGAGTACTGCTGTAAATGTATGTTCAGGTGTACCCTTGAATTTGCAGCCATATGCATGGGGGTTAGCATGTTTGTATGAGTAAGTGAACGTGTATCAGGTTCATTGTGGTGAGCTAGTTCACAGGTGAGTATATTTGTGTAAGTGAAACATGAATAAACATGAGTGGAAGTGCGTATGAGTGTAGTTTCTTCTTTGAGTGGATATTTCGAGCTTCATGGAGGATGTGAGCGTGTTTGTATGTGAATATCTATGTGAACATGTTCCTGATTTTAAGAGTGAAAATGTGCATGTGTAAGTGAATGTGTGAGTGGGAGCTTCTGAATGTATGCATTTGTGTCCCTTTGTGAATGAGCGTCTTGGCATGGTCATGTGATTGAGTGTTTGAGCACGTTTGTGTGAAGGAGTGAATGTCAGTATGTACGTGTGAATGTATGTGTGTCTGTGAGTGGGAGTGAATTGGTGGGAAAGTTTGAGAATGTCTGAGAGTTTAAGTGTTTTGTGAGTGAGTGAATGTGTGAGTGTATGTATGTGAGCACATCTGTCTGTGACAGTGTGTAGGTGAGCCTGTTCATGGGTGAGAGTGGTCTCTTGGATCTAAACTGGCATGCTTAAAGTGAACACTTTTGTATGCTCATCTGTATAAATGAACTTGTAAGCCTGCGAATCATGTTAGCATATTCATGTATAGTGGATGAGCAAGTATGTTTTCTTGTGACCTTGTTAATATATGACTACAGTAGTTGCTCACTATTCACGGGGGACTGATTCCAGGACCCACCAAGGATACCAAAATCTGAGAGTGTCCAAGTCCCATAGTCAGCCCTCTCTATCCCCGTAGTCTGCATTCTCGGACTCAACTGACTGTGGGTCATAAACATAGCACGTGATAAGCAGCTGGTTAAACCTGTGAAAGCAAAACCCATCGATACAGAGGGCTAACTGTATATTTATTGAAAAAAATCTGCACAGGAGTGGACCCACACAGGTGAAACTCGTGTTGTTCAAGGGGCAACTGTATATTGGAATAAGGTAATTCATGCCCACATGTGTGAGTAAATGTAAGAGTTTTTATATAAATGAGTGAATTTGTGAGCTTCTAAGTCAGTGTGAGCATGTTTGTGTGCAATTATATTTGTGACTATGTTAATATTTATGACCAAAAATTTGCATGAGTAAATAAATGTGTAGGTTTGTGCATTTACACACAAGGAGCATGTCTGGAATGTGAGCGAATTTGTAATCACTCTTGTGTGTATAAGTGAAGGTGTGTATTTGCTCACAAGTGTGATGTGGGAAATTTTGGGTAAGTATATGAATGCCTGAGTGTCTGAAGGTGAATACATGTGTATATGTGTAAGTAAATTTGTCACTACATGTGTTTGAGTAGTGAATTTTAAGCATGTTAATATTAGTGAATGAATGTTTGAAAGTATGCATATATCTGAGCTGGTCCACTCACAACAGTGAATATATGAACATGTAGATTGAGACAATATTTCTGTTGATGTACATGTTTGTGCATGTTCAAGTGCATCTTTTTATTTGTGACCATGTGTATGGATGTTAGCATGTTAGGGAATAAGTATCAGATTAACTGTTTTGAGCTAGTTAATGTAGTGTGAGCATTCGTGTAAAATATGGCTGTGTACACGGAAGGACATGTGAGTGTATTTTCTGTGAGTAAATGTTTGAGCTCCAAGGTGGATGTGAGCATGTCTGTGTTCATGCATCCATGTGAGCATATTCTGCATGTTAAGACTGTGAATGACATGTGTAAGTGAAGGTGTGAGTGGGAGCATCTGACTGTATGTATTTGTATTCCAGTTCGAGAGAATTTGTGAGCATGGTCATTTGATTGAATGCATGTTGGAGCATGTTTGTGTGAAACACTGAATGTGTCGGTGTGTGAGTGTAAATGCATACATGTTTTTGAACGTGAGTGAATTTTTGAGTTTGAGTTTGTGAATATTTGGTGTGCTTTGTAAGTGAATGTGTACCTGTATGTAAGTCAGGATATCTGTGTGCAACAGTCTATGTGTGAGACGGTTTAGGGGCAAGAGTAATTTCCTGGCTGTAAATTTGCACACTTAAAGTGAACATATATGTGTGCTCATCTGTATACATAAATTTATAAGCATGTGAATGCAGGTTAGTATAATGCTGAGTTCTGAGTCAGTGAGTTTGTTTTTCAAGTGATCTCATAACTGAGTGAATATATTTGAATAAAGTAATTTGTGAGCATGTGAGCAAGTGAATGTAACTACAGTTACATAGTGTAACTGAGTGAATTTGTGAGCTTGGTGTGACCATATTTGTGTGCAAGTGAATATATGAGTTGTTACTGTTAGTGACAATAATAATTTGCATGGGTGAGTGGGTGTTTATAACTGCAATGAGCATATCTGCAGGTGAGTTAATCTGTAATCACTTTCATGAGTGAATGAATATGTAATTAAGCTCATGAGAGTGAGTGAGGTATGGGAAACTTTTTGTGAGTGTGTGAAAGTATGAACATTTGGGTGTGAATGTATGTTAGCATCTGTATGGATGTGGGTAAATTTGTCACTATATGCTTTTGCATAGTGAATGGAAGTGGTAATGTGAGTAAATGTGTAACCGTGCTTATATGTGAGCATTTATCTTCTTTAGAGTGAATATGTGAATCTGTACATCTGTGTATGCTGACATGTTTGTGTGTTCAAATGTATGTTTAAATTTGTGACCATGTGCACAGCTGTTACCATGTTTCTCTGAGTTAGTGAATATGTATAGTTTATTACTGTGAGTTGATTCGTTCAGTGTATTTCTGCGAGTGAAATATGAACATGAGTGTAAATGCATGTGAGTGTATTTTCTTCTGTGAGTGACTATTTTACCTTCATATAGAAGTAAGCACATTTATGTGTAAGTGTCCATGGGAGCATGTTCCTGATTTTCACAATATTAATGTGCATGTATAAATGAATGTGTTAGTGGGAGCATCTTAGTATATATGTTTGAGTCCCTGTGTGAATGAATTTGTGGGTATGCTCATGTGATTGAGTGACTGTTTGAGTATGTTTGTGCAAAGGAATGAATGTGTCGGTATGCATGAATGTTTCTGTGTCTTTGAATGTGAGCAACTCTGTGGGCATATTTGAATGAGTATTTGAGTATGTTTTGTGAGTGACTGTGTGATCATGTTTATGTACTCAAGCATGTCTCCTATGACTGCCTGCTCATGGGTGACTGTGTTCTTAAGTGTAAATTTGTGTTTACAAAGTGAATATTTGTGTTCTCTTCTCTATGCGTCCATTTGTTAGCATGTGCAATCCTATTAGCATATTAGTGGGTATGAGCAGGTGGTTTTCATGTGATCTTGATAACGTACAACTATATTTGAATAAGCTACTCTGAGAGCATGTGTGAGTGAATGCGATTTTATGTAACTGAGCGAATGGGCGAGATTCTTAGTGTATGTTCTTGAGCTAGTGAGTCTGTAAGCATGCTGTGTTTCTGACAATGATAATTTGCATGGAAAAGTAAATGTGTGAGTGTGTGCATATACATGCAATGAATGTGTCTAGAATGTGAGGGAATTTGTAATCACTTTCGTGTGTATAAGTGAGTATGTGATTATGCTTATGTGAGTGTGGTATGAGTTACTTTGTGGGAATGTTTGAGGATCTGAGTGTGGATATGTTAGTATGGGTATGTGTGTGAGCCAGTTTGTATGTGCATATGAGTGAGTGAACTATAAGCATGTTAATAGAAGTGAGGGAATGTTTGAGCATGTGAATATATGTAAGCATGTACACTCGTGAGAATGAATGTGTAAACTTATACATGTGACAGTGTGTTAGGATGGCATTTGAAAGTTGACATATGTGTGTTTTGTTTTTTTTTTGAGGTACGCGGGCCTATCACCGCCGCGACCTCTCCCACTGCGGAGCACAGGCTCCAGACGCGCAGGCTCAGCGGCCATGGCTCAGGAGCCCAGCCGCTCCACGGCATGTGGGATCTTCCCGGACAAGGGCAAGAACCCGCGTCCCCTGCGTCGGCAGGCAGACTCTCAACCACTGCGCCACCAGGGAAGCCTGACATATGTGTGTTTTAAAGCATATGTTTCGTAGTGGATGTGAGCATGTTTTTGTGTGAGGGTTCTTACAAGCATGATGCTGATCTTCTCAATGTTAATCTGCATGTGTAAATGAATGTCTGAGTGGCAGCCTCTGTGTGAATGAATGTGGGCATGGTCATGTGGCTGAGTGAATGTCACCACGTTGTGCGGGTGAATGTGTCATTCTGCGTGTTTGAGCGTATGTCTTTGAATATGAGTGACTTTGTGGGCATATTTCAATGTGTGAATGCTTAAACTTGTTTTGTAATGAATGTGTGAGTGTGTGTATATATGTATTTCTCTGTGTAAGTGTATGTGTGAGCCTGCTTGTGCTGCTTCATTGTGAGCAAGCATTTTTCAAGTGATATTTCGTTGCACTCATTGTATGTATGGATGGTGAGCATGTACAGATACGTTAGCATGTTTCTGTGTAGTGACTATATGGTGGGTTTCTTTTTTATCTTGTTTATGTGGGAGTACATTTGAGTAAGGTGATGTGTGAAAGTGTGTTGTAAGGGAATGTGTTTTACGTGTTGTAAGAGTTTGTGAGATTCTTGGTGACTGTAAGATTTCTGTGCAAGTGAATGTGTAAGCATGTTTCCATTTGAGACAATGAGAATTTGCATAAAATTGAATGTGTGATTGTGGAACTCTAAACCTAATATGTATGGTGTATGAATGAATTTTTTTATCATATTCATCTGTGTGAATGTGTGATAACACTCCTGTGACTCACTGAATTGTCAGCATGATTGTGTCAGTGAAGAGAAGTGTGTGTGTGAGTGCGAATGTATGTATGTTTACACATGTGAGGAACTTGTCACGATGTTCACTGCAATAAGTAAACTACACTCATGTTAATGTTGGTCAGTCAGTGTGTGATCCTGTGCTTATATGTGAGGATGCACATTTTTGAAAGTGATTATGTGAATTTGTACGTGTCTTGGAGTATGCTCATGGAAGAATATTTGAGTGGTCAAGTAAATGTTTGTTGGTGTTCATGTGTATGCACTACCTTGTGACCGTATGCTTGGATGAAAGCATGTTCACGGGCGTGTATGAATGTATACTATGCTCATTTTGTATGCTCATATTCATGCATGTATACTGTGTGGGTGAAATGTGAGCACATGACTGAGTTCATATGAGCTTATGGATTAATGAACACGTGAGCTTTGTGGTGAGCACGAGCATATTTGTGTGCAAGGGTGTACATGAGCATGTTCCTGATGGTGAGCATGTTCATATGTGTGGATAAATGGGAGCACTGGAGAGTATATTTTTGTGTATCCCTGTGAGAGAACTGGTAATCATGGTATGCGATTGAGTGAAGGTGTCAGCTCATTTTTATGGAGTGAATATATCAGTGTGTTTGTATGAGCATCTCTGAGTATGTACATCAGTGAAATTGTGAGCATGTTCAAGTGAGGGAGTCAATGTCTGACCATGCTCATGGAAATGAGTGAAGTTGTGAGCATATCTGAGTAAACGTGCAAGCATATGGTGTGAATGTGAATGTGTAGTATTGAGTTTTTAGTCAGTATGTTCATTTGGATGAGTCAACACGACATGTGTTAATGCAATCGTGTGTATATATGTGAGCATGCACATTGTGAGCATGAATGTATGAACTTTTACATGTCTTCAAGTGTGATTATATTTGAAATGTTTGAATTTATTGAAAAAGTATTTCTGTGTGCATGTGTATTTGTGAATTTGTGAGCATGTTCATGAATGACAGCATATTCATGTAGGTGTGAAGGTTTATTGTGTTTATGTGAGCTTGTTAAAGTGTGAGTACACTGTAGGAGTGGAATGTGAGCATGGGAGTATGTTTGTGAGTTTATGTGAGTGAATGCTGGGGCTTTGTGACAAGTGTGATCATGTTTATGTGCGTGTGTATATGTAGGTTCCTGATTGTGAGCATGTTAAGTTGCATGAAAAGTGAATGCGTGTGTTGGAACATGAATATATGTCTCTATGTGCATGAAACTGTCAGCATGCTCACGTGATTGAATGACTGCTTCAGCAGGTTTATGTGCAGTGAATATATCAGTGTGTGTATGTGTGCATCTGAGAGTGTTTATGTATGAGTGAATTCATGAGCATGTTCTTAGGAGTTAATGTGTGAAAGCGTCTTGTTACTAGGTGAATGTACATTACTGAGTATATGCAAGCCTTTTCACAGCTGAGTGGGTCTTATTGTGAAGAAATCTGTATGTTTAAGTGAATATTTAGTGTGTACTCATCTGTATGAGTGAATTGGTGAGCATCTGAGTGCATGTCAGCATATTCCTATGTGATGATTGTGTATGTGTGTTTTTGTGTGATATGTGAATGTAAGTATACTTGTATAAGGGAATGTATGGAAGTATGTGTGTGAGTGTACTTTTTTTCTGAGTTTGAGGTAACTTGTCAGCTTCTTGGTAGGCATGAGCATGTTTGTTTTGATGTGTCTACGTGAATTAATTCCTGTTTGTGACAATATGGGTAAGTGTGACTGTTTGCATATAAATATGATGAGTATGTTGTGAGTAAATTTGTGATCATGCTCATTTGTGTGACTGAATGTATATGGTAATCCTCATGTAAGTGAAGTGTGAGTGCATGTTTGAGTGAGTGAATGTGTGAGCCAGTAAGTATATGTATGTCCACATGTGAAGCTAAATATGTCATTTCAGTGAGTGAATTATAAGTGTACCAATGTGTGTGAGGGTGTGCACATATACATGAGCATGTATATTTGTGAGTGATTATGTCAATTTGTACATGAGTGTAAATGTGACAATATTTGAGTAATGAAATATTTGTGCATTCATGCATATGCCTGAGCTTGAGCATGTTTGCACAATAGCATGTTGGTTTGAGTATATGAATGTGTATCATGTATGTTTGTTTCAGCTTGTTCATGTGAGTATATTGTGTGAAACATGAACATCTGAGTGTGACTACAGGTGAGTATATACACATGAGTGAAAGCTTGAGATTCATGGTTAGTGTGAGTATATTTCACACTAGTTAGTGTGTGTGTGAATAGGTGATCACCTTCTTCATTGTGAACATGCTAACGTGCACGTACAGGGGAAAGGGTGAGCGCAACATCTAAGTGTACATATTTGTGTTCTATGTGTGAACTGCAAGCATGCTTCTGTGATTCAGTGATGAGTTAGTGTCTGCATGGTGAGAATATCTGAGTGTGCCTACATATATGTGTAAATTTCTGGACAAGTTTGTGTGAGTGAATGCATGAACATGTTTAGTGAGTGTGTGAATGTTTCAACATGTGTACATACGGGAGAATGTGTGTGACAATTTACATGTGAGTGGACTTATGGGCAAGAGTGTTACATTGTGTGTAAATTCAGGTTTAGTTATCTTTTGCACTCATCTGCAGGAGTTTGTGAACATTTGCATGTATGTTAGAGTGATCATGTGTAGTGAATATGTTTTTATGTGACCTTGTTAATGTGTGTGTTTATTTCAGTAAGGTAATGTGTGCCTATGAGTGTATGTTTGTTGAGTGGATGTAAGTATTTTATCTGAGGAAGTGAACGTGTGCACTTTTTGGTGAGTGAGAGCATGTTCCTGTGCCAGTGACTATGTAAGCATGTTAGTGTTCGTGACACTGACAATTTGTATGGGGAAGTGAATGTGTATGTGTGTGTGGTATTAAATGTCTTGTAAGTTAATTATTGACCATGATCGTGTGTGAATGGGTGACAATGCTCATGTGAGTGAATGAGGTGTGGGCATGTTTGTGCTAATGAGTGAATGTGTATGCATGCCTTAGGGTTTGAATGTATATATGTCCATGTGAATTAGTAAATTTGTCATTTCGGGCATTTTTAGTGAGTGAACTGTAAGAGTGTTACTGTGAGTGAACATGAGTTTGTATATTTAGGTGAGCATGCTCATTCACGAAAGTAAATAACTGAACTGTACATGACAGTGTGGTAGTGTGACAATATTTGAATGTTGAAGTAAATGTGTGTGTTCCATTGTGTGAATTTATGAGCATGTATGATAGTGTATCTGTGTGAGTAAATGTGTACCATGTTCATTTGTTTGAGCTTCTTAATATGTGGCTATATTATCTGAGTGATTGGCGATCATGTGCATGTGTGTGTAATTGAGTATATCTATATATGAGTGAATGTTTAAACTTCTTGGTAAGTGTGAGCATCTCTGTGTGAAAGTGTCTATGGGAGCATGTTCCAGCTTGAGATTTTGTTAATAGGTTGGTGAAAGTGAACAGATGAGTGGGAACATCTGAGCCTATATATTTGTGTCCCTATGGCAGTAAATTTGTGAACCTGTTCATGTGATTAGATGAATATTTGAGCATGTTTTGGTGAAAGAATATGTAAATGCATGCCTGTCCATAGATCTCTGTCTGTGTATGTCAGGGAATCTGTGAGCATGTTTGAGAGGGGATGTGTTTTTTTAGTGAGTATATGTATGAGTGTATGTATCTATGTGAGCATTTCTGTGTATGACAATGTACAATATGTGTGAGTCTGTTGGTGGCTGATGGTAAGTTACTCTGTAAATATGTGTTCAAAGTGGGTATCTGTGTGTGACCATCTGTATGAGGGCTACTGTATGTACATGCATGCATGTTCATGTATAATTCGTGTGTATGTGTGTGTGTGATCTCGTTAATGTGTGAACGTAGTTGAGTAAGGTAGGTAATCTGTGAGCGTGTGTGTGTATGAACGTGTTTTTATGTATTGAGTAAGTCTGTGGTCTTCTTGGACAATGTGAGCATCTTCATATGCAAGTGAATATGTGAACATATTCCAGTTTGTGACATTGATAGTTTGCATGGTTAGTGAATTTGTGATTGTGTATAAACATAATGAGTGTGTTTTGTGATTTTGCAATCCTGCTCATGTGCACGAGTACATGTATAATAATGCTCATGTATTTTGAGTCAGTGAATTATAAATGTGCTCATGCGCGTGAACATGTGTATTCATATTCGTGAGCATGTCCATTCATGAGAATGGATATGTGAACCTGTACACGTGACAGCCTGTGAGTGTGATAATAGTTGAGTATCGAAGTACATGCTTGTGTTCAAGGGTAGGACTGAAATTTGTAAACATATGCAAGAACATCAGTATGGTCACCTGAGGCAGTGCATGTGTACTAGGTTCACACAAGTTCAGGTGAGCTTCACTTGTGAGAATTCTTACGTGAGTGTAACATAACCATGAATGGGAGTGTGAGTTTTATTTACATGTGAGTGAATGGTTGAGCTTCATGGTGGATCTGAGTATGTCTGCGTGTGAGTGTGTATGTTAGCAGACTCCTTATTTTGAGGTTAATATGTGTGTGTAAATGAATGGGTGTATGGGAGGATCACAGTGTACGTATTTGTGTCCTTGTGTGAGTGAATTTATGAGCATTCTCATGTGACTGAGTAAATGTTTGAGCCCATTTGTGTGAAGGAGTCAATGTGTCCTGACTCAGGGTCCAGCTGAGTGTATCTGTGTTGAAGGAGGTTACTGAGAGTGTGTGACCACTGGTTGATGGGCAAGGTGGACCCAGGCAATCAGAGGCTCCTCACTACTCAGCCTTGAAAAGAAATGAAACTGAGTTATTTGTAGTGAGGTGGATGGACCTAGAGTCTGTCATACAGAGTGAAGTAAGTCAGAAAGAGAAAAACAAATACTGTATGCTAACACATATATATGGAATCTAAGAAAAAAATGGTTATGAAGAACCTAGGGGCAGGACAGGAATCAAGACACAGACATAGAGAATGGACTTGAGGACACGGGGAGGGGGAAGGGTAAGCTGGGACGAAGTGAGAGAGTGGCATGGACTTATATATACTACCAAATGTAAAATAGCTAGCTAGTGGGAAGCAGCCACATAGCACAGAGAGATCAGCTCGGTGCTTTGTGACCACCTAGAGGGGTGGGATAGGGAGGGTGGGAGGGAGACGCAAGAGGGAGGAGATATGGGGATATAGGTATATGTATAGCTGATTCACTTTGCTATACAGCAGAAACTAACACACCATTGTAAAGCAATTATACTCCAACAAAGACATTAAAAAATAAAAAATAAAAAAATAAACAATTTGAGGCCCTTCAAATGACATTACATGGATAAATTCCTACTTGGACTCCCCTTTTGTTTTAAATAATGGTGACAAAAAGCCCTGTGCCATTCCATAAGGAATACTGCATGTTACTACGTGAGAATACACTTTAAAGTGTTACCACTGATGACAAAAAGAGGATGATGTGTGCATCGCATTAACTTTATTTTAGTGGTCATTTATGGAGCACATACTAAGAAAACACAGTCCTACGTGCTTTGGGAGACAGAGAGAAATAAATCCCTTTAAGATCCCAATCATTGAGAAGCTCACATCCCGGGGGTTGAGGGGTGGAGACAGACACAAATATATAAGAATGTGAAAATACATAAGGATACGAGACGTGCTACCATAGAATATGAAAGAAGGGGGTACTAAGAGACCTAGAGAGCACCTACACAGCCTTACCAAAACGCATAAAGGAGGTCTTCTACCCTCGACCCCCTGGCCTTTCTCCTTCTCTGATCCTGTATTCTGGTCAATTACAACTTCATTTTTTCCCCCTTAAATAGCTTCCATTTCTTAGTCCCATGTTCTTCTTTTCTTACGTGTTTGATTTTTTTTGTATTTGGTCAAGAAATATTTCAGACCTACACAATGGTATAAAGAATATTACATCCACGTACCCACCACCCAACTTCAGAAATATAACATTTCAGATACAGCTGAAGCCTTGTACATAAATGTGTCCTCCAGGAAGATATGCCCAAGTCCAGATCCCTGGTACCTGTAAATGTGACCTTATTTGGAAATCGGGTGTTCGTAGTTGTAATTACATTAGGTATCTAATTTAATGGAGTCACCCTGGATTTGGGATGGGCCCTAAATGGACTGAGTGGTGTCCTTATAAGAGAAAGGAGAGGGAGATTTCAGACACAGGCACAGGGAAGGTCATGTGAAGACAGAGGCAGAGACTGGAGTTACTGTGCCACAAGCCAAGGAGTGCCAGGAGCCACCAGAAATTGGAGGTGGCAAGAGGATTCTCACATAGAGCACCTTGCTTTAATACTTCTGGCATCTAGAACTGTGAGAGAATAAATTTTATGGTGTTTTAAGCCACCTACTTTGTGGTAATTTCTTATGGCAGCCCTAGGAACCTAAGAGTAACACTTCCCAGTTGAATTCTCCTCTCTCCCTCTCCACATGACATAACCACTATCCTAAGCAAGGGGTTTATCATCCTCATACATGCCTTTCTACATGCTACATATGCATGCATTCCTTCCATGCATGCCTTTTACTACATATATGTATCCATAATCAATATGATTGTCTGGCATGTTGTTTAAACTTCATACTCATGTTATCATAATGGTTCTGTCCTTCTGAAACTAGTTTGCTCCCTCATCCATTTTTTCCACTGCCACCATCCAATCCTTGCCCCACCGGGAGGTCTTTCTGTGTCCCAGGACCTTGACAATTCTAGTCTCATCCACACTCCTGCCTTTAATGTCCTATTCAGTTTAGCTGAAGTAGTGTCAAGTCACTGAATAAACACTGGTCTTACCACACGAGGAGCTCAGTCCCTCACAATATCCGTCCCACGCCCTGTGCCCATCACTGCTCTTAACCAGTGATGCTCAAACTTTAGTGTGCTTCAGAGTCACCTGTAGGACATGTAAAACTCTGATAGCTGGCCCACCTTCATAATTTATGACTCAGTAAATCTGGAGCGGGGCCTGAGAATTTGTACTTTCTAACAAGTTCCCAGGTGATGCTGATGCCACTGGTCTGGGGCAGCCCATCTGGTCTCCAGATAAGCTTGGTCATCCATCGGTTCCTTTCAATAAAGTGAAGTAGAGGCTAGACCTCCATCTCTCCCTTCACATAAATTGTTCATCAATGGATATTTCAATTAATTTGTGGCTGCAGTAAAAGAACTTTAAAATGGTTTCAATGACAGTAAGGTAGGCCAAAACAAAAAGATACAAGGATAGATGTGCATCAGTGTTATAGAGTTAAACAATCTGCAGCATATCCACTGCTAGCAAGCTTTTATTTTTTTACATCTTTATTGGAGTATAATTGCTTTATAATGGTGTGTTAGTTTCTGCTTTATAACAAAGTGAATCAGTTATACATATACATATGTTCCCATATCTCTTCTCTCTTGCATCTCCCTCCCTCCCACCCTCCCTATCCCACCCCTCCAGGCAGTCACAAGCTTTTATTTTTAACATGAACAAATGCTGTCAAATATATCTGACAAACGTAAGAGAAACGTCAGATGTCGGTGGATAACACTTTTTGCATGATGAAATCTGGAACAAAACCAGTGTTGATAAAATTCCCACTGGCTACTGAGAAGCAGAAAATCTCAAATCCATGAAGAACAAATTCATTGTTTCTTCCTCCATCGTGTCTTTCTATGCCTGACAACTGTGGGATGAAATAAGAGCCAATTAACAATTGTAAACCAATAACATGCAACAGTGACTTTCTAAATCTAAGAAAATAGTCAATCCTACCTAGGCCTGTTGTATCAACAAGAGAAATCAACACATTTTCCTCTCACTACACAGATCTCTGGATATGTCATCAATCTCGCACTCCTCATACCAACGTCCTCTCCCATTTGCCAAACAGCAAAAACGCCTGCTTTGCTGTTGCTGTTTTTCTTGAGAGAGACTTATTTACTAAGTCTTTCCACCTTACAAGCCTGTGCTCTACCCATCCATCACACTCTTAATGTCCCAGACCCTCAGTTTCCATGTCTGTAAAAGGAAGAGGAGAAAGAGAGGAAAAAGCAATGGAAGAAGGAGAGGAAAGGATAGGTGAGTTATAAGTTGACTTAATTACCAATTCAGGGATGAACAACAATCTCACCATGACTAATATTCTTTTCTTTTGACTGTCCCACGAAATATAAAAACTCACAACTGAACAAATAGTTCGGTAGCAATCGTTAAATGTGCTCCCACTTGAAAATTTTAACTTATTACATCTTTGTCAGTAGTCACATTCTCAAAGGCATTTCCCCCCGGTTAGCACAAGAGACCGTATTTCTGTAGCTCAGTGATGAGGGGGGCCCAGCTAGTGTATGTTCCAGTAACTTTAGCCACTTGTTCTCGTAACTGTGTTCCAGACAAACAGTGGTCTTGGCTACCCGGTCTGATAAATTTCCCACCTGCAGACGTCTTACAGCTACAGCTCAAAGGACCTGTAGCTGTGAATGAAGCACACTGCAGAACATGCTGCATCCTATATTAGCTAGCACACAAGTATCATTAACATTAAGCTGTTTTTAAACTAGACTGTACCAATTTTTAATTATTATTTACTTTGTGGAGAAATTTTTAAAACATATCACAACAGGCGTATGTCAGGAACGACTGGGTGATACTCAGCTGCACACAGATACCTGGGTTCTCTGGAGCTGCCCTCTGCTGGGTCCGGATCCTTTTCAGGTCCTTCTGGTTCTTCATTGCTGTCCTCCTCCTCACCTGCAGCACCTTGGACCTCTTCATCAGAGTTTTCATACTGATAATCACTTGCTTCATTTGTGAAGAATAATATGGACTTTGGGACCAGAACTTCATGGAAAAAATAGCCCAACTTATAAACAGTGGCGACATCCAGAACCCTACCCTCCGGAGAATCAGGAGGGTAGAAGTAGGTGAAGAAAGAAGAGCTGGGCACCTTCCTAGTGGTCAGTACGACACTTCCAGGGCCCTCACATTTCTGCAGCTTCAGAGTTTTCACGGTGAGGTTTTTCCCGTCATTCCAGTAGATCTCACACCCTGTGCTGTTGATTATTTCTGGCCCTTTGGAGAAGAAGGGATCAGAATCATCTGGGTCTGATCACATGTGGCATGATTTCATCAGAACTTTGTTGAAAAAGTATTCGTTTGACTTAAAAAGAGTAATTCTACAGTGAAGCTCGTGGGTTCCTCGACCCCTGAAATAAGATTATTTTTACATCTTTCAGGTGCTCCAGTACATTACTTCCCCAGATCACACTACTGAGAATCTTTACATTTTTAAAAGCCATCAACCAAAAGTGAGGTACGCCCTTGTTTTGCCCCTTTCCTTCAGGCTCTCTTTCCATTTCCTCCCAAGCTCCTTCCTGAACACCGACTTGCCACTGACATTCGCCTTCTTTGGGCTCATGAATTGCATTGATGTCAGCTCTCTTATCAAACAGAGGTTGATAGAAGGCAGCATACTTTTTCTCAAGATCCTAAAGGTCTTTAGAGAATTGGGCTTCAACTTGTGCATATCGTGCCTGAAGGTTTTTGAGAGCTTTGACCCACTGCTTCAACCGCCAGAGGCCAGTGATGAGCGAGGCCTGCCTTTGAGGCCGATGCCCCAGCAGGGGCTGCAAGGGCCTGAGGCCTGGGCCGCCCCTCGCCCGCTTCGGCCCGGTCGTCGGGTCCACAGGCCCCAGCCTCCCAGGACTTGGAGGCATCAGCCAGGACCTCGCCCGCCCAGAACTCGGCCTCCGCTGCCGCCGCCGCTGGTTCCTCTGCCTTCTGGGATGCCGCCCCCTCTGCAGGTTCCCGCGGCTCCCAGGGCGGGTTGCCCTCTGCCTGGCACTCGCCTTCCAGCATCTGGTCCCCTCTCTCTCCCGTATCCCTGGGCTTCCAAGAGCAGCGCCTGACCACCGCGTGGCCGGCGTGGGGCCCGACCAGGACACGGTCGTTGTAGTGGCTGCGCTGCAGAAGGCAATGGACCACATCCCGGAGCAGGGACTGAAACTGCGCTGCGGGGGCTCCATGGCCCGCGACCACTCCCACACCCTCCTGCCCATTCTCGTCCTCCTCTTCTGTCTCTTTGTCCTCCTCGACCTCTTCCTCAGTTTTGTCCCCCTCTCCTGACTGGTACTCATCCTCCTCCTGGTCCTCGATGTCTAATTCAAACTATTCCTCATCCTCGTCCTCCTCCTCCACCATCTCTACATCCCAGTCTTCTTCCACTGTGGCCTGGGCGGCCTCCTGCCCACCATCCTCCCCGTCAAGGGCTCTGGAGAACCCCAGGGAGGCCAGAAGGGCCGTGGCCCCCTCAAATCCATCCATCCCTCCCGAAGGAGATGCTCAGACCCCGAGGGGACTGGGGTCACCACCCGCCCCGCCACCAGCTCCGTCCTGGCCACCTGGGATCGGCCCGCGCTCCTCTGTGGCAGAAATGGCAGGAGGGACGCGCCAGACACAGATCGGGCTGCAGTGAGGACCGCGGGGAAGGTGGCGGCTGCCGGGCTGAGTGTTGCTGAGGGAGGGGATGCTGTTAGCAGTAGGGCCTCTGGGACGGGTTGGGGGCTGCAGAGAAGCCAGCTGCACAGGTGAGAGGAGTCGGCGAAGATGCCTCTGTGGACCCCACCACGGGAAGGGCAGAGGGGCGTCCCGTGGAGCGCCCCACCGAGGCTGGGCAGAGGTCACTGTGGACAGGGTGGGAAAGAGCCTGACTGGCTGGCGACGGGAGGTGGACTTTAGAAGGGTCAACGAAGGGCCACTTCCTCCAGCGCTGGCTCTAAGCTCATTTGCCAGGAGCCAAGGATTGACTGCACCACCGTCCAATGAGTGATCAAGGTCTTCAGCTTCCCTGGAGGTCTTAAAGGCCCAGCTCACCCTGAGCCTCTGTGAGCGCACAGGAATCCCTTCCTTTTCATTCCACCACTGCAAGCGCAAAACTACAATGTCCCTAAAGGGCGGCGCCCTGGGGTATGGGAACCTGCATGTGTTCCCCAATTGCCACCCTGGGGCAGCTCACGCTGATAGAGACGCACTTAGTTCAAAAATGAGAGAGAGAGAAGGTGTATAGATCAAATCTCAGCAACGCTTAAAACCTCCCACAACACAGAGCAAGAGAATTTGGAGGTTTTAATGCTGTTAAGGCTACTTAGAAAAGGACATACAAAGTCGATATGGATGCAGTGAGAATGGAGAGTGGAAGAAGCAGTAAAGACGGGAGCTGGACAGTGTTTCATCAGGGCTCCCCAATTCACTTGCAGCCTCCAAGAAATGAAGACAGAGAGAGAGAGGGAAGAGAGAGAGACAGAGGCACACAGAGACAGGCACACACACACACACACAGAGATACTTGTTTTAAAGACTGGGCTGAGCACCTTCTCTGCACTGGATTGTGTACACGCCCTGCCTCCCAAATTAATATGATGAAGCCCATCCCCCACCCCACCCCGCCCCCAGGAGATGGTATTTGGAGACCGGGTCTTTGGTAGGTCATTCAGTTTTGGTAAGGTCAGGAGGCTGGAGTCCACACATTGGGATTACTGCCCTTACAGGAAGAGACCATAGATGGTGCTCTCCGCCCACCACCCCAACGTGAAGCCGCAGGAAGAAGGCGGCTATTTTCAAGCCAAAACGAGGGCCCTCACCAAGAACTCCACCATGCTGGCACCCTGACCTTGGGCTTCCTAGCCTCCAGAACTGTAGGAAATAAAGAAATGTCTTGTTTAAGCTGCCCAGCCTAAGGCATTTTATTAGGGCAGCCTGAGCAGACTAATACAGCATGGCAGACGTTAACAGGACAGGCTTCCTAGAATCATTTCTCGCTCAACAGTCCGAGACTTTTTTTTTTTTTTTTGCGGTACGCGGGCCTCTCACTGTTGTGGCCTCTCCCGCTGCAGAGCACTGGCTCCGGACGCACAGGCTCAGCGGCCATGGCTCACGGGCCCAGCCACTCTGTGGCACGTGGGATCCTCCCAGACCGGGGCACGAACCCATGTCCCTGCATCGGCAGGTGGACTCTCAACCACTGCGCCACCAGGAAAGCCCAGGCCGGGACTTTTTGTCGTACTCAGCCCCACTTAGCTGAGTGGTCAAGGGTAACGAATGCTGAAAACGAGGAAGAAATCGACAACTATTTTATGCTAATCCCATTTACTACTGTCGCTGGGCACAGAAGCAAGACTGGGTGTTAGCTGTAACTTCACGTTCAGGAGAACATAAGCTATGTCCCTTACTTCCAGTAAGCACACCGCCTTGGGATCCAGGACACCTAATTTGACAGACCCTAACGTTTCACAGATGGGAAGCACACATTCTGCAGAGCGCTCCCGGGAAGGTTGGCGAGAAGAGCTGTTGTTGCCACCCTGAGTCAGTATGGACCCCTACCCCAAGTTGGGTTCAAAGGTCAATCAAGACTGGTGACACCACCCACACACACACTACCGAGACGCGATGCAAAGTGTATTCCTTACATGAGGAGGCTTCTGGGGGGAGAGCAGGGCAGCCTTTTCAAGCTGCTCCAAAAAAGACTTCAGAGAGTCAGGAAAGGAAGAAATTGCTTTGGGAGTTCTACTGTGATTAGTGGATGGGGCCAGCATGACAGTTCCCTTGTGCTGGCAGTAGCTAGTGTAGTTTGACGCCCACTCCTCCTGCCCTCCACCCTACAACCGTGCCAAAGGAGAGAGTGGAGTGTAGGGCGTTGGGGAAGAGGGAGGATTGACGTTTAAAAGCCTTCAGCAGTCAAACATCACAGGATGCAGTCAGACCCTATACTACAATTCACCTCTGGCCTGTGACTGACGACTGAAATGTGCCACTTTCGTGTAATGGAATTTGAACTTGTGGAAGTAAGCCACTCCGGAACTCTGAGTCCTGCAGCTTAAGGCCAGGTAGGGAGGCAAAAGGTCTACTGAAGGCCATTCAAGAGCCCAGCGTGGTGTATCCTGAGAAGTAAAATGCATGCCTCGGTCACCATCAATAAGGCCCGGAACTCCGAAGCCGATAAGGAGGGTCTTGGCAAAGCCCTGCATAGTGGCTTTAGTATATGTAGAGACACGTGTGACCTGGATTTATAATTTGGGAGTCTGTGGGCCAAGAGATTCCCAGGGCTCTTTACCCCAAAGGGGACAGTTTTACACAAGGAAACGTAGTTGCTGCCATGGGCCAGACCAGACAGCCAGACCGACGACAATGGCCTGATTGTCTGTGAAAACGTGCAGATGGTGCTAACTGTTGGCCAGAGCATCCAGCGCGAAGGTGACTGCCTGAAGTTCACTCACTTGTGCTGTCTTTTCGTTGAACAGTTTTATCTATGGTTATTGTATTGATTACTGGCAAGGAAAGAGTTTTCCTGACATTTTCCTATTTATTTTCCACATGTCAGCATTTTTTTGTTCCTTCACTCCTCAATTACTGTATTTTGCTGTTATTAATTTAATTTTTCTAGTGAACAAAGTGATTCTTTTTTTTATTTATACATCTTTATTGGAGTATAATTGCTTTACAATGGTGTGTTAGTTTCTGCTTTAAAACAAAGTGAATCAGTTATACATATACATATGTTCCCATATCTCTTCCCTCTTGCGTCTCCCTCCCTCCCACCCTCCCTATCCCACCCCTCTAGGTGGTCACAAAGCACCGAACTGATCTCCCTGTGCTATGCGGCTGCTTCCCAGTAGCTATCTATTTTACGTTTGGTAGTGTATATATTTCCATGCCACTCTCTCGCTTTGTCACAGCTTACCCTTCCCCCTCCCCGTATCCTCAAGTCCATTCCCTAGTAGGTCTGTGTCTTTATTCCTGTCTTACCTCTAGGTTCTTCATGATATTTTTTTTCTTAAATTCCATATATATGTATTAGCATACGGTATTTGTCTTTCTCTTTCTGACTTACTTCACTCTGTATGACAGACTCTAGGTCCATCCACCTCATTACAAATAGCTCAATTTCGTTTCTTTTTATGGCTGCGGAATATTCCATTGTATATATGTGCCACATCTTTATCCATTCATCTGATGATGGACACTTAGGTTGTTTCTATCTCCTGGCTATTGTAAATAGAGCTACAATTAACATTTCAGTACATGACTCTTTTTGAATTATGGTTTTCTCAGGGTATATGCCCAGTAGTTGGATTGCTGGGTCATATGGTAGTTCTATTTGTAATTTTTAAGGAACCTCCATACTGTTCTCCATAGAGGCTGTACCAATTCACATTCCCACCATCAGTGCAAGAGTGTTCCCTTTTCTCCACACCCTCTCCAGCATTGTTTCTAGATGTTTTGATGATGGCCATTCTGACTGGTGTGAGATGATATCTCATTGTAGTTTTGATTTGCATTTCTCTAATGATTAATGATGTTGAGCATTCTTTCATGTGTTTGTTGGCAGTCTGTATGTCTTCTTTGGATTTCTACACGGAAGAGACAAACCCCCTTGACTGTTTGGAAGACTGCTGCGACAGATAGAAGGTTGTGGGAAGCCTAGACTCTGCTGGTGAAGAGTGCATGTGCACCGGCTTACCCCCAGGCAGGGTGCAGAGTGTTCTGCCCTAGCTGCTGCCAGCTGTCTTGTGACCAACTTGCCACAAGCCCCAGCCTAAGCAAGCAAATGCTCTGCTCACTCCACATCACAGCATGGCACTGGATTTGGGGCAACCATGACTGGGGACAAGACTCAACTGTGGGATGCAGAGGTGACCTGGTCCCTGGGTAGAGCCTGAGTTGCGCGGTAGTGACTATTGTTAGCAGTTGAACAGTGCCTCAGAAGCAGCCCAGATCTCTGACAGCAGCCACTCCACCACAGGTTGCCCCTGATACATGCTGAATCCATGCAGGCACTGCCTGCCCTGACCAGTGGTTTCACCACAGGTTGGGGGTGTGGGTTGGGGCAGAGGCTGGGAGCAGTAGTTGGCTAGGAAGGAAAAAGGGAGGGGACTTGCACCCAAGGCTGTGTCTGAGTAGAATCACGAGAACCTGCACAGGCAGTGCATCAGACCTTTGTCTGTGCAAAGGCCCCACTTGCTTGAACACTAAACCTCTCTGGAGCAAGGGTTCCAGTGCAGGAAGAGGGAAAAACACACAGTTAAATGGAACAGAGCCAACTTCGACTCTGTTCCCACCAACATCTCCACCAAAAAACTATTAGAACTAATAAATGAATTCAGCAAAGTTGCACGATACAACCATACTTCAATAAAAAGTAAAGAAAAATAATAGAGTGAATCAATGAACAAATGTTTTTTTCTTTAAAAAAATACTACAAACATTTATCTAGGTTGACCAAGGGAAAAACTGAGAAGATTTAAATTAAAAATATCAGGAATGAGTGAGGTGACATTACAATTGTTAAAAACAAGACAATAGGGCTTCCCTGATGGCGCAGTGGTTGAGAGTCCACCTGCTGATGCAGGGGACACGGGTTCGTGCCCTGGTCTGGGAAGATCCCACGTGCCGCGGAGCAGTTGGGCCTGTGAGCCGTGGCCACTGAGCCTGTGCGTCTGGAGCCTGAGCTCCGCAACGGGAGAGGCCACAACAGTGAGAGGCCCGTGTACCGCAAAAAAAACCCCCAAAAAAACCCAAGACAATATGTCCAAAATGGAATCACTTGTGCTAAGCTCCAGGTCATCAAACTGAGACTTAATTACAGTTTTGACTCTCCCAGAAGTGTAAACTTACACCAGTCAGTCAGGAATCACCTGATCAGCACTAGTTAAGTAATCTTCTTAATAGACCCATGCCATCCTCTAAAGGAAGGTGACCTTGCCACAACCTTTCCGCATTTTGCTAGCATAACCTAATTCCTGCTCCCTTCTGCCTATAAAAGTCTTTCACTTTGTACAGTTCTTTGGAGCTCCTTTCTATCTGCTAGATTGGATGTTGCCTGGTTCATGAATCATTAAATAAAGCCAATAAGATCTTTAAAATTTACTCAGTTGAATTTTGTTTTTTATCACTACCAATGCTACAAAATTAAAAGGGATTATAAGGGAGTACTATGAACAAGTATATGCCAACAAATTAAATAACTTACATGAAATGTAAAAATTACTGGAAAGACACAAAACAACAGAATTGACTCAAAAATCAATAGAAGGGCTTCCCTGGTGGCCCAGTGGTTGAGAGTCCGCCTGCCGATACAGGGGACATGGGTTCGTGCCCTGGTCCAGGAAGATCCCACATGCCGCGGAGCGGCTGGGCCCGTGAGCCATGGCCACTGAGCCTGCGCGTCTGGAGCCTGTGCTCCAGAATGGGAGAGGCCACAACAGTGAGAGTCCCACGTACCGCAAAAAAAAAAAACCCACAAAAAAACAGATAACCAACAAGGACCTACTGTATAGCACAGGGAACCCTGCTCAATATTCTGTAATAACCTAAATGGGAAAAGAATCTGAAAAAGAATAGATACATGTATATATATAACTGAATCACTTTGCTGTACACCTGAAACTAACACAACATTGTTAATCAACTCTATTCCAATACAAAATAAAATTTAAAAAAGAGCTAATAAATTGGTTCAGCAAGGTTGCAGGATATAAGATCAATATATAAAAATCACCTGTGTTTCTTTACATTAGCAATGAACAATACAATAATGCAATTAAAAGATACATTATATGTCCAGTAAGATAAGTTACTTAGGAGTAAAGTTAAAAACCCATGTCCATCAACTGATGGATGGGTAAAGAAAATGTGATATATTTGTATACTGGAATATTATTCAGTGATGAAAAGAAGGTAGTAGTGATAAATGAATGCTACAATGTATATGAATTTTGGAAACATTTTTCTAAGTGAAAGACACTAGTTACAAAATGTTGTGTATTGTATGTTTCAATTTATATGATGTATCCTGAAAAAGCAAATCCATGGAGAGAGATAACATATTAGTGGTTGCCTGGGTCTTGGTCGGGGGTTGGGATTGGGAATTGCCTCAAATGGGACCAGAGGATTTTTTTAGGTATCAGAAATGTTCTAAAACCAAATAGAATGTATAGATTGTGGTGATGGTTGCATAAATATGTAACTCTGATACAAAATCATTGAATTATAAATGTAAAACCAGTTAATGTTATGCTGTATTAATTATACCTCAATTAATATGTTAAAATCATCTCTTTACCAATGGTGGTTTTTTATGCTGTTTTTTGGAAGAAGTAGTCTATAAGACTCAATTGGAAACCTTAGTGGAAGGAAAATTTCACTTTTCCATATTACTCAGACTCTGCTTCCTTATTAAAGTCATCTCAGTGTTCACATCCTAACATATTCTCTGCTCCATCTCATTCATTCATTCATTCAGTTTTAGAATTGTGAGTCAAGTGTGAACCACTTAGTTGTGATGCAAGGCTATGATTTTGATGGTAAATCATATGACCCTAACTCACTGAAACATGGTAATCACATTATTTGGGAAAAGGAAGAATGAGGTGGTGATGGATGACAAATCTTTGATGCTTGAAGGGCTACTGAATCACCCATTGTATGAGACAGCAGCTGTGTTTCTGTCAGCCCCTGAATACATAAGGAAATGAAAAATAATGAGAAACAAGCTAAATATACAACCCTTTTGTTATTTTTATCTGTAATAGATAAAATGAAAATAAAAGAGAGTGTTGGGTGGATCCTAACACTGCATTAAGCTCAGATACCAGCCAGTCTGAGCTACAATTACTAGCCCTAGAGCTGCTACCAGAGGGAAAAATTGTGCTGAAACGACAGATAGCACCTCTTTGGCCTCTAGTCACAAAGAAGATATTACACGTAGCAGAGAGAAGCAAACATGAGAAACTACTGAAACAAGTGGGTATGGTGTTAAAGAGTTTTCTCCTTCTGAGGATGAATATCATCAGCTTCCTGAAAAATGGACCGTGATAGTTACTAACCTAGGAACAGTCTCCTTGGTGTTGAATGTTGCAGAATTAATGAGTATATTTGGATAAATGCAGGACCCATTGCTTACTATTAAACAGATGGCTCTACATGATCCAAACACACAGCAATTTCTTCCTGAGGGGACAGCTAGCCCTATGGACTGGATAAAAGCCACTATAAAGTTTGTTTACTCTGAGAAGGGGAATGCCTTTTCCCCTCCTTTAAAAGCCAAGTGGAACTCTCAAGATGAAGCAGTTGATATGATACCTATGAAATCTATGCTGGATTGGCTTTACAATGATCAGGAGGTTCAACCATTTAACATACCTCTTACCCAGGTCATGGTAAATGCTTTGATTGAGGAAGACTCTTTTGCATTTTTACCTCATGTAACATTGTTGTTGCAAAATCAAGCAATGATCCAAGAAGCTGTATCAGATTTGTTATCTCAGCTTCCCCCTATGGGTCTCACAGATGCTAAGAAAATTAGTGTTTCACAAGAGAACAGAGAAAGAAAAGGGGATAGACCAGGGACTCACTCCAGCAAAGTGGAAATCTTTAAATTGTTAAGGAATGGGATGAATAAAGTAGCATCGATGAGGTTGACACTATTATAATGGGAGGATATGAGGATACAATGGTTGATGGGATTAAGGTCAATGTTTGGATGAAAATTAAATATTTGAATGGACTTTATGTGACGTGGCTGCATTTCCTTTTCCTGCATGTATTATATTACTGAGAAGGGTATATGTCTGCTGGGGAACACTTTATCTGTCTTGTATGGGAAAACAGAAGGAATGTAAGTTCACCCCTTGGCCAGTATTAATTGGACGTGCTAAATGAGAACCTACAGAATTTCCTAAGTCCACACAGGTTGTTCATTTGAAACAGTGTAGAATATTTGGTGGAGAAAAACAGACTATCGCTTTAATTAATTACATGTTAGAATCTGGAGTGCTATGACCAACAAATTCTCTGTAGATAGCCCCGTGTAGCCAGTGAACAGGCAGATGGCACCTGGAGACAAATATTAGACTATTAAGGCTTGAATAATGTATCTCATTTAGCATTGTCAGTCCAAAAAAGTGAAAAAATGCAAGTTAAAAAGGTGACTACTCAGTGATTGATTTTGAAAATACTTTTTTTCTTGATGGTAATCATGGAAACGAGTCAATTACAATTTTTCTTTATGTGAAAAGTATCTCAATTTACAATTTACTGTATTGCCACAGGATTATTTGAAATCACCAGCTTACTGTCATAATTTGATTAGGAGGGATTTGGACTTGATGGAGGTATTGAGTGCAATAACACATTGCATTGAGGATGTCATGATAATATCAGAAATTGAAGAGCAAGATACAACTCACTTAAATACAATGGTGACACATATGACTAACAAATGCTGGTTGATAAATCCAGCAAAGATACAAGGGCCTTTCCAAATGGTGAAATTCATAGGAATAACATGGGCGGGAGCCACTGAGACATTCCATAGGTAACTAAAAATAAAATGCTCTCATTGTCTTCCTCTGGAAATAAGCAAGATACACAGCACCTGGTTGGGGTTTTTGAATTTTGGAAGATGCATATTCCACCTTTGGGAATACTGCTAGCTCCAATCCATAAAGCCATCTGCAGGAAGATCATATTTGAATGGGGACCTGAAAAACACCAGGCTATGTCTGAAATGCAAAGAAGCTCAATCAGTGACTTTGAACCCTTATAATACACACTCAGATATGATTTTAGAAATATCTGCAGCTTGCACTTATGCAGATTAAAGGTTATGGCAAAACCCATTTGAGCTGCCCAGCAGTGACCACTGGAATTTTAGACCAGAAAGTTTCCAGACATGGAAGTACACTGCACGCTGTTTGAGAGACAATTATTGATTTACTACTGGGCACTTATCATATTACCACATGGGTGGTACCCTACGCATAGCTCTCAACTGATCAACAAATAGCTGCTTGGTTTATGGTTGTCAGTTACAAGGTGGATGGGAAGTACCTTGTTTGGAAGGCTGCTGCTCTATAATGTTCTGATGGAAAAACTCTGATTTAAGAAGATAAATCAGCTCAATGGGCAGAATCCATGCTCTTTTCTTTGCAGTGATGGAAGAATTGAACAACAATAAAATTTTAAAATTCAGGGTTTATTCTGACACAGTGGTGGGATAGATGGAATAGGGAGGTGGCCAATCGCCTGGCCATATGGTCAGGCAGATGGGCAGTGGAAAACTGGATTCTTAAATGATTCCTATATGTGTCACAGCCCTATGGAAATCATTATAGGAATTTAAGAGGCACATTGAAGAACTTCCTTCTCAAGTCATAAGGTGATTGTAATCAGCAAATGCACATCCTGGTGCACATGTTTGAGGTGGCCACTTGGGTTCATAAAATGAGTAGACATGGGGTAGCTGCAGCAATGCAGAGATACTGATCATTAATACATCCTACTTGCACATTCTGAGGTACAAAATGCCAGCAAGAAATATCTTGTCTTCCAACCAGAGAGGCAAAAACTACAGATGAAAATGGAGGGACTTCCCTGGTGGTCCAGTGGTTAAGACTCCTCACTGCCAATGCAGGGGGCCCTGTTTGATCCCTGGTCAGGGAAGTAGATCACATGCCGCAACTAAAAAAGATCCCACATGCCACAACTAAAAGATCCTGCATGCCTGCAACTAAAGATTCCCGCACCCAACAATGAAGATCCTGCGTGCCACAACTAAGATCCGGCGCAGCCAGATAAATAAGTAAACAAACAAACAAATAAACATTCTTTTAAAAAAAGAAAGAAAATGGAGTAGATTCCCTGAGGGGAAAGGCCCCATGCGTAGCTGGCATCTCAACTACATCAGACTACTACCGGTAGCCTTAGGACGCTATAAATAGGTCCTTACAGGAATAGATATTTACTGCAGATGAAGCTTTGCATACGCTGTGGTAGATGCAAATTCTCAAAACTCTATAAAGGATTGGAACAGAAGATGTTGTACCAATTCAGACCGTCGAATTACATTTCTTCAGCCAAGAATCATATTTTATAGTCCATAGCATTCAACAATGGTCAAAGAGATATATCAAGTGGACATATCATACTGCATATCATCCTCAGAGTAGTGATTTGATAGAAAATTTGAACAGTCAGTTAAAACACTAGCTGTCTAAAATGAGTGGAGATAAAGGCATGAAAGCTTAGTTTACATACCTTCATGAATGTGAGCTTACATTCAATGTGAAAAGGGGACAAAACATGATTCCCATTTGTTAGAGTCTTATGTTTTTCTGGAGGAATTGGAAGAAAGAGGGATAGAGGAAGATGTTGGAACAACTATACAATTCTTCCCCAATTTACCGCAACTTTCTTTTTTCCTATCTGATTCAGTGATCCTGGAATCAGGGCTGCAGGTGCCAGATGTAGGAATGATCCCTAAGCAAGAAACTGTAACTATACCTTTAAACCTTTATGCCAGTATTCCTAAGTGTCTGATGGGATGGCCTGTACCTTCTACCTGGCAAAATTGGGCTTGACAGTAAACGCAACTATATTGCCTAATGGTCAAGAACGCCCACTAGTTCTGTATTTATGTAACCTTGTCTTATATGGATAAGAATGGATTGAGTTTCTCCTTACACAGAAACTGTTGAAAACTTTTGAAGGTAGGCACTTGCTAGATTGGTATTGGTGCCAATGATCTGGACCAACACAATGGCTAAACCTATCATTCCTTCCAAAGATGGAAAAGTCTGGGTAAAAATCAATGAAAAATGGAGAGAAGGAGCAATAGCAGTTGAGGTTAAAGGAATGACTGAATGGGTTATAGAATAATGGAAATTCAATATTGGTGTCTCAAGAGAGGCTCAGAACAATAAAAGGATATTGTCTCTTAGCACAATTATACCCTAATTCTCAAAAGGGTGAAGCCACATATTTTCCACCCCTGCTTTTTGAACTTGACAAGGTCAAATAGAAAGCTGGAAACCTGAGTGGCATTACTTTTGGAGACAGTTTGGTCATTCAATATGACGAAGCTAGTCTTATAGTTAATGACTGAGTGGAACTCTAGTAATGTTCCAGTATCTTTTGACTCTTATTTTTCAGTTACATCTATTACAAAGGGTATCATTTTGGAAGGCATTTCCAAGAACTACTCCCTACTGAGCCATTGGTCCATGGAGTGTATAGCTCCTGGCAGACTAATTACTGTGTAACTATAAACCATGGTGATAAATAATTAGGAAGGTCCCTGGTTATAATGGATGAAAGGTAGCAGCAGCCTTCCCAGCATGCCACAGTGTATTGTGCACAGAAATATATTATCCTTGTTTTTGTGGATGGAAAGCTATTAAACAGAATAGAAAAAAAAAGATTCCTAATGGGAATAAAGCAGTGGACATCACATGATAAATTCTAATTCCCCTAGGGAATGATTCCAACTTGAGCACCTGCCTTAGGTAAATAATCATATGACAGTACTGATACTGATGAGCCAATATATTGGTAGATTGAGCGAAGACCTTCTCAGTATATAATACTGATAGAAAATGACTGACCTAAGAAGGGCTGGATTTAGCTAACCATCAGCTATATACTATATTAAATAGTTCTGCACAAATTTATCACAAGGTACAAATAATGGTAGATTAAGAAGGGAAATGAGTAATCAATTTAGTATAAGAATATGGAAATATTTTCCTTTATAGGATAGATTAGTCATTTCATTAAATATATCCCTTTTCTACAGTGGCTTCTCCAACTGTTGGGCACATTCATGATGATACTATTGCTGTATCTGTTATGTAAACGCTATACCGAATGTAGATGCACAGAAAAATATGATAATTTTTCTCTAAGAGGGTTTACATCAAGGATCAGGGAAACTGATTGGGCAGGAAAGGATTAACTAAGCTGGCTTGGATTCCTCAATCCCTGCATTGTCTAAAGAAAATACTGTCTTCAGAACCAGCCTTTGACTAACTCCTGGGAAATAATCTCTGTATGCTGGAATATTCTACCTGTCCAGTTTGTTTTTGTATGTTAGGTAAGTTTATAATTTATGCTGAAGGCCCATGTTGGTTTGGGAATGGGAAAAGGGGCAAGGGTCTGAGTAGGTAAGGTCAGTCACATGCCTGTATGACTGACTGCCCCAGAATCTCTGGCCACTAAGGCTAAGGTGAGCTTCCTTGGTTGGCAATGTTTCACGTGAGTTGTCAACACATTGTTTCTTGGGAAATTTAAGCATAACTCTGTGTAAATCCACTGGGAGGGGACACCTGGAAGCTTGAGACTAGTTTCTCCCGGACTTCAGCCCATGTACCTTTTCCCTTTCATAGTTTGATCTATTTGACCTGAATTTTAACTGTAATAAACTGTAACTGTGGGCATAACAGCTTTTTTATTTCCTTGAGTCCTTAGAGAAAATGAGTGAGCATGAGTGTGAAACAGCTTGTATATTTAAACATGGACCAAGTGGTAGAAAATTTAAGTCAAGATAAATAAACCAAGTTCAGTATGTTCCTTAACGTGATTTTGTTCATTCATTAGTTGGAGTGGTAGAGGTTAGAGTGGCTGACCTCTTAACTATGAATCTGACCCTCAGAGTGAACATATGTATCCTAGTTTCCATACAATACTACACTAATGCAGGAGGTATGGTAACATTTTGGTTTTATGGCAACTGTCTATGCTATTATTTTCTGGTAGATTGATCATATAGAATTACAGGCAGGAAAGGTGGAAAATCTGCATCATTTATAGGCCTATTCAAAGTCTAGCATCATAGCGTGTTTGTATGTGTCTGTGTTTGTGGATTGAGGTATATATTTGGGGTTGAGGGTGCTTTATCCATTCCTTTTTGTGGAAGACATACTGCAGCTCTTGCTGAGAGAATCCTGAAGAGGCTGAGTCACTAGCCAATGTTCTTCCTTCCTTGATTCTATCAACTAAGATGATAGGGCCTTTATGCTAGTTGGGGCAATTTGATATCTTTTTCATAAAAAAACAGAGGTCTCTGTACTTTTCTAAGCAAACATACTTGTTTTAGAAAGTGTTTTTTAGTGCTTTAAAAATGTGTCATATGCCATTATATATCTGCATAGAATAATAATCATTTTTGCACTTTAGGAAACACACAAATTAGGTTACAAGACAGGAGCTGGCAATTTTTTTTCAGTGAAATATCAGATAATAGATACGCTATACTTTGGTGGTCATACAAATCTCTGTCCGAATTACTCAACTCTGCCATTGTAACAGGAAAACAGCTGTAGACATCAAGATAAAAAATGAGGGTGGGGCTTCTCTGGTGGCGCAGTGGTTGAGAGTCCGCCTGCCGATGCAGGGGACACGGGTTCGTGCCCCAGTCCGGGAAGATCCCACATGCCACGGAGCCACTGGGCCCGTGAGCCATGGCCACTGAGCCTGCGCATCCGGAGCCTGTGTTCCGCAACAGGAGAGGCCACAACAGTGAGAGGCCCATACCGCAAAAAAAAAAAAAAAAAAAAAAAATGAGGGTGGGTATGTTCCAATAAAATTGATTTTTCAAAAAAGGCAGCAGGCCAGATACAGCCACCAGGCTTTAATTTGCTGACCCCTGTTATAAAGGATTGGATTTTAAATGTTTGGAAAAATCTAATATTATCTTTCTGGGCTCCAATTCGTCATCATGTTGCTTACAGCTACCCACATAGCTGAACATCATTTCGGAAACCAATTCTCTAAAGAATATTTATATCTTTTCCCACCAGTCCTTTAAATTTCAATATGGCTTCCCTTTATCTATAGAATAAAGCACAAGTCCCTTAACAAAGACTGTTTTATGTCAGCTTGAGTGCCTGCTGGTAGATATTGTTGATGATGCAGTTAGTAATTCATTCTGTTAATTATGCTTTGAGGGAGAAGCATAGTCTTTTCAGTACATATTGTTGCCTTCCTTGCATGAAAGGTGCTTTAAGCAGAAGCATATGGTAGGTGAGGGAGATCTGAGTCTCTTAATCAACATTCCTTAGAGTGTGCACAGGTTCTGTGACCAGGATTCTGATAGCCCTGTTTGTCCTTTACCACCTGCCTCCCATTTTGATCTGATATTTGAGAATACCACAGGGAGACAGGAAATTGAGGGGAGAGAGAAGCAGGTTGCACTTCCTTTCTGCTTCCTTTTGCTATCAGTGTCACCCAACAAAGTCCCTTCACCCAGCAATGGTTTCAGTAGGGGCAGTAAGGACAGGTTTGCATATTCTTCTAATTCCAAGGATATTGGACATTACACCTCCTCAGAGAATTTAGCAGCATCAGGAAGCTAGTTCCACTTTCCCCTTTACATCTGAGTTCTAGCACTCATGAAGCCTCTTCTGAGATCCTAAGGCTCAGCACCAGCCAAGCATCTCTCCTTCCTCATAGATAAGTTCTCAGGCTTGTGGTGTCACTTCTCAGAGTCCCTTTAAGAGTCACCATTAGCTGCGCATCCCCCTTTCCTTAGAAGTCTGGGTCCCAGCAGTTAGGGACCTGTCTTCCTCCTTTTTTGATTCTCAGGCACCTCATATCCCCTTGGTTTGCCCTTCCCTAGGAGTGGAAATTCCTCCCTATTCTTCCTATCTCTGTATAACATTAGTATTCCTATTTGTCTATTTAGATATCACTAGCCTATTTAAGTAATTCCCTCTGTTGAATTCTTATTCTTATAAAATGTGTGGTTTCTAAACAGAAATCCGACCTCAGCCTGCCTGATAAACGTATGTTTCTGACTGGATCCTGCCTTTGCATTTCATGACTACTTCTTGGATCTGCTGTTTGAGTATCTCCCATAATCTGCAGGGGGGATTCTCTGTCATTTTTCTCTTCAAATATTGCTTCTTCCCATACCTGTCTCTGTATCCTTCTCCAAATACAGTTACATATCTCTTTGAAATCACATTTGGTCTCCTGTCTTTTATATTGTTTTTTTTTTTGCATTTTCTCTCTTGCTTCATCTGTACTTTTAAATCTTAACTAACATGCATTTCATTATTTCTTCCTTCACTGTGTCTAATCTGTTATATAGTAGATTTCTGATTTCAGCAATTTGCAGGAGGGGGACTGGGTTTCCAGATTCTCCCTTTGATTTGGGACAGAAGGGAGGGAATGCAGAAACAAAGGAGGAACAGTTAAGGAACAGTAGTGCAGCAATAGGGCAGGGTCCTGGTTCCTCCTCAAGGGATATACATATCAATATCTTTGAGTTCTTCTGCAGGAACTAAGGCCCCCACCCAGGTAGAAGATGGTAACTTTGGCTGAGCACAAGATTCCTAGAATACCACCTTGTTACCTCACCACCAACCAATCGGAAGAAAGCCTGCAAAGAGTGGAAGATAATGAACCCCCTCCCCAAATGATTAACTTCCCTTTCTCCCTTTAAAAACTTTCATGGTCAATCAGAATCCTTGGAGTTGGTTTTTGGACATGAGTCTGCTTTCTCCCCAGGTTGCCGGCCTCCTGAATAAAGCAACCTTTCGTTTCTAACCAACACTGTCTCTTGAGTATTGCCTTTCAAGTGGTGAGCAGAAGCTGAGTTCGGTAGCAACAGGGCAGTTTAATGGTTTTACTGAAGAGATTTTCATATCAATTGTTTATCTTAAGAATATGTTACTCTTTTGATAGAAAAATAACTCAAATTATTATTTCTGAGGTTTGTGGAATGTGCCCCGTCAAAGTGATTCATATTAAGATGTAGACAAGTGAGACTTCCAAGGGATGTGAAAATATGCTATGGAATTGTTTTAAAAAGCTATTCATAGAGTTTATAAAAATATACATATGGATATCATATTTGTCTTTCTTGGTATGATTACACTAAACATAATAACTGCCAGGTCTTTCCATGTTGTTGTAAATGGCAAAATTAAAATTATTTTTTATGGCTGAGTAATATTCCATTGTAAATATATACCACAGCTCCTTTACTAAATACTGTATGTTTTCTCTTATATGTGGAAGATGAAAAATAAAACAAACAAATGAATATAACAAAACAGAACCAGACTCATAGATACAGAGAACAAACTAGTGATGACCATTAGGGAGAGGGGTGGGGAGGGGCAAGATAGGGGGAGGGGGTTAAGAGGTACAAACTACTACATACAAAATAAATAAGCTACAAGGATGTAATGTATAGCACAGGGAATATAACCAATATTTTATAATAACTTTCTCTAAGAATATTGAATCACTATATTGTACACCTGAAACTAATATTACATTGCAGGTCAACTATACTTCAATAAAAAATAATAAAAATATATGTATGGATAGAACAAAAACTTGGAGAAATAGACACTCGTGTTTACACTGAAATGCTCAACCAAGTCTTAGAATTTTCAATCAGCTTTCCTATGATGAGGGGGGAAAAAGAGATGGAAATAATATATGCCATTGTGTTATACACAGCATACTGTTTTGAGAGGAAGACAGACATAGAGGCTAGCATTGTCATTAGGTGATGGTGAAATATTCCATGGGCTGGAGAGTCTTGCCTGTGAACCTTGTCTTTAGTTGCCCTAGTGTCCTGGGTGTGTTTCTTTTTCATTCTCATTGTGCAGAATACCAGCTCTGGTCAGCAGGTGACACATTCCTGTGATTCCTCAGAACAGAGAGGTATTATATTTACTTTTTGAAAAGGATGCTTATGATACAATATGGGACAAAATACAAACATACATATATCCATACATGCAATGGAATAATAATGCTACTTTACAAAGCACTGTAGAACACTATGTAGTGATATGGAATGATAAGTTGCATGACAAATGAAAATTCTAGAATGGCATCATTGAGTGAAAAAATTTGAGGGGAAAATGCCACTGAAATAGTGTATACACACTCTCATGCCTCCTTCTCACTAACTGAGGAGGATGGATGGATCCTCTGAGCCTTCATGTAGGCTACGCACAGACGTGAGGGATATAATAGACCTGATCTCACCACGTTGCAATGCAGGTGACATTTTGCATTCTGACTCATTATTGTGTTGTACTTTTTGGAGACAAATGGTGAGAGAGAGTTTGATGTTTTTTTTTGTTTTTTTTTTTTCTGTACGTGGGCCTCTCACTGTTGTGGCCTCTCCCATTGCGGAGCACAGGCTCAGAACGCGCAGGCTCAGCAGCCATGGCTCATGGGCCCAGCCGCTCCACGGCATGTGGGATCTTCCCAGACCAGGGCACGAACCCATGTCCCCTGCATCGGCAGGCAGACTCTCAACCACTGCGCCACCAGGGAAGCCCAGAGTTTGATGTTTTGAAAGTCAGCTCATGACACTGTATGAAGCAGATTTATGGCTGCCTTCCTGAATTCTACTAAAACAGTTGTTCTCAGACTTGTTCTGAAGGCCCCAAAAAGCTTTGCTTAGGTGGCTTATGTGTGCCAGTATTTGAAAATTAAAAAATAATGCTAAACACTTTTAAATGTATTTATTCATTCAAAGTAACAATGTTAAACCCATTTCATGCTTGAATAAAAAGCATATGCTTTTTGAAAAATAACTATATTTTTGAAAACAAAAAGGTTCTATTTTCTTTAGTGACCTTTGATCAACCTTTTAAAGATAAGAGGCATTATCACTTTATTTCACCAAAATGGAGACTAAGGAACAGAGTGGTTAAGCGGCACTGGGAAAGTCACACTGTTGATGAATGGCAGAGCTGAGAGTCAAACCCTCCTCTATTTTTCTGAAGTCTCTGATTTAAAACGAGTGACCGTGAAAACATCCCACTATTTGCCCTTCCTGAGGAACTAGATAGGCTAGATCATGGGTTTAATGACTATCTCCATTTCCTGTGCCTTAAGAACCTTTTGAAATCTTTTACGTAGTTTGCATACTGGTGTATCTCTAATTCAGCATGGCACTTCTCCTGTCGATCCCACATAGAGTGGGATGATCTTGTTTTGCTCTGGAGTGCGCAGATCCAGTTGTGTGCTGGAGCTGGCTCAGACCAGCTCATGAGAGCTGACTGACTCTCTGCGTCATTTGCTAACGCAGCTTTCATTGACATCATCTTGGTGGCTAAAAATATCAGGCCACAGTGTGTTTATTGGTCGGGGGGCGTTTAAATCAGGGAACCTGGAACTGCTGGAAACCAGATTGCACTGCTTTCTCCCCTGGGGGCCTGTTTCATGTGCATTACTGCTCAGGGCCGACCACACAGGCTTATTATAGGAGAAAGTGCTGCATAATAGGGCAGCTCTGTCTAATGTGAATGACTGTGTGACAGAACTTGTGTGTGCTTGTGTACCCTGATGACTTTGTGCAGTCATTATCAACATTACTGAAATTTAAAAAATGTGGGCTTCCCTGGTGGCGCAGTTGTTGAGAGTCCGCCTGCCGATGCAGGGGACACGGGTTCGTGCCCCGGTCCGGGAAGATCCCACATGCCGCGAAGCGGCTGGGCCTGTGAGGCATGGCCGTTGAGCCTGCATGTCCGGAGCCTGTGCTCTGCAACGGGAGAGGCCACGGCAGTGAGAGGCCTGCGAACCGGAAAAAAAATAATAATAATAAAATAAAATAAATTAAAAAATGTGAACGTGGTTGTAAGAAATCTACCTCTAAGCAAATTATTCACTGGCAGTGTGGTTTCAGCATTTCGTGGGTAGAGCAGATTCCCAAATTCAAGATACTTAGCTTTATCTCCCTGCTGCCCTAGAGCACAGGCAACTTTGTGGGAGTTGTTTCTCTTCTCAGGAACCATTTTCTCCTCACAACCCTAATAACACATTTGTCCAAATGCAGGCACAGCTTCCTTTGACCCTGGCAAAACATGATTTTCTAGTTTGTCTTCCTCTGCCATCCAGATACTTTATGCTCTGCAGGTCATTTAAAAGTGACCAACAATCCACAGGTTTCCACCTGCATAAGTGCACCTGGACTCTCGTGTTATGGCAGGCTGAAAGGTGGTTTGTAACAGAAACTGGAACATGAGTCTGTGTCTCTAAGAGGGGAACCATACTGCTTAACCCCTCTTTACTTCCTTGATAATGCCTTGTGTAAAAAGCTTCCTTTCTTTAAATGCCTATGCCGTGGCTAGTATTGTCTCCAATATTTCCTTCATCAGATTGGGCATGGTATAAGTGAATAAGATCAAGTGCAATGCTCTGGTTCTGAGGTTGTACGTGAAACCATTTTCTGGTTTCCTTAGAAAGCTAACATCAACAAGAACATTTTGATGACATTCTGGTTTCTATGACAACTGGGATATGCCATTTTATCCTGGAGGTAAGAACATTATTACAAGGATGTTACAGGCTGGATGGACTAGAAACCTGGTACGTGATTACTATCACTGTGAGGTAGTGTGTGTGTGCATGTTTGTGTATGTGTGCTTTGGGAAGATGAGGTATTTAGTTGGGGATTAGGGGCTATAAGCCCTCCTGTTTTATTGAAGAAGCTGGAAATTCCCACTAAAGAGAATCTGAGGTGACGAGTCACCTTTCTGTGTTTTTCTGTGTCCTAAGATGACACCTGTTGTGTGAGGGCATTGTGATCTGAGTTCTTTAAAGCAGAGATCTCCAAATATGTGTGATCTTACACCTCTGTTTAAAAAAGATTTGTGCTTGAACTCTTAAAGATGTACTTTGCTCATTTTATATCTACTTCTACTAAGAAATTATTATGTGTATGTTATGGGAGAGAAAATTTGAAGTCAAGATATGATGAGATAAATGAGTAGGATTGGAAGCTCTAATGTAACTATGTGGAACTTTGGGGTTGAAAGGTGCTCACCTTGAACAGCTGACACATAGAATAAGAAAGATATTCTCTTTAATACAATGGAATATTACTCAGCCATAAAAAGAAACAAAATTGAGCTATTTGTAATGAGGTGGATAGACCTAGAGTCTGTCCTACAGAGTGAAGTAAGTCAGAAAGAGAAAGACAAATACCGTATGCTAACACATGTGTATGGAATCTAAAAACCAAAATCGGTTCTGAAGAACCTAGGACCAGGACAGGAATAAAGACGCAGACGTAGAGAATGGACTTGAGGACATGAGGAGGGGGAAGGGTAAGCTGGGACGAAGTGAGAGAGTGGCATGGACATATATACACTACCAAACGTAAGGTAGGTAGCTAGTGGGAAGCAGCCACATAGCACAGGGATATCAGCTCCGTGCTTTGTGACCGCCTGGAGGGGTGGGATAGGGAGGATGGGAGGGCAGGAGACGCAAGAGGGAAGCGATATGGGAACATATGTATATGTATAACTGATTCACTTTGTTATAAAGCAGAAACTAACACACCATTGTAAAGCAATTATACCCCAATAAAGATGTTTAAAAAAAGACAAATTTGCTGTCATCACACCACTAATTAAAATCTGTAAACGGTTCCCCATTTATCACGTAAGCATAAGGTACAAGTTCCTTAACAAAGGTTCTGATTTTTGTTTTTGTGGTTTAGGAAGTAGCTGTTGCTGGTGTTATCATTATTTCTGTATTTATTATGTTTCAAAAGAAAGTCATGGCATCTAAAGGAATTACTGTTGCATTTGTTATCAGGATATGTGCTTTAAAAAGAAGTAGGTACTAGGTAAAGGATATCTATGTCTCCCTCTCTCTGCACCAAATCTTATACACTGCTCTGTGATGCTGAGACTCTCATGCTATTGCTAAATGAACTCTTATCCAAGTTATTATTTATCTCAACAATTAACAAAGGAACTAGTAAACTATTGGACACTTTTCAAATAAGAATTTGAGATACTGATATTATTTTTCTATAGGACAAATTGTATATGCACTGCTAAGGATAGGAATCATTTGCACTGCCATGAACAGAAACAATGGCATTACTATCAGTTTTCTACATGTCAATTTCTGTCTCTTACATATTAAAGTAGTCTAATCAAAGACAATGAAAAGGCCATACCTCTATAGAATGAGCTAATTCCTGCAGGACCCATTAGCCAATGCCTGACATTCCACTGTAGGGCCCCAGGAATCTCTTGTGCCTATTTCTGAGTCTTTGACATGTTTTCCAGGCAGGGTGGTATTAAGAGAAGGGCTCACATTTTAAGAGAATTCCTCACTAGAAGTGGGTTTTTTTTCCTTTTTCTTCCCTGCACAAGTGTTCAAAGTCACCACTCTGGTCAGCAGGTAGCACTTGTGATATTGTGCTCATTGTGTGCAGCTGACACACAAATTAATAAATATTCTCAATAAATGTTCTCTTTATTTATTCTCAATAAAGGAAATAAACAAATTTCCTGCCATAACACCATTAACTGAAATCTACAAATGGCTCTCCATTTATTATATAAGCATCAGGTAAGAGTTCCTTAACAAATGTTCTGATTTTTTGTTTTGCATTTTAGAAAATGGATGTTGCTAATGTTACAGTTATCTTGGTATTTATTGTGTTTCCAAAAAAATGCATAGCATCTAAAAGACTTGCTGTTGCATTCTTCGTCAGGTATATGCTTTAGGAAGAAGTAGGTGCTGGGTAAAGGATATCTAAGTCTCTTGGCTCCATATCCTATACTCTGTTCATGATGCTGGGACTAGGAGTCTGCCAAGCTCACTTTTCCTTTACCAGCCTGCTCCCTGTTAGGCTCTGCCAGTCAAGTTGACCAAAGGGAGGCAGGAAAGAGGAGAAGAATGTGCCTTCCTCTCTGTTCCTATTCTTCTCAATGTCACCTGAATAAAGGCCCTAAACAAAAATAAGGCCATATGATTTCAGAAGGGCCAGAATATCCAAAATACAGTTTGTCCAAACTTCAGGGACTCATTACATCAGGCCCCCTAAGAAAGACAAGCACTAGCACACTGGTAAACTCTCTCTCTCTCTCCTGAGTTCTAGATCTCAGCTTTGAGGGTGTCCTCCTCTGAGATCCTGATGCTCTGGCATGAGCAGAGATCAGGTCACCATCATCAGAGGTAAGGGGTCTTAGGTTTTAGGGGGTCCCTCCTCTGATCTTCCTTAAAACCCACTTTTAGCTGAGCAGAAACTTTCTTTGGAATCTGTGTCCTGGCTCTGAAAGACCCCTCCTCTAAGCTTATGAGTTCTCAGAACTGCTATGTCTTCACTTGGTTTTTCCAGACCTAAGAGCCTTAGCTCCTTTCTACCATTGCTATCTCCACGTTACCTCATTGCTAACTTTATGCCTTTTTCAGCCTCAAAAAAATTCTAAGTTAACTCTGACTTTTTTAAAAAAGAAAGAAAAGAAAAAAGAGGGCCCTTGCTTGTTAATTATGATTGTTTTTGGTTTTGTCTCTTCTCTTTCATGTTTTTCTCCTTGGTTTTGTTTTCTAGGAGTTTTACTATAACTGGTCTAGGGGTATGTGTGTGTGTGTGTGTGTGTGTGTGTGTGTGTGTGTGTTTTGGGATGTGTATGTATTGCAAATGTTATGTTTATATATTTTTTAAAGCACAGCTTGAATATTCTGCTTGATATTGTTCATTATTTTGGAAAATTCTCAGCTATTATTCCTTCCAATATTCTCAATTTCCCAGGCTGTCTCCTGGGACTCCTTACATATCTCTTAGGTGTTTAGGTACCTCAATTTTTTTTTTTGTGGTACGTGGGTCTCTCACTGTCACGGCCTCTCCCACTACGGAGCACAGGTTCCGGACGCACAGGCCCAGCGGCCATGGCTCACGGGTCCAGCCACTCCGCGGCACATGGGATCTTCCCGGACAGGGTCATGAACCCGTGTCCCCTGCATTGGCAGGCGGGCTCTCAACCACTGCGCCACCAGGGAAGCCCTAGGTACCTAAATTTTAATAAGAAATATTTCCTTTGATCAATATAAAATACCAGTCTAAGAACTTTACAAAGATATTTTCCTTACATTCCCTTTGTATGGTACCATTTTGCTAGGGTTACTTTCTTTTCTCACTTATATCTGATATTTTATCTCATATCTCCTTAAAGCCTCTATAAAGTTACGTTGAAGTGCATATGTACATATAAGTGCATTCTCTATGTAATATTTTATAATATTAGAGGGGAAAATCAGGTCTTCCTTTACTATCCATTTCCATCCTTGTTACTCTCTTGTTTCATGTGTAACTATGTTATCAGATTTTTGTTTACCATTCAAGACTCACCTTTATCGAATTTGTATCCTAAGATAAACATATATAGCATTGCTCTCCACCTGTAGTGTTTTACATGACCTGCATGATTTGTACTTCATTGCTCTCTAACCTGATTATATTAACTGGAATTTTTCTTCTGTGTCAGTGCATTTAGATTTGCATGTCTTTGTAATGGATAAATAACATATGCTTCTTGACTTAGACTCAGTTTTTCTGTCTGTCTCATGGATAGCATTTTGTCATTGTTGTTATAATGAACTACAATGCGATGACTTATCTTGTGTACATGAGCAACTCCTTATCCTTGTGCACAACACAGGGAAATCAATAGGTTCTGAAAGATACATCTTTTACCCTCACTTGAATGTTAGTAACTGTAAAGATCCCACCTTCAGGAAAAGAAGAAGCTACACTTGACTTTTTAATTCAAAACACTGTGCATGATATTATTACAATTACAGGGCATACTGGATACCTTTCCTGTGGCAGGGTAATAGGGACCAAAGGGTTAAAAGAGCACCTTTGGAAGAAAGTTGGCCTGCTGGACTGGAGAAACAACCTGAGTTTTGTAAAGGAATGGGCTTTGAAAGGGAGAATATTCACACTTGTCTTAAAATAATGCCTTCAATATAAACCGTGAGTGTTGAATGGTTCCTTTTCTGAAGTGCTCATACTTTTCCTTTTCTAAGTAGGAGATGGTCTTCTTTTTTTTTTTTTTTTTTTGCTGTACACGGGCCTCTCACTGTTGTGGCCTCTCCCGTTGTGGAGCACAGGCTCCGGACGCACAGGCTCATCGGCCATGGCTCACCGGCCCAGCCGCTCCGCGGCACGTGGGATCCTCCCGGACTGGGGCACGAACCCGCGTCCCCTGCATCGGCAGGCGGACTCTCAACCACTGCGCCACCAGGGAAGCCCGGTCTTCTTTTTTTTTTTTTAAGTAGGAGATAGTCTTCTAAGGTGCGTACTTGAAGACTAAGTTTTGTGACTGGTTATTTGTTTAGAGAAAAATTGGGAGTCAGGGATTTAGTACTGAAACTTTGGTAAGTTGAATATGTGTATGCACATTTATGGCCGTATTATATAATTTGGAAAATGCAAATAAGTCTAAGTTTTTATTACTAATTAGAAAACCGAGGGCAATTAAATGAGTCCTCAGTTGGTAACAGTTGCCATTTAAATACTATGTACAAAAAACAACCCTCCTAAAATTTAGGCATGATGCCTGTGAAGAAATATATGAACTGGTGAACAACATGAGAGAACAATTTTTACAATAGAAATTCTTACAAAATTGTGCTGAAAATTCACTGCTAACCCAACGCAATCTTATAAGCTTTTAAAAAAGTGCATGTGAAAATTTATGCTAAAATTAATCTGGAGATGGAAAGGTACAATAATAGGCAAGACTGTATTTTCCTTCTAAATGTAATTTTATAGACTACGACTTTATTATGATAAAGGGATCTTCTGACTCATATTTTATGAAATGACTATTTTTGGAGCCTTTAAAATTATAAAGCCTACAGCTTACAAGAAGCTCTACTAAATAGTAATTGTAGGCAAGGTGCACAGGAGTAATGATGAAAGAAAATGAATTACTGCCTCTAGATAATGTCGTGGTAGGGTTTTTATTAAGAAAAGCACCCCATTTTGAAAGAATTCCTTGCTTAAGATTATTATCTTTTTTCCTCAGAAATTATTTAAGCCCTCACTTAGAAAGGAGTTAACAAAATAGAGCTTATATTTCATCCAAAACCATGGATGTTGATTGGAGAAATAAAGTTAATTTTCACCTCATTTTTCCATTCTTTAACTAAAGAGCAAATGTCATAGAACAGAAGTTAAACAGGGACTCTGAAAAATTAAAATATTCAATTGAAAAATTTATTTTTTGATGATCTAAAATTGACCATGATATTATAGATTTCAGAGATGTCAATTATAGTATTTCCCTTTTGTTTTAATCTCATTGTGTATTCACACTTTTCAGACAGTGTTTGGCTGGATTCTAAAGTCAGATATTAGATGCACTTTTATACACATGGACCTGTGAGAAATCGAATTTACTTAAAAGTTAGTATGGTGTTTTTCAAAATTCTATGGTATTGGTACTGGTGTGCAAATGGGAATCAATATTTATATCTTTCTTTATATATTTTTCTGTCTCTTTCTCTTTATATATTTTTCTGTCCCTCTGGAGGATGAAAGAGAAAGGTATTCCAATTAGTACAAAATATGAAAAGAAAAATATCTGTAAGATTATATATAAGGGACCAAACAAGTGATAAGGGAATAGTTTAATATTTGTATTTAACATATTTCCCGTCTGATTGTTTCTCTCAAGCGTACATTGCTTTGGAAATCAGAAAATAACCATAATTGATGGTTTTTTTTACACCTTTATTGGAGTATAATTGCTTGACAATGGTGTGTTAGTTTCTGCATTATAACAAAGTGAATCAGTTATACATATACATATGTTCCCATATATCTTCCCTCTTGTGTCTCCCTCCCTGCCACCCTCCCTATCCCACCCCTCTAGGTGGTCACAAAGCACCAAGCTGATCTCCCTGTGCTACGCAGCTGCTTCCCACTAGCTACCTATTTTACGTTTGGTAGTACATATATGTCCATGCCACTCTCTCACTTTGTCACAGCTTACCGTTCCCCCTCCCCATATCCTCAAGTCCATTCTCTAGTAGGTCTGTGTCTTTATTCCCATCTTACCCCAAGGATCTTCATGACATTTTTTTTCTTACATTCCATATATATGTGTTAGCATACAGTATTTGTCTTTCTCTTTCTGACTTACTTCACTCTGTATGACAAACTCTAGGTCCATCACCTCAATAAAAATAACTCAATTTTGTTTCTTTTTATCGCTGAGTAATATTCCACTGCATATATGTGACACATCTTCTTTATCCATTCATCCGATGATGGACACTTAGGTTGTTTCCATCTCCTGCGTATTGTAAATAGAGCTGCAATGAATATTTTGGTACATGACTCTTTTTTAATTACGGTTTTCTCAGGGTATATGCCCAGTAGTGGGATTGCTGGGTCATATGGCAGTTCTATTTGTAGTTTTTAAAGGAACCTACATACTGTTCTCCATAGTGGCTGTACCAATTCACATTCCCATCAGCAGTACAAGAGTGTTCCCTTTCCTCCACACCCTCTCCAGCATTTATTGTTTCTAGATTTTTTGAAGATGGCCATTCTGACTGCTGGTAGATGATATCTCATTGTAGTTTTGATTTGCATTTCTCTAATGATTAATGATGTTGAGCATTCTTTCATGTGTTTGTTGGAAATCTATATATCATCTTTGGAGAAATGTCTATTTAGGTTTTCTGCCCATTTTTGGATTGGGTTGTTTGTCTTTTTGTTATTGAGCTGATGAGCTGCTTGTAAAATTTGGAGATTAATCCTTTGTCCATTGCTTCATTAGCAAATATTTTCTCCCATTCTGACGGTTCTCTTTTGGTCTTGTTTATGGTTTCCTTTGCTGTGCAAAAGCTTTTACATTTCATTCGGTCCCATTTGTTTATTTTAGTTTTTATTTCCATTTCTCTAGGAGGTGGGTCAAAAAGGACCTTACTGTGATTTATGTCATACAGTGTTCCGCCTATGCTTTCTTCTAAGACTTTGATAGTGTCTGGCCTTACATTTAGGTCTTTAATCCACTTATTTTTGTGTATGGTGTTAGGGAGTGCTCTAATCTCATATTTTTACATATACCTGTCCAGTTTTCCCAGCACCACTTATTGAAGTGGCTGTCCTTTCTCCACTGTACATTCTTGCCTCCTTTATCAAATATAAGGTGACCATATGTGCGTGGGTTTATCTCTGGGCTTTCTATCCTGTTCCATTGATCTATCTTTCTGTTTTTGTGCCAGTACCATACTGTCTTGATTACTGTAGCTTTGTAGTATACTCTGAAGTCAGGGAGCCTGATTCCTCCAGCTCCATTTTTCGTTCTCAAGATTGCTTTGGCTACTCGGCGTCTTTTGTGTTTCCATACAAAGTGTGAAATTTTTTGTTGTAGTTCTGTGAAAAATGGCAGTGATAGTTTGTAGGGATTGCATTGAATCTGTAGATTGCTTTGGGTAATAGAGTAATTTTCACAATGTTGATTCTTCTAATCCAAGAACATGGTATATCTCTCCATCTATTTGTATCATCTTTAATTTCTTTCATCAGTGTCTTATAATTTTCTGCATACAGGTCTTTTGTCTCCTTAGGTAGGTTTATTCCTAGATATTTTATTCTTTTTGTTGCAATGGTAAATGGGAGTGTTTTCTTGATTTCCCTTTCAGATTTTTCATCATTAGTGTATAGGAATGCCAGAGATTTCTGTGCATTCATTTTGTATCCTGCTACTTTGCCAAATTCATTGATTAGCTCTAGTAGTTTTCTGGTAGCATCTTTAGGATTCTCTATGTATAGTATCATGTCATCTGCAAACAGTGACAGTTTTACTTCTTCTTTTCCGATTTGGATTCCATTTATTTCCTTTTCTTCTCTGATTGCTATGGCTAAGACTTCCAAAACTATGTTGAATAAGAGAGTTCAGAGTGGACAACCTTGTCTTGTTCCTGATCTTAGAGGAAATGCTTTCAGTTTTTCACCATTGAGGATGATGTTGGTTGTGGGTTTGTCATATATGGCCTTTATTATGTTGAGGAAAGTTCCCTCTATGCCTACTTTCTGGAGGGTTTTTATCATAAATGGGTGTTGAATTTTGTTGAAAGCTTTCTCTGCATCTATTGAGATGATCTTATGGTTTTTCTCCTTCAATTTGTTAATATGCTGTATCACATTGATTGATTTGTGTATATTGAAGAATCATTGCATTCCTGGAATAAACCCCACTTGATCATGGTGTATGATCCTTTTAATGTGCTGTTGGATTCTGTTTGCTACTATTTTGTTGAGGATTTTTGCATCTATGTTCATCAGTGATATTGGCCTGTAGTTTTCTTTCTTTGTGACATCCTTGTCTGGTTTTGGTATCAGGGTGATGGTGGCCTCACAGAATGAATTTGGGAGTGTTCCTCCCTCTGCTATATTTTGGAAGAGTTTGAGAAGGATAGGTGTTAGCTCTTCTCTAAATGTTTGAGAGAATTTGCCTGTGAAGCCATCTGGTCCTGGACTTTTGTTTGTTGGAAGATTTTTAATCACAGTTTCAATTTCAGTGCTTGTGATTGGTCTGTTCATATTTTCTATTTCTTCCTGATTCAGCCTTGTCAGGTTGTGCGTTTCTAAGAATTTGTCCATTTCTTCCAGGTTGTCCATTTTATTGGCATAGAGTTGCTTGTAGAAATCTCTCATGATCTTTTGTATTTCTGCAGTGTCATTTGTTACTTCTCCTTTTTCATTTCTAATTCTATTGATTTGAGTCTTCTCCCTGTTTTTCTTGATGAGTCTGGCTAATGGTTTATCAATTTTGTTTATCTTCTCAAAGAACCCGCTTTTAGTTTTATTGATCTTTGCTATCATTTCCTTCATTTCTTTTTCATTTATTTCTGATCTGATCTTTATGATTTCTTTCCTTCTGCTAACTTTGGTGTTTTTTTGTTCTTCTTTCTCTCATTGCTTTAGGTACAAGGTTAGGTTGTTTTTCGAGATGTTTCCTGTTTCTTAAGGTAGGATTTTATTGCTATAAACTTCCCTCTTAGAGCTGCTTTTGCTGCATCCCATAGGTTTTGGGTCATCGTGTCTCCATTGTCATTTGTTTCTAGGTATTTTTTGATTTCCCCTTTCATTTCTTCAGTGATCACTTCGTTATTAAGTAGTGTATAGTTTAGCCTCCATGTGTTTGTATTTTTTACAGATCTTTTCCTGTAATTGATATCTAGTCTCAGAGCGTTGTGGTCGGAAAAGATACTTGATACAATTTCAATTTTCTTAAATTTACCAAGGCTTGATTTGTGACCCAAGATATGATCTATCCTGGAGAATGTTCCATTAGCACTTGAGAAAAATATGTATTCTGTTGTTTTTGGATTGAATGTCATATAAATATCAATTAAGTCCACCTTGTTTCATGTATCATTTAAAGCTTGTGTTTAACTTTAAATGCACCAACATTCGAATTATATGGGTCCCAGAAGAAGAAGAGAAAAAGAAAGGGACTGAGAAAATATTTGAAGAGATTATAGTTGAAAACTTCCCTATATGGGAAAGGAAATAGTTAATCAAGTCCAGGAAGCACAGAGAGTCTCATACAGGATAAATCCAAGGAGAAACACGCCAAGACACATATTAATCAAACTGTCAAAAGTTAAATACAAAGAAAACATATTAAAAGCAGCAAGGGAAAACAACAAATAACACACAAGGGAATCCCCATAAGGTTAACAGCTGATCTTTCAGCAGAAACTCTGCAAGCCAGAAGGGACTGGCAGGACATATTTGTATGAAACTCTTTGGGAAAGGCAAATATATAGACAAATAGAGAATCCTGTATTACTGTAATGGTGTTAGGAAAGAAACACTTTTAATTCTAGTATTAAAGGTAGAGGACAAAAGTATTAAAATAAGCATTAAAAATAACTATAATTCAAAAATAAGTTAAAAGATACACAATATAAATACATGTAAACCATGACAACAGTAACATGAAGCACGTGTGGGGGGCAGTTAAAATGTAGAGTTTTTGTATGTGATTGAAGTTAAGCTGTTGTCAGCTTAAAATAAACTGTAAAGAAAAATAAACTGACAAGCTTACCAAGAATACACAATGCAGAAAAGATAGTCTGTTGAACAAATGGTGACGGGAAAACTGTGTATTCACATGCAAAGGAATAAAATTGGACTCATCTTGCATCATACACAAAAAAATCAACTCAAAATGGATTAAGGACTGAAATATAAGACTTGAAACTCTAAAAATCCTAGAAGAAAACATAAAGGAAGAGCTTCACAACATTGATCTTGGAAATTATTTCATGGATTTGACACCAAAATCACAGGCAACAAAACCAAAGTTAAAAAGTGAAACTACATCAAATTAAAAATCTTCTGCACCACAAAGGAAACCCTCAACAGAGGGGAAAGGCAACCTGTGGAATGGGACAAAATATTTGCAAGCCATATATCTGACAAGAGGTTAATCTCCAAATTATAAAAGGAACCCCTATAATTTAATAGCAAAAAAGGTAATAACTCACTTTAAAAATGGGCTAAGGAATTGAATAGACATTTCTCCAAAGAAGACATACATGACAGAGGGATATGAAAAGAAGCTCAATGTTACTAATCATCTGTGAAATACAAGTTGAAACGACAATGAGATATCACTTCACACCTGCCAGGTAGGCCATTATTTAAAAAATAAAAGATAACAAATGTTGGCCACAATATGGAGAAAGTGGAACCCTTGCACGTTGTTGTTGGGTACGCAAAATGGTGCAGCCACCATGAAAAGCAGTATGATGTTCCTCATAAAACTAAGTGTAGACATACCATATGATTCCATCTGAGTATTTATCCAAAAGAACTGAATCAAGATCTTGAAGAGGTATTAACACTCCCATGTTCATTGCATCACTATTCACAATAGACAAGATGTGGAAACAACCTAAGTGTCCATCAACAGATGGATGAGTAGAGAAAGTGTGGTATGCATACAATGGAATATTATTCTGCATTTAAAAAGAAGGAAATTCAACCATATGTGACAACGTGAATGAACCTTGATGACATTATGCTAAGTGGAAAAAGCCAGTCACAGAAAGATAAATACTGCATGCTTCCATTCACATGATATATCTAAAATGGTCAAATTCATAGAATCAAAGAGTGAAATAATGGGTTTCCAGGATCTGGGAGGAGGGGTAAATGGCAAGTTACTAGTCAACAGACACAAAATTTCAGTTAAGTAAGATGAATAAGCTCTAGAGATCTGCTATATAACATTGTACCTACAGTCAACAATAATGTATTGTACACTTTAAATTTCATTGAAAGGGCAGGTCTCATGTTAAATGTTCTCACCATGATAAAATTAAAAAATTGAAAGTAATAAAATGTAAAAATTAGGAGTTTTTAATTCCCATGCTTTTAACAAAAATGATTCATCTTCTGTGATTGCTCTTAGATTGAAATAAAATCACTAATCAAAAAGGAGTTTTGGGCTTCCCTGGTGGCGCAGTGGTTGAGAGTCCGTCCGCCTGCCAATGCAGGGGACACGGGTTCGTGCCCCGGTCCGGGAAGATCCCACATGCCACGGAGCGGCTGGGCCCATGAGCCATGGCTGCTGAGTCTGCGCGTCCAGAGCCTGTGCTCCGCAACGGGAGAGGCCACAGCAGTGAGAGGCCCGCGTACCACCACCACCACCACCACCACAGCAACAAAAGGAGTTTTCAGTTAACTAATTGATAGTCATGCTCTATAGAAATAGTATTTTGGAAGCAATATTCTGATTACCACTTATCCAGATGATTGATTAACATATACCTCAAGGAAAAGAAATCCTAGTATGGAGTTCTCTTTCAGTAAGTGCACATTTCTTAAAATGACTCCCGTGAATACCGACACCCATAGACTGAAATTCATTTTTTTCCACTTTTCTCCCAAACCCACATCACCAAAATTCCAAGCTATTACCTTAGAGCTTCTTGTCCTATGCAGCCTGTGGAAATTTATAGGCACTTGAATGCAGTATTTCCTAAAAATAATGAGTAAGGAAATTTCTTTATTACACTAAAAGAGCAGTTGGTAACGGTCCTATATAATAAAAATATTTTAGCTATTCTGGCACCTTACTGACACTAGATAAATTTTATAATTGCCTTGAGTAATTAAAAGGAACTTTTGATAATTATTTTGGTATTGAATATATAGGACAGTTTAAGGAGAATTTAGATTATTACTAAAATTCTTTTTTTTCCTGATAAGTGATACCCATGTTGTCAGGAGAATTTTTAATACATAATGTTAAAATCGAAAAATATTATATACATTTTTAAAATCATAAAGTTAATTTAGTCCTCTTTTGGATCATCCACCTTTTATTCTATGTCCACCGAGAGAATCCATTTGAAAGAATCAAAGGCTCAATAGGTTCTCCTCTCACAGGTGTCAGACTATTTTAGAGCACAGAGACAAGGAAATTGAATAAATAACTGGTGACTCAGTTATTTACCACTCTCCTCATGAGGGCCTACCTGAGAGTTTCTCCCAAATTACAGGGGGGATGAAGCCCAGTTTCTCCAATAAAATAAGTCATTCCCTCAAACACACACACATAAAAAGACACATAGTCATAGTGATGGTAGACTCCCCAGTAGGCCTGTTATAGATGCATTTATGCCATTCTTTCTCCCCGTGAATATCCTTGCTAACTGTTTCTACCTCTGACCATTAGATAGCATATTCCAATTGTCATGGAAACCAGAATATCAGCACAACAATCAGTTTTACATTAGCTTTCCAAGGAAACTGAAGTACAAATTCATCCTCAGAATCAATGCAGTAAATGAATAAATGAATAAAATATTAGGAGAGATTATTTCAGCAATTCTCCCAAAATTTACCATTGGCACAAAATAAAAGGATTTTGAAACAATGAGTTAAAGTGGAAGAAAAGGATAGTTTATCATTCTGGATTTCCTGTCAGACACACAAAAACTGGGTTCAATGTCTGTTCAGGACCACCTTAGAACCTGAAATAACAGATGCTTGTGCTGAAAGGGATTTCAAAATCTATACAGATCCAAACCCAGGGTAAACATTCAATAGCTCCAGATGACCTGGTTCACAAGATTATCATGTTCTTTCTATTGTACCTTAAATTTATCATCAAAACGATAGTATTGTACCACAGCTCAGTGGTTCACTTACCACTCATGATGCTAAAGCTAAATGAATGACCAAATGAATGAATGAGGTAGAACAGAAAATGTTAGAATCTGGACATCGAGATGACCCCAATGAGGAAGCAGAACCTGAGTGGTATGTGAGAATGAGATTTTCCCTCCACCAAGATCCTTGTTGATAATGGAGATACTTGATTACAGCCATCCCCAGGAATGTATTGAGGCCATGTCCAAGAATTTCTGGTACTTTTGGGACAATATGGGAAGGAGAAAATTTAGTAACTACTAACCTTCCAGATATAGTACTAGAAAAGCCAGCCATTGAGGAGCTGCCTGGGCTAAGGACACTGGTAAATTTTAGAAGAAATGTTTATGAAAATGGTAGGATAAAGAAAATGACTCCAGAAAAGATAAACTGACTTCTAGTTCCAAAACAAAATGGCATTGACTAACTTTCCTTTTCCCTCTTGTCTAAATACCATGGGAATAATTCAACAGACAATCATAAAAGGACTCTGAAGATGGAAGAAAGAAGCTGGCAGAACACAGAACTCAAAACTTGAGGAGAGACAACACTGTGTGTCTCTTGGGTTTTCTTTGTATCTCTTATATATTCGTGATTGAGCTCCAAAGAAACCCCCAACCTGGAAGTTCCCATAGGCATAAAAGAAAAACATAAGAAAACAAAATCTTTCTATCCAAAGGAATTGAAAAAAGGCAAACATTTAAAGACCTAGTGTGTGTGTGGGGGGGTGTTCTGAAGATGGCGGAAGAGTAAGACACGGAGATCACCTTCCTCCCCACAGATACACCAGAAATACATCTACATGTGGAACAACTCCTACAGAACACCTACTGAATGAGGGCAGAAGACCTCAGACCTCCGAAAAGGCAAGAAACTCCCCACGTACCTGGGTAGGGTTAAAGAAAAAAAGAAAAAACAGAGACAAAAGAATGGGGACGTGACCTGCACCAGTGGGAGGGAGCTGTGAAGGAGGAAAGGTTTCCACACACTAGGAAGCCACTTCGCGGGCGGAGACTGCGGGTGGCGGAGGGGGGAACGTCGAAGCCGCGGAGGAGAGCACAGCAACAGGAGTGCGGAGGGCAAAGCGGGGAGATTCCCACACAGAGGATCGGTGCCGACCGGCACTCACCAGCCCGAGAGGCTTGTCTGCTCACCCGACGGGGCAGGCGGGGCTGGGGGCTGAGGCTCGGGCTTTGGTCAGAGCGCAGGGAGAGGACTGGGGTTGGCTGCATGAACACAGCCTGAAGGGGTTAGTACACCATGGCTAGCCGGGAGGGAGTCTGGGAAAAGGTCTGGACCTGCCGAAGAGGCAAGAAACTATTTCTTCCCTCTTTGTTTCCTGGTGCGCGAGGAGAGGGGATTAAGAGTGTGGCTTAAAGGAGCTCCAGAGACGGGCGTGAGCTGCAGCTAAAAGTGCGGACCCCAGAGATGGGTGGGAGACGCTAAGGCTGCTGCTGCCGCCACCAAGGGGCCTGTGTGCGAGCACAGGTCACTATCCACACCACTCTTCCAGGGAGCCTGTGCAGCCCGCCACTGCCAGGTTCCCGGGATCCAGGGACAACTTCCCTGGGACAACGCACGGCTGGCCTCAGGCTGGTGCAACATCATGCCGGCCTCTGCTGCTGCAGGCTAACCCCTCCGTCCTCGCCCCTCCCTCCCCCCCCCCGGCCTGAGTGAGCCAGAGCCCCCGAATCAGCGGCTGCTTTAACCCAGTCCCGTCTGAGCAAAAAGCAGACGCCCTCCAGCGACCTACACGCAGAGGCGGGGCCAAATCCAAAGCTGAGCCCCTGGGAGCTGTGAGAACAAAGAAGAGAAAGGGAAATCTCTCCCAGCAGCCTCAGAAGCATCGGATTAAAGCTCCACAATCAACTTGATGTACCCTGCATCTGTGGAATACATGAATAGACAATGAATCATCCCAAATTGAGGAGGGGGACTTTGAGAGCAAGATTTATGATTTTTCTCCTTTTCCCCTTTTAGTGAGAGTGTATGTGTATGCTTGTGTGTGAGACTTTGTCTGTATAGCTTTGCTTCCACCATTTGTCCTAGAGTTCTATCCGTCCGTTTTTTAAAAAAATTTTTCTTAATAATTAATTTTAATAACTTTATTTTACTTTATCTTCTTTCTTTCTTTCTTTCTTTCTTTCTTTCTTTCTTTCTTTCTTTCTTTCTTTCTTTCTTTCTTTCTTTCTTTCCTTCTTTCTTTCTTTCTTTCTTTCTTTTTCTTTCTTTCTTTCTTTCTCTCTTTCTTTCCTCCTTCACTCCATTATACAACGAATCATCCCAAATTGAGGAGGTGGACTTTGGGAGCAAGATTTATGATTTTTTCCCCTTTTCCTCTTTTTGTGAGTGTGTATGTGTATGCTTCTGTGTGAGATTTTGTCTGTATAGCTTTGCTTCCGCCATCTGTTTTTTAAAAAAATTTTTTTTCTTAATAATTATTTTTAATTTAATAATTTTATTATATTTTACTTTATTTTATTTTACTTTATCTTCTTTCTTTCTTTCTTTTTCCCCTCCTTCCTTCCTTCCTTTCTCCCACTGTCCTTCCCTCCCTCCCTCCCTCCCTTCTTTCTTTCTTTCCTTCTTTCCTTCATTTCTTCTTTCTTTCTTTCTTTCGACCTTCCTTCCGTCCTTTCTTTCTTTCTTTCTTTCTTCCTACTTCTACTAATTCTTCCTCTCTACTTTTTCTCCCTTTTATTCTGAGCCGTGTGGATGCAAGACCCTTGGTGCTGCAGCCAGGACTCAGTGCTGTGCCTCTGAGGTGGGAGAGCCAACTTCAGGACACTGGTCCACAAGAGACCTCCCAGCTCCACATAATATCATAAGGCGAAAATCTCCCAGGGATCTCCATCTCAACACCAGCATCCAGCTTCACTCAATGACAAGCAAGCTACAGTGCTGGACACCCTATGCCAAACAAGTAGCAAGACAGGAACACAACCCCACCCATTAGCAGACAGGCTGCCTAAAATCATAATAAGTCCACAGACACCCCAAAACACACCACCAGACGTGGACCTGCCCAACAGAAAGACAAGATCCAGCCTCATCCACCAGAACACAGGCACTAGTCCCCTCCACCAGGAAGCCTACACAACCCACTGAACCAACCTTAGCCACTGGGGACAGACATCAAAAACAACGGGACCTACGAACATGCAGTCTGCAAAAAGAAGACCCACAAAACAGTAGGATAAGCAAAATGAGAAGACAGAAAAACACACAGCAGATGAAGGAGCAAGATAAAAACCCAGCAGACCTAACAAATGAAGAGGAAATAGGCAGTCTACCTGAACAAGAATTCAGAATGATGATAGTAAAGATGATCCAGAATCTTGGAAATAGAAAAGACAAAATGCAAGAAACATTTAACAAGGACCTAGAAGAACTAAAGATGAAACAAGCAACGATGAACAACACAATAAATGAAATTAAAAATACTCTAGAAGGGAAGAATAGCAGAATAACTGAGGCAGAAGAAGATATAAGTGACCTGGAAGATAAAATAGTGGAAATAACTACTGCAGAGCAGAATAAAGAGAAAAGAATGAAAAGAACTGAGGACAGTCTCAGAGACCTCTGGGACAACAGTAAACACACCAACATTCGAATTATAGGGGTTCCAGAAGAAGAAGAGAAAAAGAAAGGGACTGAGAAAATATTTGAAGAGGTTATAGTTGAATACTTCCCTAATATGGGAAAGGAAATAGTTAATCCAGTCCAGGAAGCACAGAGAGTCCCATACAGGATAAATCCAAGGAGAAATACGCCAAGACACATATTAATCAAACTGTCAAAAATTAAATACAAAGAAAACATATTAAAAGCAGCAAGGGAAAAACAACAAATAACACACAAGGGAATCCTCATAAGGTTAACAGCTGATCTCTCAGCAGAAACTCTGCAAGACAGAAGGGAGTGGCAGGACATACTGAAAGTGATGAAGGAGAAACACCTGCAACCAAGATTACTCTACCCAGCAAGGATCTCATTCAGATTTGATGGAGAAATTAAAACCTTTACAGACAAGCAAAAGCTGAGAGAGCTCAGCACCACCAAACCAGCTTTACAACAAATGCTAAAGGATCTTCTCTAGGCAAGAAACACAAGAGAAGGAAAAGACCTACAATAACGAACCCAAAACAATTTAGAAAATGGGAATAGGAACATAGATATCGATAATTACTTTAAATATAAATGGACTAAATGCTCCCACCAAAAGACACAGACTGGCTGAATGGATGCAAAGACAAGACCCATATATATGCTGTCTACAAGAGACCGACTTCAGACCTAGAGATACATACAGACTGAAAGTAAGGGGATGGAAAAAGATATTCCATGAAAATGGAAACCAAAAGAAAGCTGGAGTAACAATTCTCATATCAGACAAAATAGACTTTAAAATAATGACTATTAGAAGAGACAAAGAAGGACACTACATAATGATCGAGGGATCAATCCAAGAAAAAGATATGACGGTTGTAAATATTTATGCACCCAACATAGGAGCACCTCAATACATAAGGCAAAAACTAACAGACATAAAAGGTTAATTGACAGTAACACACTCATAGTAGGGGACTGTAGCACCCCACTTTCACCAATGGACAGATCACTCAAAATGAAAATAAATAAGGAAACACAAGCTTTAAATGATACATTAAACATGATGGACTTAATTGATATTTATAGGACACTACATCCAAAAACAACAGAATACACATTTTTCTCAAGTTCTCATGGAACATTCTCCAGGATAGATCATATCTTGGTTCACAAATCAAGTCTTGGCAAATTTAAGAAAATTGAAATTGTATCAAGTATCTTTTCCGACCAAAACGCCATAAGAGTAGATATCAATTACAGGAAAAATCAGTAAAAAAATACAAACACATGGAGGCTAAACAATACAGTACTAAATAACGAAGTGATCACTGAAGAAATCAAATAGGAAATCAGAAAATACCTAGAAACAAATGACAATGGAGACACGACGACCAAAAACCTATGGGATGCAGCAAGAGCAGTTCTAAGAGGGAAGTTTATAGCAATACAAGCCCACCTTAAGAAACAGGAAACATCTCGAAGAAACAACCTAACCTTGCACCTCAAGCAATTAGAGAAAGAAGAACAAAACAACCCCAAAAGTTAGCAGAAGGAAAGAAATCATAAAAATCAGATCAGAAATAAATGAAAAAGAAATGAAGGAAACAATAGCAAAGATCAATAAAACTAAAAGCTGGTTCTTTGAGAAGATAAACAAAATTGATAAACCATTGGCCAGACTCATCAAGAAAAAAAGGGAAAAAGACTCAAATCAATAGAATTAGAAATGAAAAAGGAGAAGTAACAAATGACACTGCAGAAATACAAAAGATCATGAGAGATTACTACAAGCAACTCTATGCCAATAAAATGGACAACCTGGAAGAAATGGACAAGTTCTTAGAAATGCAGAACATGCCAAGACTGAATCAGGAAGAAATAGAAAATATGAACAGACCAATCACAAGCACTGAAATTGAAACTGTGATTAAAAATCTTCCAACAAATAAAAGCCCAGGACTAGACGGCTTCACAGGCGAATTCTCTCAAACATTTAGAGAAAAGCTAACACCTATCCTTCTCAAATTCTTCCAAAATATAGCAGAGGGAGGAACATGCCCAAATTCATTCTACAAGGCCACCATCACCTTGATACCAAAATCAGACAAGGAAGTCACAAAGAAAGAAAACTACAGGCCAATATCACTGATGAACATAGATGCAAAAATCCTCAACAAAATAGTAGCAAACAGAATCCAACAGCACATTAAAAGGATCATACACCATGATCAAGTGGGGTGTGTTCCAGGAATGCAAGGATTCTTCAATATACACAAATCAATCAATGTGATAAACCATATTAACAAATTGAAGGAGAAAAACCATATGATCATCTCAATAGATGCAGAGAAAGCTTTTGATAAAATTCAACACCTATTTATGATAAAAACCCTCCAGAAAGTAGGCGTAGAGGGAACTTTCCTCAACATAATAAAGGTCATGAATGGCAAACCCGGTGAAAAGCTGAAAGCATTTCCACTAAGATCAGGAACAAGACAAGGTTGCCTACTCTGACCACTCTTATTGAATATAGTTTTGGAAGTTTTAGCCACAGTAATCAGAGAAGAAAAGGAAATAAATGGAATCCAAATCGGAAAAAAGAAGTAAAGCTGTCACTGTTTGCAGATTACATGATTCTATACATAGAGAAATCCTAAAGATGCTACCAGAAAACTACTAGAGCTAATCAATGAATTTGGTAAAGTTGCAGGATATAAAATTAATGCAGAGAAATCTCTGGCATTCCTATACACTAATGATGAAAAATCTGAAAGTGAAATCAAGAAAACACTCCCATTTACCATTGCAACAAAAAGAATAAAATATCTAGGCGTAAACCTACTTAAGGAGACAGAAAACCTGTATGCAAAAAATTATAAGACACTGATGAAAGAAATTAAAGATGATACAAATAGATGGAGAGATATACCAAGTTCTTGGATTAGAAGAATCACCATTGTGAAAATGACTCTACTACCCAAAGCAATCTACAGATTCAATACAATCCCTATCAAACTACCACTGGCATTTTTCACAGAACTAGAACAAAAACTTTCACAATTTGTATGGAAACACAAAAGACCCCGAATAGCCAAAGCCATCTTGAGAACGAAAAACGGAGCTGGGGGAATCAGGCTCCCTGACTTCAGAGTATACTACAAAGCTACAGTAATCAAGACAGTATGGCACTGGCACAAAAACAGAAACATAGATCAATGGAACAGTATAGAAAGCCCATAAATAAACCCACACACATATGGTCACCTTATCTTTGATAAAGGAGGCAGGAATGTACAGTGGAGAAAGGACATCCTCTTTAATAAGTGGTGCTGGAAAAACTGGCCAGGTACATGTAAAAGTATGAGATTAGATCTCTCCCTAACACCATACACAAAAATAAGATCAAAATGGCTTAAAGACCTAAATGTAAGGCCAGAAACTATCAAACTCTTAGAGGAAAACATAGGCAGAACACTGTATGACATAAATCACAGTAAGATCCTATTTGACCCACCTCCTAGAGAAATGGAAATAAAACCAAAAATAAACAAATGGGACCTAATGAAACTTCAACTCTTTTGCACAGCAAAGGAAACCATAAACAACACCAAAAGACAGCCCTCAGAATGGGAGAAAATATTTGCAAATGAAGCAACTGACAAGGGATTAATTTCCAAAATTTACAAGCAGCTCATGCAGCTCAATAACAAAAAAACAAAAAACCCAATCCAAAAATGGGCAGAAGACCTAAATAGACATTTCTCCAAAGGAGATATACAGACTGCCAACAAACACATGAAACAATGCTCAGCATCACTAGTCATTAGAGAAATGCAAATCAAAACTACAATGAGATATCATCTCACACCAGTCAGAATGGCCATCATCAAAAAATCTAGAAACAATAAATGCTGGAGAGGGTGTGGAGAAAAGGGAACACTCTTGCACTGCTGGTAGGAATGTGATTTGGTACAGCCACATGGAGAACAGTATGGAGGTTCCTTAAAAAGCTACAAATAGAACTACCATATGACCCAGCAGTCCCACTACTGGGCATATACCCTGAGAATACCATAATTCAAAAATTGTTGTGTACCAAAATGTTCATTGCAGCTCTATTTACAATAGCCTGGAGATGGAAACAACCTAAGTGTCCATCATCGGATGAATGGATTAAGAGGATGTGGCACATATATACAATGGAATATTACTCAACCATAAAAAGAAACGAAATTGAGCTATTTGTAATGAGGTGGATAGACCTAGAGTTTGTCATACAGAGTGAAGTAAGTCAGAAAGAGAAAGACAAATACCATATGCTAACACATATATATGGAATTTAAGAAAAAAAATATCATGAAGAACCTAGGGGTAAGACAGGAATAAAGACCCAGACCTACTGGAGAACGGAGTGGAGGATACGGGGTGGCGGAAGGGTGAGCTGTGACAAAGCGTGAGAGAGGCATGTACATATATACACTACCAAACGTAAGGTAGATATCTAGTGGGACGCAGCCGCATAGCACAGGGATATCAGCTCGGTGCTTTGTGACCACCTGGAGGGGTGGGATAGGGAGGGTGGGAGGGAGGAAGATGCAAGAGGGAAGAGATATCGGAACATATGTATATGTATAACTGATTCACTTTGTTATAAAGCAGAAACTAACACACCATTGTAAAGCAATTATACCCCAATAAAGATGTTAAAAAAAAAAAAAGACCTAGTGGGGAGACCCACCCTGCCCAACAATAGAAGAAGTGGTGGCCCAATCAACAGCTGAGGCAGAGTCATCAAGGCCCAGCCAGGGACCTGTTCCACACTCCATGCATGGAGCAGTGGTGGGTCAGTCGACCACAGTATCAGCAACCAAGACCGAGTGTTTCAACAACTCCCACCCAATGGCTTTGGGCAAATCGGTGGCACCAGCAGAGATCAAGAGAGAGACTAGTAGAGCCAGAATGAAGTCAACAAGAATAGTACTGAATGGGGCTCTGAAAATTAAATTGCTGTTTGAACTAAAGGTCACAAAAGTTGGCCAGGATCTACAAGGTAGACCTAAAAAGGGTGACTGCCTACCTGTTGAAATAGAATATTTACCTAAAATCAAGAACCTCCCAGCACAATAGTCAAAGTGTCCAGGACTTGTTAAAAAATCACTCATCCTACCAAGGACCATGAAGAACAACTTGAATGAGGATAGATACACTGCTCCATAGTGCTCAGGGACACAGGACAGAAGATAAATATGAGGCTTCTACTTTAGGGATTATGCTGGTCCCTAGGCAGTGATGAAACCTACAGACTACCATGGATAATACATTCATAGGTAAGTTTTTTACATTTATGCTATATTAAGATTAATTTAAAAAATAAAACTTAGGTACATTTGATGAATACCACATGAACTTATCAACAGAATAGGTAAGAACATACACAGTTTCTATAATATATGCATATTCAGGTTAGAGAGACTGAGCTTACCGCAGCTCTACTTCTTATTGACAAGCACAGAAGGGACCCCTCTGTGGTCAGCTGGGGGACTCAAAAGCAAAAAGAACCCATCTCAAACCTCCTAGGACCCATAGAGTATGTCCCAGGCAAGTCCATAAATATACCTATATATAAACCAAATGAAGGTTTTCAAAAGCTTTTTGTGTGTGTGAGGAGAGAATGGAAAATAAAACCAAGATACACAGCCTTTATTGTTAAACATAGAGGATAAATATTGGTAGGATTGCCAGATTTAGCAAATAAAAAAACAGAAAGCCCAGTTAAACCTGAATTTCATATATACAACAAATATTTCATGGGTCATGCTTACACTAAAAAAATTTCTTGATATGAAATTGAAATTAATTGAGTGTTCTGTATTTTACCTGGGAACTCTCATATTGAGATCATTCACAGCTGTACTTCCTAATCAGAGAGATATCCAGAAAGACATTTGTGGACTTGAATTTTAGCTCTGCCACTCACTAGCTCTGTTACTTTCAGTATAACCTTTCTGTTTCTTAGTCTCCTCTTCCTAGTTTTATTTGCAGGGAGTATTTTTTTTTAACACCACAGAGAATCATCTCAATTTAACACTCCCTTAATAGTGTTCTACATAAAACTCACAATTAGTCCACGTTTCAATAAGCCAACTTTCTTTAAATATTATATTTCATTCCTTCTTTTCCCTATAACCTCAAAGGCTGGAGATTTCTTAAAGCCCGTATAACTGCAAATGACTCAGGCATAGGTTCTGGGGTTTAAAAGCCAATGTTACTTCTTTTTTTCTGGAAATGAAAGGTATGTGAATTGGGTGTGCGATTCTTTCCGCATCTATTGATATTTCTCTGTTGTGCTTCAGGAAAGAACTGTTGTCATGATTATTCACTGCATTGTCTTCATAATAAAACAAAACAAAAACAACGGGAAACAAAGTACCATTAGAGGGGATAGAATAATTAATAGAAGGTCTAGACCAAAATGAAATATTATGCATCCAACGAAAGAATGAGATGAATCTAAATAATTAATATAGAAAGAAAATAATATTACACACTAAAGAGACAAAATGATACCATTAATGTAAAAATCTCACACAGATGGAAAACAATACTCTGTATTATTTTCTTTGGACATGAAGATATATCCATATCTATGGAAAAAGATCTTGAATGGTTATACAAAACTGATAAAATACATTTGATCTGAAAGAAGCGGAGGAAGAGGTTATTCAGGTGATGAGAGTTGACTCTAATATTAGAGTCATATTGTAAGATTTAACTAGGAAAATGTATTTCTATTTTATTTATGCACCTAAAATGACTTTCTGAAAAACAATGAAGAGATATAAAAATTATGTCAAGAATATATTTAAAGATTGAAAAATTGGACAATATTAATACAACATAAAAGAGAATTCAAGGAAAATAGCTTTTAAAAACATATAGAAAACATGTTATATTGATCAAAGAAATTATTCATTAAGAAATTGTCTATAGCTAAGAACATAGGCCTGTTAAGGATGCTTGCATTCATTGAATATATTAATGAGTTATTGGCCTGTAGTTTTCATTTTTTATAATCTTTTTATCTCTTTATGCCTTCGGTAAAATTCTGTTTTCATGAAAAGAGTGTGAAGTGATCCTTTATTTTCTATTTTATAGAAAAATTCATGTAGAATTGGTAATATTTATACATTAAATATTTTGTGGAATTCCCCCATGAAGACATTTAGTTCTGAAGTTTTCACTGTTGGAATGATTTTCACTATGAATATAATTTCTTGAATAGATATAGAACTATTGACACTGTAGATTCTTTTTCTGGCCGCTCCATGTGGCATGTGGGATCTTAGTTCCCCAACCAGGGATCAAATCCGTGCCCCCTGCACTGGGAGCGTGGAGTCTTAACCACCGGACGCCAGGGAAGTCCCCTGCAGATTGCTTTTTGAGTGACTGCTGGTAGTTTATTTCAGGCAGTTAGTTTATATCATTTATGTTGTTGGATTTATGCATTAAAACTTATTCATAATATTTCCTTATTATATTTTAAATGTTTATAGTCTCTGCAGTGATATCCTACCTTTAATTTCTGATAATTGGTAATTTATTTCTTTTCTCTTGCTCTTTTCTTTCCTTGATCAATGAGGCGAGGGTGCTATCAATTTTCTTGACCTGACAAAAGAATCACCTTGTGTTTTCATTCATTTTCTTTATTGATTTTCTGCTTTCAAGTTCATTGATTCCTACTCTTATTTTTATCATTTCACTCTTCCTCCTTGCTGTGGGTGTATTTTGCTCTTCTGCTAATTTCTTAATGTGGTAGCTTAGATCACTGATTAGGGATCTTTCTTCTTTCTTTTTTTTTTTACATCTTTATTGGAGGATAATTGCTTTACAATGGTGTGTTAGTTTCTGCTTTATAACAAAGTGAATCAGTTATACATATACATATGTTCCCATATCTCCTCCCTCTTGCATCTCCCTCCCTCCCACCCTCCCTATCCCACCAATCCAGGTGGTCACAAAGCACCGAGCTGATCTCCCTGTGCTATGCGGCTGCTTCCCACTAGCTATCTATTTTACGTATGGTAGAGTATATATGTCCATGCCACTCTCTCACTTTGTCACAGCTTACCGTTCCCCCTCCCCATATCCTCAAGTCCATTCTCTAGTAGGTCTGTGTCTTTATTCCCCTCTTACCACTACGTTCTTCATGATATTTTTTTTCTTATAGACCATATATATGTGTTAGCATATGGTATTTGTCTTTCTCTTTCTGACTTACTTCACTCTGTATGACAGACTCTAGGTCCATCCACCTCAATAAAAATAACTTAATTTCGTTTCTTTCTGTGGCTGAATAATATTCCATTATATATATGTGACACATCCTCTTTATCCATTCATCCAATGATGGACACTTAGGTTGTTTCCATCTCCAGGCTATTGTAAATAGAGCTGCAATGAACATTTTTGTACATGACCCTTTCTGAATTATGGTTTTCTGAGAGTATATACCCAGTAGTGGGATTGCTGGGTCATATGGTAGTTCTATTTGTAGTTTTTTAAGGAACCTCCATACTGTTCTCCAGAGTGGCTGTACCAATTCACATTCCCACCAGCAGTGCAAGAGTGTTCCCTTTCCTCCACACCCTCTCCAGCATTTATTGTTTCTAGATTTTTTGATGATGGCCATTCTGACTGGTGTGAGATGATATCTTATTGTAGTTTTGATTTGCATTTCTCTAATGATTGATGATGTTGAGCATTCTTTCATGTGTTTCTTGGCAATCTGTATATCTTCTTTTTTTTTCATTTTAACATCTTTATTGGAGCATAATTGCTTTACAATGGTATGTTAGCTTCAGCTTCACAACAAAATGAATCAGTTATATATATACATACATCCCCATATCTCCTCCTTCTTGTGTCTCCCTCCCACCCTCCCTATCCCACCCCTCCAGGCAGTCACAAAGCACCGAGCTGATCTCTCTGTGCTATGCGGTTGCTTCCCACTAGCTATCTACCTTACGTTTGGTAGTGTATATATGTCCATGCCTCTCTCTCGCTTTGTCACAGTTTACCCTTCCCTCTCCCCATAGCCTCAAGTCCATTCTCTAGTAAGTCTGTGTCTTTATTCCTGTTTCACCCTTAGGTTTTTCATGACATTTTTTCCCTTAAATTCCATATGTATGTGTTAGCATACGGTATCTGTCTCTCTCTTTCTGACTTACTTCACTCTGTATGACAGACTATAGGTCTATCCACCTCATTACAAATAGCTCAATTTCGTTTCTTTTTATGGCTGAGTAATATTCCATTGTATATATGTGCCACATCTTCTTTATCCATTCTTCTGATGATGGACACTTAGGTTGTTTCCATCTCCAGGCTATTGTAAATAGAGCTGCAATGAACATTTTGGTACATGACTCTTTTTGAATTATGGTTTTCTCAGGGTATATGCCCAGTAGTGGGATTGCTGGGTCATATGGTAGTTCTATTTTTAGTTTTTTAAGGAACCTCCATACTGTTCTCCACAGTGGCTGTATCAATTTACATTCCCACCAACAGTGTAAGAGGGTTCCCTTTTCTCCACACCCTCTCCAGCATTTATTGTTTCTAGATTTTTTGATGATGGCCATTCTGACTGGTGTGAGATGATATCTCATTGTAGTTTTGATTTGCATTTCTCTAATGACTAGTGATGTTGAGCATTGTTTCATGTGTTTGTTGGCAGTCTGTATATCTTATTTGGAAAAATGTCTATTTAGGTCTTCTGCCTATTTTTGGATTGGGTTGTTTGTTTTTCTGTTATTAAGCTACATGAGCAGCTTATAAATATTGGAGATTAATCCTTTGTCAGTTGGTTCATTTGCAAATATTTTCTCCCATCCTGAGGGTTGTCTTTTGGTCTTGTTTCTGGTTTCCTTTGCTCTGCAAAATCTTTGAAGTTTCATTAGGTCCCATTTGTTTATTTTTGTTTTTATTTCCATGTCTCTAGGAGGTGGGTCAAAAAGGATCTTGCTGTGATTTATGTCATACAGTGTTCTGCCTAATTTTTCCTCTAAGAGTTTGATAGTTTCTGGCCTTACATTTGGGTCTTTAATCCATTTTGATCTTATTTTTGTGTATGGTGTTAGGGAGTGATCTAATCTGATAGTTTTACATGTACCTCTCCAGTTTTCCCAGCACCACTTATTGAAGAGGCTATCACTTCTCCACTTTACATTCCTGCCTACTTTATCAAAGATAAGGTGACCATATGTGCGTGGGTTTATCTCTGGGCTTTCTATCCTGTTCCATTGATCTATCTTTCTGTTTTTGTGCCAGTGCCATACTGTCTTGATTACTGTAGCTATGTAGTATAGTCTGAAGTCAGGGAGCCTGATTACCCCAGCTCCGTTTTTCGTTCTCAAGGTGGCTTTGGCTATTCGGGGTCTTTTGTCTTTCCATACAAATTGTGAAAGTTTTTGTTCTAGTTCTGTGAAAAATGCCAGTGGTAGTTTGATAGGGATTGCATTGAATCTGTAGATTGCTTTGGGTAGTAGAGTCATTTTCACAATGTTGATTCTTCTAATCCAAGAACATGGTATATCTCTCCATCTATTTGTACCATCTTTAATTTCTTTCATCAGTGTCTTAAAATTTTCTGCATACAGGTCTTTTGTCTCCTTAGGTAGGTTTATTCCTATATATTTTATTCTTTTTTTTGCAATGGCAAATGGGAGTGTTTTCTTGATTTCACTTTCAGATTTTTCATCATTAGTGTATAGGAATGCCAGAGATTTCTGTGCATTAGTTTTGTATCCTGCTACATTACCAAATTCATTGATTAGCTCTAGTAGTTTTCTGGTAGCATCTTTAGGATTCTCTATGTATAGTAGCAAGTCATCTGAAAACAGTGACAACTTTACTTCTTTTTTTCTGAATTGGATTCCTTTTATTTCCTTTTCTTCTCTGATTGCTGTGGCTAAAACTTCCAAAAGTATGTTGAATAAGAGTGGTGAATGGGCAACCTTGTCTTGTTCCTGATCTTAGTGGAAATGCTTTCAGTTTTTCACCACTGAGGACGATTTTGGCTGTAGGTTTGTCATATATGGCCTTTATTATGTTGAGGAGAGTTCCCTCTATGCCTACTTTCTGCAGGATTTTTATCATAAATGGATTTTGAATTTTGTCGAAAGCTTTCTCTGAATCTATTGAGATGATCATATGGTTTTTCTCCTTCAATTTGTTAATATGGTGTATCACATTGATTGATTTGTGTGTATTGAAGAATCCTTGCATTCCTGGAATACACCCCACTTGATCATGGTGTATGATCCTTTTAATGTGCTGTTGGATTCTGTTTGCTAGTATTTTGTTGAGGATTTTTGCATCTATGTTCATCAGTGATATTGGCCTGTAGTTTTCTTTCTTTGTGACATCCTTGTCTGATTTTGGTATCAAGGTGATGGTGGCCTCGTAGAATGAATTTGGGCATGTTCCTCCCTCTGCTATATTCTGGAAGAGTTTGAGAAGGATAGGTGTTAGCTCTTCTCTAAATGTTTGAGAGAATTCGCCTGTGAAGCCATCTGGTCCTGGGCTTTTTTTGTTGGACGATTTTTAATCACAGTTTCAATTTCAGTGCTTGTGATTGGTCTGTTCATATTTTCTATTTCTTCCTGATTCAGTCTTGGCAGGTTGTGCATTTCTAAGAATTTGTCCATTTCTTCCAGGTTGTGCATTTTATTCACATAGAGTTGCTTGTAGTAATCTCTCATGATCTTTTGTATTTCTGCAGTGTCAGTTGTTACTTTTCCTTTTTCATTTCTAATTCTATTGATTTGAGTCTTCTCCCTTTTTTTCTTGTTGAGTCTGGCTAATGGTGTTTCAATTTTGTTTATCTTCTCAAAGAACCCGCTTTTAATTTTATTGATCTTTGCTATAGTTTCCTTCATTTCTCTTTCATTTATTTCTGATCTGATCTTTATGATTTCTTTCCTTCTGCTAACTTTGGGGTTGTTTTGTTCTTCTTTCTGTAATTACTTGAGGTGCAATGTTAGGTTGTTTCTTCGAGATGTTTCCTGTTTCTTAAGGTAGGATTGTATTGCCATAATCTTCCCTAATAGAAATGCTTTTGCTGCATCCCAAGAATTTGGGTCATCATGTCTCCATTGTCATTTGTTTCTAGGTATTTTTTGATTTCCTCTTTGATTTTTCTCAGTGATCACTTCATTATTAAGTAGTGTATTGTTTAGCTTCCATGTGTTTGTAATTTTTACAGATCTTTTCCTGTATTTGATATCTAGTCTCATAGCGTTGTCATGGGAAAAGATACTTGATACAATTTCAATTTCCTTAAATTTACCAAGGCTTGATTTGTGACCCAAGATATGATCTGTCCTGGAGAATGTTCCATGAGCAATTGAGAAAAATATGTATTCTGTTGTTTTTGGATGGAATGTCCTATAAATATCAATTAAGTCCATCTTGTTTAATGTATCATTTAAAGCTTGTGTTTCCTTATTTATTTTCATTTTGAATGATCTGTCCATTGGTGAAAGTGGGGTGTTAAAGTCCCCTACTATGAATGTGTCACTGTCAGTTTCCCCTTTTATGGCTGTTAGTATTTGCCTTACGTATTGATGTGCTCCTATGTTGGGTGCATAAATATTTACAGTTGTTATATCTTCTTCTTGGATCGATCCCTTGATCATTATGTAGTGTCCTTCTTTGTCTCTTCTAGTAGTCTTTATTTTAAAATCTATTTTGTCTGATATGAGAATTGCTACTCCAGCTTTCTTTTGGTTTCCATTTGCATGGAATATCTTTTTCCATCCCCTTACTTTCAGTCTGTATGTGTCTCTATGTCTGCAGTGGGTCTCTTGTAGACAGCATATATATGGGTCTTGTTTTTGTATCCATTCAGACAGTCTGTGTCTTTTGGTGGGAGCATTAATCCATTTACATTTAACGTAATTATCGATATGTATGTTCCTATTCCCATTTTCTTAAGTGTTTTGGGTTTTTTATTGTAGGTCTTTTCCTTCTCTTGTGTTTCTCATCCAGAGAAGTTCCTTTAGCATTTGTTGTAAAGCTGGTTTGGTGGTGCTGAACTCTCTCAGCTTTTGCTTGTCTGTAAAGGTTTTAATTTCTCCATCAAATCTGAATGAGATCCTTGCTGGGTAGAATAATCTTGGTTGCTGGTTTTTGTCCTTCATCACTTTCAGTATGTCCTGCCAGTCCCTTCTGGCTTGCAGAGTTTCTGCTGAAAGATCAGCTGTTAACCTTATGGGGATTCCCTTGTGTGTTATTTGTTGTTTTTCCCTTGCTGACTTTAATATGTTTTCTTTGTATTTAATTTTTGAAAGTTTGATTAATATGTGTCTTGGCGTATTTCTCCTTGGATTTATCCTGTATGGGACTCTCTGTGCTTCCTGGACTGGATTAACTATTTTCTTTCCCATATTAGGCAAATTTTCAACTAAATATTTTCTCAGTCCCTTTCTTTTTCTCTTCTTCTTCTGGAACTCCTATAATAAGAATGTTGGTGTGTTTAATATTGTCCCAGAAATCTCTGAGACTGTCCTCAGTTCTTTTCATTCTTTTCTCTTTATTCTGCTCTGCAGTAGTTATTTCCACTATTTTATCTTCCAGGTCACTTATCCCTTCTTCTGCCTCAGTTATTCTGCTATTCTTCCCTTCTAGAGTATTTTTAATTTCATTTATTGTGCTGTTCATTGTTGCTTGTTTCATCTTTAGTTCTTCTAGGTCCTTGTTAAATGTTTCTTGCATTTTGTCTTTTCTATTTCCAAGATTTTGGATCATCTTTACTATCAGTATTCTGAATTCTTTTTCAGGTAGACTGCCTATTTCCTCTTCATTTGTTAGGTCTAGTGGATTTTTATCTTGCCCCTTCATCTGCTGTGTGTTTTTCTGTCTTCTCATTTTGCTTATCCTACTGTTTTTGGGGTCTTCTTTTTGCAGACTGCATGTTCGTAGGTCCCGTTGTTTTTGATGTCTGTCCCCAGTGGCTAAGGTTGGTTCAGTGGGTTGTGTAGGCTTCCTGGTGGAGGGGACTAGTGCCTGTGTTCTGGTGGATGAGGCTGGATCTTGTCTTTCTGTTGGGCAGGTCCACGTCTGGTGGTGTGTTTTGGGGTGTCTGTGGCTTATTATGATTTTAGGCAGCCTGTCTGCTAATGGGTGGGGTTGTGTTCCTGTCTTGCTACTTGTTTGGCGTAGGGTGTCCAGCACTGTAGCTTGTTGGTCGCTGAGTGAAGCTGGGTGCTCGTGTTGAGATGGAGATCTCTGGGAGATTTTTGCCATTTGATATTACGTCGAGTTGGGAGGTCTCTTGTTGACCAGTGTCCTGAAGTTGGCTCTCCCACCTCAGAGGCACAGCACTGAGTCCTGGCTGTAGCACCAAGAGCCTTTCATCCACACAGCTCAGAATAAAAGGGAGAAAAAGTAGAGAGAAAGAAAGAAAGAGGGTAAAATAAAATAAAGTGAGATAAAATATAATAAAGTTATTAAAATAAAAAATATTTATTAAGAAAAAAATTTTTTAAAACAAAAAATAAACAAACAAACAAACAAAAAACTGGACAGATAGAACCCTAGGACAAATGGTGAAAGCAAAGCTATACAGACAAAATCTCACACACAAGCATACACATACACACTCACCAAAAGAGGAAAAGGGTAAAAAATAATAAATCTTGCTCTCAAAGTCCACCTCCTCAGTTTGGGATGATTCGTTGTCTATTCATGTATTCCACAGATGCAAGGTACATTACGTTGATTGTGGAGCTTTAATCCACTCCTGCTGAGGCTTCTGGGAGAGATTTCCCTTTCTCTTCTTTGTTCTCACAGCTCCCAGGGGCTCAGCTTTGGATTTGGCCCCGCCTCTGCATGTAAGTCGTTGGAGGGCGTTTGTTCTTCGCTCAGACAGGACGGGATTAAAGGAGCAGCTGATTCGGGGGCTCTGGCTCACTCAGGCCACAGGGAGGGAGGGGTGCGGATGGTGGGCCAGCCTGCGGTGGCAGAGGCCGGCATGACATTGCACCAGCCTGAGGTGCGCCGTGCGTTCTCCCGGGGAAATTGTCCCTGTATCCCAGGACCCTGGCAGTGGCGGGCTGCACAGGCTCCCCAGAAGTGGAGTGTGGATAGTGACCTGTGCTCGCACACAAGCTTCTTGGTGGGGGTAGCAGCAGCCTGAGCGTCTCATGCACGTCTCTGTGGTCCAGGCTTTTAGCCACGGCTCGCGCCCGACTCTGGAGCTCCTTTAAGCAACACTCTTAGTCCCCTCTCCTCGCGCACCAGGAAACAAAGAGGGAAGAAAAAGTCTCTTGCCTCTTCGGCAGGTCCAGACCTTTTCTCGGACTCCCCCCCCCCCCCCGGCTAGCCATGGTGCACTAACCCCTTCAGGCTGTGTTCACAGCGCCAACCCCAGTCCTCTCCCTGCGCTCCAACGGAAGCCCAAGGCCCAGCTCCCAGACCCACCCGCCCCAGTGGGTGAGCAGACAAGCCTCTCGGGCTGGTGAGTGCGGGTCGGCACCGATCCTCTGTGCGGGAATCTCTCCGCTTAGCCCTCCGCACCCCTGTTGCTGTGCTCTCCTCCGCGGCTCCAAAGCTTCCCCCCTCCGCCACCCACAATCTCCACCAATGAAGGGTCTTCCTAGTGTGTGGAAACTTTTCCTCCTTCACAGCTCCCTCCCACTGGTGCAGGTCCCATCACTATTCTTTTGTCTCTGTTTATTCTTTTTTTTTTGCCCTACCCATGTACGTCGGGAGTTTCTGCCTTTTCGGAGGTCTGAGGTCTTCTGCCAGCATTCAGTAGTTGTTCTGTAGGAGTTGTTCCACGTGTAGATGTATTTCTGGTGCATCTGTGGGGAGCAAGGTGATCTCCGCGTCTTACTCTTCCGCCATCTTCCCCCTCCAGGCTCTTCTTTCTTATTCTGAGGATTTCATGCTATAAATTTCTCTCTACGTATTGCTTTAGAAGCATTACAGTAATTTGGATATATTGTGTTTCATTTTTATTCCATTCGAAATAGTTTCTAATTTTTCTTATGGCTTCCCCTTTGACATATTGAGTTATTGATATTTATGAATGATGTTTAATTTTAAAACAGTTGGTATTAAAAGTATTTTTTATAATTTAGTTCTAGTTTAATTCCATTATGATCAGAGAAGGTATTTTGCATAATTTTAATATTTTTATATTAATGAGGATTTTTAGTGGTCCAAAATATTGTCTGTCTTGGTAAATGATGCATATGCATTTGAAAAGAATGTTTATTATGCTAGTTGTTGTGTGGAGTGCTCCATAAATATCAATTAGATCAGTTAGTTCATAGTCTTGTCTAAATCTTATTCAAACTTACTTATTATTTATTCCATAAATTATTCAGAGAATCGTGTTAAAACCTCCAACAATAAATGCATAATTTTCTATTTCTCCTTTAATTTCTGTGGGTTTTGTTTCAGTTATTTTGAAACTCAGTTGTTAGGCACATACCCATTTGGGATTTTTAGTTCTTCAATTGAATCCTTTATCATTGTTATTCCCCTCTTTATCCCTTTAATGTTCCTTGTTCTGAAATCTAATTTTTACCATAGTAATATATCCACTCCAGCATTCTTTTGATTAATGTTTGCATAGTATGTCTTTTTCCATTATTTTACTTTATTAAATGGGTGTACATGGGTATATTTGACATAAAACACACTGTTAACGTTTTTAAATTATACAACACAGTTTTTGTATAATACATAAGCTCATGAAATTATCACCACTCTCAAGATAGCAACATTTCATTCATTCCTAGAAGCTTCCTCACTCCTCTGATAATGCTTCCTTGTTCCCACTCCCTGCAACCTCCCTCTTGTTCCACAGTTACTCATAGGGCTTGCATTTTCTGTGATTTCATATTAATGCAATAATGCACTATGTACTTTCTCTTTGCTTTTCCTCTTTCACTACGATAATTATTTTGAGATTCATCTAGGTTGTAGCATATATCAATAATTAATTTTCATTACTGATATATTTCTATAGAGATACATACATAGGTATAGAGATATAGATGTAGATGTAGTTATAGGTATAGGTATAGTTATATTACAGTTTGTAGTTTATTCATTTACTTCTTTTTTTAAATGGAAGTATAGTTGATTTACAATGTTGTGTTAATTACTGATGTACAGCAAAGTGTTTCAGTTATACATATATATATTTTAAAATATTCTTTTACATTATGGTTTATCATAGGATATTGAATATAGTTCTCTGTGCTGAACAGTATGGCCTTGTTGTTTATCCATTCTATATATAAAAGCTTACATCTGCTAACCCCAACCTCCCATTCTATCCCTCCCCCAACCCCCTCACCCTTGGTAACCACCAGTCTGTTCTCTATGTCTGTGATACGGTTTCTGTTTCACGTAAGTCCACATATAAGTGATATCATATGGTTTTGTCTTTCTCTTTGACTTACTTCACTTCATGTGATAATCTCTAGTTGCATCCATGTTGCTGCAAATGGCATTATTTCATTCTTTTTTATGGCTGAGTAGTATTCCATTGTATATATGTACCACATTTTCTTTGTCTGTTCATCTTCAGTGGACATTTAGGTAATTTCCATGTCTAGGCTATTGTGAATAGTACTGCTATATTCATTTACTTCTTAATGGACATGTGGATGTTTCCTGTTTATGGTTTTTGGCTAATTCAAATAAAATTGCTATGAACATTTGTGCACTAATCTTTCTATGCACATATAGTTTCATTTATTTTGGGTAAATATCTAAGAGTGGAATATCTAGATCATATGGTAGGTATGTGTTTAACTTTTTAAGAAACTGTCAAACCATTTTTTTTCAAACAATCATTTTTATTGATAGCCCTGTGATCAGAAAGGAGGCTAATTAGAAACCTTTGGGAGAGGCTGAAATCAAAGGAAAAGGAATATATGAAAAAATATCAAAAACACCTATGGCAAAAATGAAACATTTGTGTTTATACATAACCATTCATTTCATATAGATTTCTGTATAAATATGCTGTAAGCAATAGAGGAATAACAAAAAATGGGAGGTAGGAAGCAAATGTCCCACCCACCACTCAGCTGGCTCAGAGGACAATAAAGCCAGGTGACAAACATTTTCCATAGCACCAATCCCTTAGAGTTCTTTCTTCCTCTTTATTTTTATTTTTTATCAAGATATAGTTGATGTATGATATTATGTAAGTTACAGGTGTACAACATAGTAATTCAATATTTTCATAGGTTATACTCCATTTATCGTTATTATAAAATATTGGCTATATTCCCTGTGTTGTACAATATATCCTTGTAGCTTATTTATTTTATACATAATAGTTTGTACCTCTTAATCTCTTACCCCTATCTTGTCCCTCCCCCCTTCTCTCTCCCCACTGGTAACCACTAGTTTGTTCTGTATAACTGTGAGCCTGTTTGCTTTTTGTTATATTCACTAGTTTGTGGTATTTTTTTAGATTCCACATATAAGTGATATTATACAGTATTTGTCTTTGTCTGACTTATTTCACTTAGCGTAATCCCCTCCAAGTCCGTCCACATTGCTGCAAATGGCAAAATTTCATTCTTTTTTATGGCTGAGTAGTATTTCATTATATATATATACCACATCTTTTTTACCCCTTCATCTATTGATGAACACTTAGGTTGCTTCCATATCTTGGCTATTGTAAATAATGCTGCTATGAATATTGGGGTGCATGTATGTTTTTGAATTACTGTTTTTGTTATTTTCAGATATATACCCAGGACTGGAATTGCTGGGTCATATGGTAGCTCTATTTTAGTTTTTTAAAAAATTAATTTTTATTGGAATATGGTTGTTTTATAATGTTGTGTTAGCTGTTCTGTTTTTAGTTTTTTGAAAAACCGCCATACTGTTTTCCACAGTGGCTACAAGCAATTTACATTCCCACCAACAGTGCACAAGGGTTCTCTTTTCTCCACATCCTTGGCAATATTTGTTATTTGTGGTCTACCAAACTGTTTTTCAATGTGTCCGTACCATTTTTTATTCCCACCAGCAGTGTATGACAGTTCCAGTTTCTCCATAACCTTCCAGTACTTAGTGTGGTTAATATTTTTAATTTGATTCATTCTAATAGGTGAGTGGTGCTAACTCATTTTGGCTTTAATTTAAATTTTCCTAATAATGAATGATGTTAAACATCTTTTGATGTACTAATTTGCTATTTCTATACCTTTTTTTTAAACATCTTTATTGGAGTATTATTGCTTTACAATGGTGTGTTAGTTTCTGCTTTATAACAAAGTGAATCAGCTATACGTATACCTATATCCCCATATCTCCTCCCTCTTGCGCCTCCCTCCCATCCTCCCTATCCTACCACTCTAGGTGGTCACAAAGCACTGAGCTGATCTCCCTGTGCTATGTGGCTGCTTCCTACTAGCTATTGATTTTACATTTGGTAGTGTATATATGTCCATGCCACTCTCTCACTCTGTCCCAGCTTACCCTTCCCCCTCCCCGTGTCCTCAGGTTCACTCTCTAGTAGGTCTGTGTCTTTATTCCCGTCCTGCCCCTAGGTTCTTCATGACCATTTATTTTTTTAGATTCCATATATATGTCTGTTGAAATCATTTTCCCATCTTATGTTCTGTTGTTTATTATCTTATTATTGAGTTTTGTGATTTTATATTATGTTGGGTTATTTTCTTATTAAGTTCCGAGATTTTTTGTATATTCTGGATATGTGTCCTTTATCAAGGTGTGGTTTGAAAATATTTTCTCTCTGTAGCTTCTCTTTTCATTCTCTTAACAGTGTTTTCCGAGGAGAATAGCTTTGATAATGTCTAGTTTATCAATTAGTTTTGTTATGAATCATGTTTTTGGTGTCACATCTGAGAAATCTTTGCCTGACCAGAGGTCACAAAGATTTTTTTCCTATGTTTTCTTTCAGATGTTTTATAGTTTTTGGTTTTATATTTAATTTGATGATGTGTTTTGGAAAAAAGTATGTAATATGAGGTGTATTTCAAAGATAGAAAGAAAAAGGGACATATCTATGATCTCTATGAATGTTAGGCATTTCCTTTCCAAACCTTTAAGCTCTCTGGAGCTCTCACTTTCTACACCACAGTGCTCACTTCTGGGTTTCAGAGTGTATTACATTCAAGGCAGGGAGTTCAAAAAGAAAAAAATATGTTAAACCCACTGTCAGTTCCATGATACTTTGAATTTGGTTGTCCTTTCCCAATTTGCCTGCTGCTATTTACATTTCAGAGTCCTCATATAGCTTCTCCATACATTCTGTTCAAGTTGTATTTGTATTCAGTTGCAGAGATGGGTGATGTGCTTATTTTGTGTAACCTGGAACCAGAACCAACACTCCCATTTTCATGTTTCTACCACTACTTTCACCTCACAAACACACACATAGCCTACAAACCAACTCCCTTTTCTTCAGAGGACTAAATGTAAATGTTGATCAACCCAGAAGCTTACATTAGATACCAGAAGCACCAGAAAGTAAAGCTGTATAAAATATACTCCATTGTTCAATGAATAAGCCCTGTGTACATAAATGTCCCAATAAGGCAGTGGAAGAATTCTGTTTCTCACAAATGTACCCAGAAAACTCTCCCTTCTTTTAAAAAAGCCTTACATTTTACTATGCTAAGTAGTTCAATCACATACTTATCATCTGGACTCTCAATTTGGATAAACAAAATTTTATTGTTTTATTATTTTTTTCATTGTGTACCATCTGTGCCAATAACTTACCCCAAACTTCCCAATTCTAAGGGAAGATTTTTTTCAACTTCTCATTTAGTATAATATTTCCTTTTATCCTAAAATTCCAAATATAATTGAATGTTTTCTTTTAATACAAAGGCAGGTTTATATAAAGATGATATATAAATACATTTGAAGATAATTGTTTTTGAAATACACTCTGGGATTAGAAGTATCTCGGACTATAGCCAACACTCTGTATTACACACCAAAGAACAGAAATGACAAAGGCCTTTCAAGAGAAATCTCACGGAAAAAGGAATATATTCTCAGTGTCTGGTACAGTGATTTTTTTTCTTTTCTTTTCTTTCTTCTTCTTATTTTTTAATATTAGGGTTTTTTTTAACATCTTTATTGGAGTATAATTGCTTTACAGTGGTGTGTTAGTTTCTGCTTTATAACAAAGTGAATCAGCTATACATATACATATATCCCCATATCCTCCCTCTTTTGTCTCCCTCCCACCCTCCCTATCCCACCCCTCTAGGTGGACACAGAACACCGAGCTGATCTCCCTGTGCTATGCGGCTGCTTTCCACTAGCTATCTAGTTTACATTTGGTAGTGTATATATGGTACAGTGATTTTTAAGTTTGAAACTTTGAAATATCACTCAAAGTTCCTGAAATGGAACAATCCACAAAAAAATTTCCTACTTTTCTCTTCCTGCTAATTATTTCTATTTATATTAAGTAATCCTGGAAAACTCGTGAGATTTGAATGGCTTTATTTTTCTTTTGAAGTTAATATAGAAGATGTGTTAAGTACTTCTTTATGTTCCCTAGATTAGAATCAATTGAAAAATAAGACTTGGGTGACAGAGAGGTGGGCATCAAAATATTAACTTTATTCCTGATATTTAACCAAAACACTTACAAATAATTCCCCCTTGAGCTATACAAGTTTACTTATCCAATCTCTGTTACTGCAAGAAAATTGCTGCCTTCATCATTTCCTAGTACCACAGAAAGGGTCCATTTTAACTTACAGCATAAAGAAAGCCAGAATGAACCCTCATTGTAGACAGTCAGATCCAATGACAAAAGAAGGGACTGATCCAGGCATACAATTTCTTCTCCCAAGCTCACCATTCATCCTCCCCAAGGGAGGGAAGTTTAGGGAGAGAGATCAGGAGTGTTACTGTGAAGTCCTTCAACAGGGAAACCAGTAGCCAGGGAAATGGAGGACCTTCGACCCACCTTCATCCCAATGTTTCATAAGGTCTTTGTTCTTTTAACTCACATGTCTTAACCATTAATTAGACTTACAGTAAGCCAAGTGTGTAGCTGCATATCCCGTCACCAGATTTTATTATAGGTGTCTTTTTACTCACCATACTGAAACTTTCTTACTTGCCAACTGAGCCCTGTGCTGCTGGTACTACAGTCAGTAGTACCATCAATTCCTTGTGGATTTCATCTAGCCACCTGGCTACTACGCTCTCATTAGCAAGATTTCCCACACTTGTAGCAGCAAATTATTCATTTACAAATACAGTCTTGCTTTCTCTGTAGTCCTAGTTTCTTACTCTAAGTTCACTCCCTCTCCTATTTCCCATCTTTCCTTACATCCGTCTATGTTGTTCAGTATAGTTCATCAGAAGTTCTAATATAAGATAACATTGAGATATGCCAATAATAAAATGACCAGAATGTAGAGATGCTCCAAATTTGAAAACGAATAAAAAGTTCCCCTTTCCCTTTATGAACTTCCCATAAATAAATAAACTCCAAAGAATTTAATAAAAATTATTTTGCTCCTATGTCAAATTAAATGAAAACTCAAAGATCTTAAACTCCTACACCATGTATTTTTTCTATTTAATTTTGGCCAAAGTCATTCCTGATGCCTGGATAGTGCTGAGCTTATGTCAACAGCTACATCCTCCAATGTATTTCATTGGAATGAGTATAGTGCTTTAAAAAAAATCACTTTATTGAGGTATGATTGACATAAAAAGCTGTACATTTTAGATATATACAACTTGAGTTTGGAGATAAGTATGCAACCATGAAAACGTCACCACAATCTATGTCATAAACATATCCATCACCTCCAAAAGTTTTCTCCTATCCTCTTTATTTATTACTATCATTTTTGTGATAAAACACTTAAGATCTACCCTCTTAGAAAATTTTAAAGTATTCACTATATTATTAACTGTAGGCACTATGCTGTACAGTAGATCTCTAGGACTTATTCATCTTGCATAATTCTTTGTACCCTTTGACTAATACCTCTCTGTTGGTAAAGTATTTTTGAGCCTCAGAAATCACAGGAGTTGAATCACAGGTTTCTCACGAGCTTCACTTTTAAAAAAAATACAAATAAAGAGCAGGTATCAAGAGATTTGATTTCCATATCACTCCTTCATTTAATTTATTTAACAAATGTTTTGAGGGTACCTCTTATGTGCCAGGCCCTAAGATATGAAGCAGAAATAAAAGAGTCAAAAAATCCCTCTGAAGATGGTCCTGAAGCTGGCATTCTAAGAAGCTCATCATAAATACAAGTAGAAAAGAAGCAACTTCCAGATTTTTAAGGCAATTATGCCATGGAAAATTATGTTCCCAGAACACAGTACATGGTGTTGCCAAAGACCATAGCAACAATTGAATGGTATTTGATGAAATGAGGGTACATGGACACAATATTAGCTTCAGTATTGCCAATCATTTATGCAACTTGTTTAGATGAGAAAGCCTAATTTTAAATTCAGTGAGAGAAATCTCCTTTTAAGAGGTCAATATGGAAAAAAAGAGGTCAACATGGAACCATATTATTTAAACATCTATGGATGAGTGGGAAAAACCCACTCATGAATACTGACTCCTCTATCAGAAGTGTCATTTGAGACATTGCTACCTTCTAAGTTTAGAAATTTGCAATGATTGGCAGCCCTAATGACAAGTTCTTGCCTGAAGTGCCTATCTTTACTATTCAGTATATTTCCGTCTTCTTAATTTCCACTTCTACTCCATGTTTCTCATATGATGCTACTTAATACATGTAGGTTTTGTTTAGTGACATAGTTTCCAGATTCTTTCATGAGTGTACATTTTTATTATATGCCATAATAGCTGCTACCACATATTCATGCAAAGGAATTGTATAGGCCTGTGAAATCTGCTTAGAACAAATGTTAGCTCAGTAAGGTCACAGAATAAAGTATCAACATGCAAAAATCAATTGTATCTCTATTTGCTGACAATGAACATGCAGAAACCAAAATTGAAAAAAACATAATTTACTATAATTGCAAATAAGTTGAAACACTTAGGTATACACGTATCAAAACATGTACAGTTTCTGTATGCTGATAATTACAAAATGCTGAGGAAATAAGAGACCTACATAAATGGAGAGGCATACTGTATTCATGGATTGGATGACTCAATATAGTGAAGATGTGAATTTGTTTACAGGCATGTTGCAATTCCTATAAAAATTTCAGTACTCTTTTGTAGACATAGACAACCTTATTGAAAATTGTATTTATAAAGGCACAGGATTTATTATAGCCAAAACAATTTTGTAAAAGAAGAATAACACCACTCTATCCAATGTTGTGTGTATCTATATCTATATCTATACCATAAGGAAGATATTGTTGTACTGGTGCAGAGATACATACATAGTTCAAGGAAAAGGAATAGACAATCCAGAAATAGACTCATACAAATATGCCCAATTGATGTTTTTACATCTTTATTAGAGTATAATTGCTTTACAATAGTGTGTTACTTTCTGCTTCATAACAAAGTGAATCAGCTATACATATACATATGTTCCCATATCTCTTCCCTCTTGTGTCTCCCTCCCTCCCACCCTCCCTATCCCACCCCTTCAGGCGGTAACAAAGCACGGAGCTGATATCCCTGTGCTATGCGGCTGCTTCCCACTAGCTATCTACCTTACATTTTGTAGTGTATATATGTCCATGCCTCTCTCTCGCTTTGTAACAGCTTACCCTTCCCCCTCCCCATATCCTAAAGTCCGTTGTCTAGTAGGTCTGTGTATTTATTCCTGTCTTACCTCTAGGTTCTTCATGACATATTTTTTTCTTAAATTCCATATATATGTGTTAGCATACGGTATTTCTCTTTCTCTTTCTGACTTACTTCACTCTGTATGACAGACTCTAGGTCTATCCACCTCTTTACAAATAGCTCAATTTCATTTCTTTTTATGGCTGAGTAATATTCCATTGTATATATGCTTTATCCATTCATCCGATAATGGACACTTAGGTTGTTTCCATCTCCTGGCTATTGTAAATACAGCTGCAATGAATATTTTGGTACATGACTATTTTTGAATTATGGTTTTCTCAGGGTATATGCCCAGTAGTGGGATTGCTGGGTCATATGGTAGTTCTATTTGTAGCTTTTTAAGGAACCTCCATACTGTTCTCCATAGTGGCTGTACCAATTCACATTCCCACTAGCAGTACAAGAGTGTTCCCTTTTCTCACACCTTTCCAGCATTTATTGTTTGTAGATTTTTTGATGATGGCCATTCTGAACTGGTGTGAGATGATATCTCATTGTAGATTTGATATGCATTTCTCTAATGATTAATGAGGTTGAGCATTCTTTCATGTGTTTGTTGGCAGTCAGTATATCTTCTTTGGAGAAATGTCTATTTAGGTGTTCTGCCCATTTTTGGATTGGTTTTTTTTTGTTGTTGTTATTGAGCTGCATGAGCTGCTTGTAAATTTTGGAGATTAATCCTTTGTCAGTTGGTTCATTTGTAAATACTTTCTCCCATTCTGAGTGTTGCCTTTGGTCTTGTTTATGGTTTCCTTTGCTGTGCAAAAGCTTTGAAGTTTCATTAGGTCCCATTTGTTTATTTTTGTTTTTATTTCCATGTCTCTAGGAGGTGGGTCAAAAAGGATCTTGCTGTGATTTATGTCATACAGTGTTCTGCCTAATTTTTCCTCTAAGAGTTTGATAGTTTCTGGCCTTACATTTAGGTCTTTAATCCATTTTGAGCTTATTTTTGTGTATGGTGTTAGGGAGTGATCTAATCTGATAGTTTTACATGTACCTCTCCAGTTTTCCCAGCACCACTTATTGAAGAGGCTGTTCTTTCTCCACTGTACAATCCTGCCTCCTTTATCAAAGATAAGGTGACCATATGTGTGTGTGCGTTTATCTCTTGGATTTCTATCCTGTTCCATTGATGTAACTTTCTGTTTTTGTGCCAGTACCATACTGTCTTGATTACTGTAGCTTTGTAGTATACTCTGAAGTCAGGGAGCCTGATTCCTCCAGCTCCATTTTTCGTTCTCAAGATGGTTTTGGCTATTCGGGGACTTTTGTGTTTCCATATAAATTGTGAAATTTTTTGTTCTAGTTCTGTGAAAAATGCCAGTGGTAGTTTGATAGGGATTGCATTGAATCTGTAGATTGCTTTGGGTAGTAGAGTCATTTTCACAATGTTGATTCTTCCAATCCAAGAACATGGTATATCTCTCCATCTATTTGTCTCATCTTTAATTTCTTTCATCAGTGTCTTATAATTTTCTGCATATAGGTCTTTTGTCTCCTTAGGTAGGTTTATTCCTCGATATTTTATTCTTTTTGTTGCAATGGTAAATGGGAGTGTTTTCTTGATTTCACTTTCGGATTTTTCATCATTAGTGTATAGGAATGCCAGAGATCACTGTGCATTAACTTTGTATCCTTCTACATTACCAAATTCATTGATTAGCTCTAGTAGTTTTCTGGTAGCATCTTTAGGATTCTCTATGTATAGGATCATGTCATCTGCAAACAGTGACAGCTTTACTTCTTCTTTTCTGATTTGGATTCCTTTTATTTCCTTTTCTTCTCTGATTACTGTGGCTAAAACTTCCAAAACTATGTCGAATAAGAGTGGTGAGAGTGGGCAACCTTGTCTTGTTCCTGATCTTAGTGGAAATGCTTTCAGTTTTTCACCATTGAGGACAATGTTGGCTATGGGTTTGTCATATATGGCCTTTATTATGTTGAGGAAAGTTCCATCTATTCCTACTTTCTGCAGGGATTTTATCATAAATTGGTGTTGAATGTTGTCGAAAGCTTTCTCTGCATCTATTGAGATGATCATATGGTTTTTCTCCTTCAATTTGTTAATATGGTGTATCACATTAATTGATTTGCGTATATTGAAGAATCCTTGCATTCCTGGAATAAACCCTACTTGATCATGGTGTATGATCCTCTTAAGGTACTGTTGGATTCTGTTTGCTACTATTTTGTTGAGGATTTTTGCATCTATGTTCATCAGTGATATTGGCCTGTAGTTTTCTTTCTTTGTGACATCCTTGTCTGGTTTTGGTATCAGGGTGATGGTGGCCTCACAGAATGAGTTTGGGAGTGTTTCTCCCTCTGCTATATTTTGGAAGAGTTTGAGAAGGATAGGTGTTAGCTCTTCTCTAAATGTTTGATAAAATTCGCCTGTGAAGCCATCTGGTCCTGGGCCTTTGTTTGTTGGAAGATTTTTAATCACAGTTTCAATTTCAGTGCTTGTGATTGGTCTGTTCATATTTTCTATTTCTTCCTGATTCAGTCTTGGCAGGTTCTGCATTTCTAAGAATTTGTCCATTTCTTCCAGGTTGTCCATTTTATTGGCATAGAGTTGCTTGTAGTAATCTCTCATGATCTTTTGTATTTCTGCAGTGTCATTTGTTACTTCTCTTTTTTCATTTCTAATTCTATTGATTTGAGTCTTTTCCCTTTTTTTTCTTGATGAGTCTGGCTAATGGTTTATCAATTTTATTTATCCTCTCAAAGAACCAGCTTTTAGTTTTATTGATCTTTGCTATAGTTTCCTTCATTTCTTTTGCATTTATTTCTGATCTGATCTTTATGGTTTCCTTCCTTCTGCTAACTTTGGGTTTTTATTGTTCTTCTTTCTCTCATTGCTTTAGGTGCAAGGTTAGGTTGTTTATTCGAGATGTTTCCTGTTTCTTAAGGTAGGATTGTATTACTATAAACTTCCCTCTTAGAACTGCTTTGCTGCAACCCATAGGATTTGCGTCGTCATGTCTCCATTGTCATTTGTTTCTCGGTATTTTTAAATTTCCCTTTTGTTTTCTTTAGTGATCACTTCGTTATTAAGTAGTGTATTGTTTAGCCTTCATGTGTTTGTAATTTTTACAGATCTTTTCCTGTAATTGATATCTAGTCTCATAGCATTGTGGTCGGAAAAAATACTTGATACAATTTCAATTTTCTTAAATTTGCCAAGGCTTGATTTGTGAACCAAGATATGATCTATCCTGGAGAATGTTCCATGAGCACTTGAGAAAAATATGTATACTGTTGTTTTTGGATGGAATGTCCTATAAATATCAATTAAGTCCATCATGTTTAATGTATCATTTAAAGCTTGTGTTTCCTTATTTATTTTCAGTTTGGATGATCTGTCCATTGGTAAAAGTGGGGTCTTAAAGTCCCCTAGTATGAATGTGTTACTGTCAATTTCCCCTTTTATGACTGTTAGTATTTGCCTTATGTAATGAGGTGCTTCTATGTTGGGTACATAAATATTTACAATTGTTATATCTTCTTGGATCGATCCCTTGATCATTATGTAGTGTCCTTCTTTGTCTCTTCTAATAGTCTTTATTTTAAAGTCTATTTTTTCTGATATGAGAATTGCTACTCCAGCTTTCTTTTGGTTTCAATTTTCATGGAATATCTTTTTCCATCCCCTTACGTTCAGTCTGTATGTGTCTCTAGGTGTGCAGTGGGTCTCTTGTAGACAGCATATATATGGGTCTTGTTTTTGTATCCATTCAGCCAATCTGTTTTTTTTGGTGGTAGCATTTAGTCCACTTACATTTAAGGTAATTATTGATATGTTTGTTCCTCTTCCCATTTTCTCAATTGTTTTCAGTTTGTTATTGTAGGTCTTTTCCTTCTCTTGTGTTTCTTGCCTAGAGAAGTTCCTTTTGCATTTGTTGTAAAGCTGGTTTGGTGGTGCTGAACTCTCTCAGCTTTTGCTTGTCTGTAAAGGTTTTAATTTCTCCATCAAATCTGAATGGGATCCTTGCTGGGTAGAGTAATCTTGGTTGCTGGTTTTTGTCCTTCATCACTTTCAGTATGTCCTGCCAGTCCCTTCTGTCTTGCAGAGTTTCTGCTGAAAGATCAGCTGTTAACCTTATGAGGATTCCCTTGTGTGTTGTTTGTTGTTTTTCCCTTGCTGCTTTTAATATGTTTTCTTTGTATTTAATTTTTGATATGTTTTGTTAATATGTGTCTTGGAGTATTTCTTCTTGGATTTATCCTGTATGGGACTCTCTGTGCTTCCTGGACTTGATTAACTATTTCCTTTCCCATATTAGGGAAGTTTTCAACTATAGTCTCTTCAAATAATTTTTCAGTCCCTTTCTTTTTCTCTTCTTCTTCTGGAACCCCTGTAATTCGAATGTTGGTCCGTTTCATGTTGTCCCAGAGGTCTCTGAGACTGTCCTCAGTTCTTTTCATTCTTTTCTCTTTATTCTGCTCTGCAGTAGTTATTTCCACTATTTTATCTTCCAGGTCACTTATCCGTTCTTCTGCCTCAGTTATTCTGCTATTGATCCCATCTAGAGTATTTTTCATTTCATTTATTGTGTTGCTAATTGCTGTTTGTTTCATCTTTAGTTCTTCTAGGTCCTTGTTAAATGTTTCTTGCATTTTGTCTATTCTATTTCCAAGATTTTGGATCATCTTTACTATCATTATTCTGAATTCTTTTTCAGGTAGACTGCCTATTTCTTCTTCATTTGTTAGGTTTGGTGGGTTTTTATTTTGCTCCTTCATCTCACTTGTTTTTTTTTTGTTTTCTCATTTTGCTTATCTTACTGTGTTTGGGATCTCCTTTTTGCAGAATGCAGGTTCGTAGTTCCCCTTGTGTTTGGTGTCAACCCCAGTGGCTAAGGTTGGTTCAGTGGGTTGTGTAGGCTTCCGGGTGGAGGGGACTAGTGCCTGTGTTCTGGTGGATGAGGCTGGATCTTGTCTTTCTGGTGGGCAGGTCCACATCTGGTGGTGTTTTTTTGGTGTCTGTGGACTTATTATGATTTTAGGCAGCCTCTCTGCTAATGGGTGGGGTTGTTTTCCTGGTTTGCTTGTTGTTTGCATAGGGTGTCCAGCACTGTAGCTTGTTGGTCATTGAGTGAAGCTGGGTGCTGGTGTTGAGATGGAGATCTCTGGGAGATTTTTGCTGTTTGATATTATTTGGAGCTGGGAGGTCTCTTGTGGACCAGTGTCCTGAAGTTGGCTCTCCCACCTCAGAGGCACAGCACTGAATCCTGGCTGTAGCACCAAGAGCCTTTCATCCACATGGCTCAGAATAAAAGGGAGAAAAAGTGGAAAGAAAGAATTAGTAGAAGTAGAAAGCAAGAAAGAAAGAAAGAAGGAAAGAAAGAAAGGAAGGAGGAAGGAAGGAAGGAAGGAGGGAAGGAAGGAAAAAAGAAAGAAAGAAGATAAAGTAAAATAAAATAAAGTAAGATAAAATATAATAAAGTTATTAAAATAAACAATAATTAAGAAAAAAATTTATAAAAAACAGATGGATAGAACCCTAGGACAAATGGTGGAAGCAGAGCTATACAGACAAAATCTCACAAAGAAGCATACACATACACACTCACCAAAAGAGGAAAAGGGGAAAAAATAATAAATCTTGCTAAGTCCACATCCTCAATTTGGGCTGATTCGTTGTCTATTCATGTATTCCACAGATGCAGGGTACATCAAGTTGATTGTGGAGCTTTAATCCGATGCTTCTGAGGCTGCTGGAAGAGATTTCCCTTTCTCTTCTTTGTTCTCACAGCTCCCAGGGACTGACCTTTGGATTTGGCCCCGCCTCTGTGTGTAGGTCTCCAGAGGGTGTCTGCTCTTTGCTCAGACAGGACAGGGTTAATGGAGCAGCTGATTCGGGGGCTCTGGCTCACTCAGGCCACAGGGAGGGAGGGGCACGGAGTGCGGGGTGAGCCTGCAGTGGCAGAGGCCGGCGTGATATTGCACTAGCATTCTCCCGCGGAAGTTGTCCCTGGATCCCAGGACCCTGGCAGTGGCGGGCTGCACAGGCTCCCCAGAAGTGGGGTGTGGATAGTGACCTGTGCTCGCACACAGGGCTTCTTGGTGGTGGCAGCAGCAGCCTGAGCGTCTCATGCACGCCTCTGTGGTCCGGGCTTTTAGCCACGGCTGGCGCCCGTCTCTGGAGCTCCTTTAAGCAGCGCTCTTAATCACCTTTCCTCGCCCACCAGGAAACAAAGAGGGAAGAAAAAGTCTCTTGCCTCTTCGGCAGGTCCAGACTTTTCCCCGGACTCCCTCTCGGCTAGCCATGGTGCACTAACCCCCTGCAGGCTGTGTTCCCACCGCCAACCCCAGTCCTCTCCCTGTGCTCCAACGGAAGCCCAAGGCTCAGCTCCCAGCCCCGCCCACCCCAGCGGGTGAGCAGACAAGCCTCTCAGGCTGGTGAGTGCGGGTCGGCACCGATCCTCTTTGCGGGAATCTCTCCGCTTAGCCCTCCGCACCCCTGTTGCTGTGCTCTCCTCCGCGGCTCCAAAGTTTCCCCCCTCCGCCACCCTCAGTCTCTGCCCGCGAAGGGTCTTCCTAGTGTGTGTGGAAACTTTTCCTCCTTCACAGCTCCCTCCCACTGGTGCAGGTCCCATCCCTATTCTTTGGTCTCTGTTTATTCTGTTTTCTTTTGCCCTACCCATGTATGTGGGGAGTTTCTTGCCTTTTCGGAGGTCTGAGGTCTTCTGCCAGCGTTCAGTAGTTGTTCTGTAGGAGTTGTTCCACGTGTAGATGTATTTCTGGTGGTATCTGTGGGGAGGAAGGTGATCTCTGTGTCTTAGTCTTCCGCCATCTTCCCCCGCCTGCCTATCCAATTGATTTTTGACCAAGTTGTAAAAACAATCCAGTAGAGGAGGAATAGGCTTTTCAACAAATGGTGTGGAGCAATTGGACATCCAAAAATAAATAAGCTGTGACCTGAACATCATACCTGTTAAATGTTTCTTGCATTTTGTCTATTCTATTTCCAAGATGTTGGATCAACTTTACTATCATTATTCTGAATTCTTTTTCAGGTAGACTGCCTATTTCCTCTTCATTTGTTAGGTCTGCTGGGTTTTTACCTTTCTCCTTCATCTGCTGTGTGTTTTTCTGTCTTCTCATTTTGCTCATCTTACTGTGTTTGGGGTCTCCTTTTTGCAGGCTGCAGTTCGTAGTTCCTGTTGTTTTTGGTGTCTGTCCCCAGTGGCTAAGGTTGGTTCAGTGGGTTGTGTAGGCTTCCTGGTGGAGGAGACTAGTAAACATCATACCTGTTAAGAAACAACTCAAAATGGAGCATGGCTTTAAATGTAAAACATAAAACTATAAAATTTCTGGAAAAAAATAAAGCATGAGGGAATATCTTTGGGAAACAAGGCTAAGCAGAGTTCTTAGTTCTTATACTAAAAGCATAATGAAGAAAAGGAAAACTTGATCAATTAGACCTCATTGAAATTGAAAGCTTTTGTTTTTGAAAGTCCATGTGAAGAGGATGAAAAGAAAAGCTACAAACATCCTACACAGCACTAGCATGCAGATTATATTAGAGAACTCTCAAAACTCAATAGTAAATAGAAAGACATGAGCAGACATTTTACCAAACAGACTATACAGATGGAAAACAAGCACATGAAAAGGTATTCAATGTATTTAACCATTGGAGAAATGCAAATTAAAACCACAATGAGATATCACTACATACTTATTTGAAGGGCTAAAATAAAAGAGAGTGATGGGAATTCCCTGGCAGTCCAGTGGTTAGGAGTCGGTGCTCTCACTGCCAGGGCCCGGATGCAATCTTTGGTCAGGGAACTAAGATCCCACAGGCAGCATGGTGTGGCCAAAAAAGAAAAAAATAAAGAGAGAGGGGGAATGCCAAACATTTATGAGGATGCAGAGAAATGGAATCACACATATATTGCTGGTGGAAAGTTAAAATGATATACACTGTTCTGGAGAATTGTTTGGCAAGTTCTTATAAAGCTGAGCATGCAATTACCATAGGACTCAGCTACTGCACTCTTGGGGATTTTCCTCAGAGAAATGAAGATTCATTTTTATAAAAAATATTCACACAAATGTTCACAGCAGCTTTATTTGTAATAGTCTAAAATGAAAACAACTCAGTTATCCTTCAAAGGGTAAATGGTTAAAGAAACTATAGTTTCTTTATATTACAGTCATACTGTGGAATACTACTCAGCAATAAAGATGAATAAGCTATACACACAACAACTTGAATGAATCTCCAGGAAATTATGGTGAGTGAAAAAAGACAAACCCAAAACGTTATAAATCTTCTTATTTCATTTACATAACATTATTGAAATAATATTTGAGAAACAGAGGGTAGATTAGTGTTTGCCACTGGTTAGGGATGGGTGAAGGAGGAGAGGGAGGTAAGTAAATTTATGAAAGAGCAGCAAAAGAGATCCTCATGGTGTTGGAACTGTTCAGTATTTTGACTGTGGTGGTGAATACACAAACCTACTCAGGGAAAAATATGTATATAATTAAATACACATACACAAGCTCAAGTAAAACTGAGGAAATCTAAGTAAGGTTGGTGCGTTGTGTCAATATAAATAGCTTTGTTGTGATATTATGCTATACTTTTGCAAAGTGTTACCAATGAGGCAAACTGGACAACAAAACGTACATAGGGTGTCTTGTATAATTTATTATAACTGTTTGTGAATATACAGTTATTTCACAAGAGTGTAATTTTTAAAAAGGTTTAAAAAACAGAATTGAACAAAAAATGGCATAGTAGATAACAAGAAAATTCTGTCCACCACAAAAGCAATGAATAAACTGGGGGAAAAACCTATCTGAATCAACTTTTTAAGAACTCTGGACACTGACCAAAAGCTTGCAGCAACCAGGGAAAGAATCAAGGAAAAAAGGCTGAAACTTGATAAGAGATTTTTGTGATGTTTTAAATTACCCTGGTTCCATTCCCCACTCCCCAGTTTGGTGGTGGCATTGAAGACAACAGGCTGCATTCTCCGTATGGGTAGCTGTACTAGAAAGATAATCGAGACCTATTGTAAAAGAAAGGTGGTTGATGGTTTTGGTCTGTCTCGTGTATCACTGGAGTACTAGTTTAAAGTCTTGCTCTTATCACACCTAAATCTCCCAGCCCTGTGGTGGTTACTGGGTACATTTTTTGAAAACACTTAAAGTCAATTGTATCAATTGCTGCTGCCCAGGGTAATGGATTACAGTTGGGACAATTAATAGACTCACCAAAATGCCTAGAAAAGGCTGGGGATGAGACATTTGGGAAATGAGGACTAGGAAAACTATGACATATTCCTGGAAATATAGAAAGCCTCTTACAAGCCCAAGGTAGAGTGTATACTTAGAAAAGACCTGAGAAAGCAGTAGCTCTCATCTCTGGCTGCCTTCTATGCTCTGCAAGCAAAAAAAAAGGACAAAAGGCAGAGTTACAAACTGACAGGCTCAGTGTTGAAGATATGCCTCAACATACACAAAGGCCCCATCTGCAAAAACTGGGATTTTAAAAATTCCAGGCCTTTAAGGGAATCTTTGTCAAATTGCTAGCTGATCACTAAGCAAATGGAAGAAAAAAAGAGATTTCAATGTCTACACATGAGAAGGAATTCAGACTTTACAAAATTAGTACAGAAGTCACTAAACAAACAAACAACGACTACTACAAAGACTACAACAATAATCCTGGGAGAGGAAGGAGAATCTTATTTACTGAGTGGACCAATTGTAATATTCAAAATTCTCAGTTTACAAAAAAAATTAAGAGACAAACAAAAGCAGAAGAAAGCATTGTCCATACACTAGAAGAAGACAATAGAATTGCTCCTGAAGAAGTCCAGCATCTCCTTCACACCAAAATCAGATAAAGACATTACAAAAAAAGGGAAAACTCTAGAACAATACCTCTCATGAACATGGATGCAAAAATCTGCAACAAAATCCTAGCCAACTGAATCCAACAATGTATAAAAAAAGCAATACATCATGACTAAGAGAGATTTATTACAGGTATACAAGGGCTAGTTTATTATTCAAAAATCAATTCATGTAATTCATCACATCAACAGACTAAAGAAGAAAAATCACATGTTTATATCAACAGATGCAGAAAAAGCTTTTGATAAAGTCCAACACAGATTCATGATAAAAACTCTGAACAAGCTAGAAATAGATGGGAACTTCCAAAACTTGATAAACAATATCTACAGAAAAACCTACAACTAACAAAACACTTAATGGTGAGAAACTAGATGCCTTCCTCAAGTTCAGAAACAAAGCAAGATGGCCAGTTTCACTACTCTTATTCAGTATTGTACTGAGAGTCCTATTTAATGCAATTAGACAACGAAAGGAAATAAAAGGAATACAGTTTGGAAAGGAAGAAATAAAGCTTTCTTTGTTTATAGATGATATCATTATCAATGAAGAAAATCCCCAAAGAATCAACAAAAATGTCCTGGAACTAGTATACATTTATGCAAGGCTGCAGGATTCAAGGATAATATACGGAAGTCAATTGCTTTCCTGTATATCAGCAATGAACAATTGGAAATTTAAATTAAAAACACAACACCATTTACATTAGTACAGAAAACTAAATACCTAGGCATAAATTTTATAAAATATGTACAAGATCTGTATAAGGAAAGTTACAAAATTCTTTCATTACTTTTTATTACAAAAGTAATAAAAGAAAATCTAAATAAATAGATATTTCATATACATGAGTAGGAAAACAATATTGTTAAGGTGTCAGTTCTTCCCTACTTGATCCATAGATTCAACACAATCCCACTCAAAATTCCAGCAAATTATATTATGGATTAAAAAAACCCTGATTCTAAAATTAATAGGGAGAGGCAAAAGGCCCAGAGTAACTAAGAGAACGCCCCATTATTTTCCTTTTTCTTGAGTAATTACTCTGGCTAGAACTTCCAGCATAATATTTCAAAGAAGTGGTGAAAGCAGGCATTCTTGTCTGCCTTGTGATCTCAGGGGAAAGTTTTCAGTCTTTTATCAGTATGTATATTGGGTGTGGAATTTTCTTAGATGCCCTTTATCAAGTTGAGGAAGTTCTTTACTATTCTGAGATTGTTGAGGGTTTTAATCATGAAAGGGTGTTGGAAATTGTTAATGTTTTTTTCTACATCAGTAGAAGTGATCATGTGGTTTTTTTCCTTTATTCTATTAAGATGATGTATTACATTGTCTGATTTTTGTATGATGAACTGCCCTTGAATTCCTAGGACAAATTCCACTTAGTCATAGTATCTGATCTTTTAAATTTGCTGTTGTATTCAGTTTGCTAGTATTTTGTTGAGGATTTTTGCATCTATATTCATGGGGGATATTAGTCAGTAGTTTTCATGTTGTTCTTGTCTGGCTTTAGGAACAGGGTAATGCTGGCCTCACAAAATGAGTGAGGAAGGAAGAATTCTCTCCTCTAGTTTTTCAAAGATTCTGAGAAGGATAAATGTCCATTCTTTAAAAGTTCGGTAGAATTCACTAGTGAAGACTGGTCATGGGCTTTTCTTACTTGAGAAGTTTTTGATTACTTATTTAATATCCTTATTTATTATAGAACTATTCATATTTTCTATTTTTTCCTGAATCAGTTTTGATAGTTTGTTTATTTCTAGGAATTTGTCCATTTCATATAACACACAATTTGTTGATATCCTGTCATTCATAGTATTCTTATTATCCTTCTGATTTCTGTAAGTTCAGTAGTAATGTACTCACTTTTATTTCTGGTTTTAGCAATTTTTATTTTCTGTTTTTCTTAGTCAACATAAAAATTTCTCAATTCTGTTGATCTGTTCAAAGAACCAATTTTGGTTTTGTTGATTCTTTCTACTGTTTTTCTTTTTTAAAATATTTACTTATTTATTTGGTTATGTTGGGTCTTAGTTGCAGCACATGGGATCTTCGTTGTGGCATGCTGGATCTTTTTTGTTGCGGCATGCGGGATCTTTAGTTGCGGCATGTGAACTCTTAGTGGCAGCGTGTGAACTCTTAGTTGCAGCATGCGAACTCTTAGTTGTGGCATGCGGAATCTAGTTCCCTGACCAGGGATTGAACCTGGCCCCCCTGCATTGGGAGCACAGTGTCTTAGCCACTGGACCACCAGGGAAGTCCCCCTACAGTTTTTCTATTCTGTATTTTTATACCTCTGCTGTAAGCTTTATTATTTTCTTTCTTTTGCTAGCCTTGCATTTAGTTTGCTCTTCTATTTATGGTTCTTTAAGATACGATGTTAGATTATTGATTTGATACCTTTTTGTATAATAGGCAATTATGATCATAATTTTCTCTTTGAGTCCTGCATTTGTTGCAGCCCATAATTTTGATATATTGTGCTTTTATTTTCATTCATCTCAAGTTACTTTTAAATTTCTCTTGTGTTTTCTACTTTAATCCAGTGGTTGTTTAAGTGTGTGTTGTATACTTTCCACATATTTGTGAATTTTCAAGTTTTAGTTTGTTATAGATTTCTAGTTATATTCTTTTGTGGTCAGAAAATATACTTTGTATGATTTCAATCAATCTTTTTACATTTATTGAGTCTTGTTTGGTTGTCTAACATATGGTTTATCCTGGATCCATGTGCACTTGAGATGAATGTGTGTTCTGCTGTTGTACGGTGAAGGGTTCTGTATATATATTTTATGTTCAATTGGTTTACAGTGTTGTTCAAGTTCTCTATTTCTTTATTGATCATTTCTGTAATTCTATCCATTATTGTAAGTGGCTTATAGAACACTACATCTATTATTGTAGAAAATATTTCTCCCTTAAATTCTATCAATTTTTGCTTCATATATTTTGGGGTTTTGTTGTTACCTGTGTATATGTTTTTATTAAAAAAAATTTAAAATATAATTAATTTTATTTAGTTTAATATAATTAACTTTGAATATAATTAATATAAGTTATTTTTAACAGTCAAATGTAATTCCATAATTTGGTGATTTAAAAATTTTTTTATTGGAGTATAGTTGCTTTACAAAAAGTGTTAGTTTCTACTGTACAGCAAAGTGAATCAGCTATACGTATGCATATATCCCCTCTTTTTTTCGATTTCCTTCCCATTTAGGTCACCACAGAGCACTTAGTATAGTTCCCTGTGCTATACAGTAGGTTCTCATTAGTTATCTATTTTATACGTAGTATCAATAGTGTATATTTGTCAATCCCCATCTCACAGTTCATCCTACCACCTTCCCCCTTGGTATCCATACGTTTGTTCTCTATGTCTGTGTCTCTATTTCTGCTTTGCAAATAAGATCATCTATAGCACTTTTTAGATTCCACATATGTGAATTAATATATGATATTTGTTTTTCTCTCTCTGACTTACTTCACTCCGTATGACAGTCTCTATGTCCATCCACATCTCTACAAATGACCCAATTTCATTCCTTTTTATGTCTGAGTAATATTCCATTGTATATATGTACCACATCTTCTTTATCCATTCATCTGTCGATGGACACTTAGGTTGCTTCCATGTCCTGGCTATTGTAAATAGAGCTGCAATGAACATTGTGGTACATGACTCTTTTTGAATTATGGTTTTCTCAGGGTATATGCCCAGTAGTGGGATTGCTGGGTCATATGGTAGTTCTATTTTTAGTTTTTTAAGGAACCTCCATACTGTTCTTATATGTTTTTAATTGTTATATAGTCTTGATTACCTGACCCTTTTACCAATATATAATGTCCTTCTTTGTATCTTTTAATTTTAAAAAATCTAATATTAGTATATACAACTAACTCTCTTTTGGTAACTCTCCTCAGGTTTATTTTATTGTTTCTGCTGTTGTATATTGTAGTTTTTTGCTTAGTTACTTTTCTAATTTTTCTATTTTTGCAAAAAGTGTATTCTTTGTTGTGTGTAGTCACTGAAGTCTCTGTTCTGTTAGCCTAGTGGCCAGCTACTGATTTGACAGAGATTTCCTTAAAAGCCTGGAGTCAACAGAAAAAGAGAAGGTAAAAGAAGAAGAAGGAAAAGGAGGAGGAAGACAGTGGGGAGGAGGAAGAGGAGGGGAGAAAGGAGGAGGAGGAGGAGGAGGAGGAAAGGAGCAAAAACAAACAAACAAACAAGAAAACCTCTCCTGTTCTTTGTACATTGACTCTGAGTTGGAGCATGCTTTCAGTGCTTAGCCAGGCCGTTAAGAACTCAGCCTTTTGTTTCACTTCCTGCTTATATTGAACCTTAAGGTCAGCAGAGGTTAAAACTCGGGCCTTCTCAGGTCTTTTTGACTATGCATCTATTCTTGGGTATGCATGTGTCCTTTGAGAGTCCCCAGTATAAACAAAAGCATTTCAAAACCCTTAATCCTCCATGTATCTCCTTCCCTATCTTCTTCCTTGCAAGGATTTTCAGTTTGTCTGCTTCTTGCCATGTCTGTTATTCCTTGCTCCAGATGGTGGCTTGTATGTTCCTTTACAGGCTTTTGACATATACCTCCAGGGAGGCTACTCAAACCTTGAGAACGTTTTGAGGGATGCAAAACAAAGGGAAGCCCCTGAACAGCTCTCCTCAGGGAGCTGCCGGACAGGTCACAATACACAATTGCATTTCTTTGAAAACAAGGTTCATGTTGTTCCTCTAGCACTAACAAGCCATACCAGGCATGTGGGCTATCATCCACATGGGCATCTCTGAGCTGGCGAGTAGCAGATGATAAGCAGGTAAATAATTGTTAGCAACAATTATCAGCTTCTTTCTTCTTTAAGGACTCCCCACGTTGTAGTGTTTTTAAAACTGTGGTTAAAAAAACCACATAACATAAAATTTACCATCATAACTATCTGTACTTGTATAGTTCAGCAGGCATAAGTATATTCATATTGTTGTGAAACAGATCTCCAGAACTTTTTATCTTGCCGCACTTAAACTCTGTATCTGTTAAATAATGATTCCCCTTTTCCTCCTCCCCTAGCTACTGGTAACTCCCATTCTACTTATGTTTCTATGAATTTGACTATTTTAAATACCTAATGGAAGTGCAATCATACAGTATTTGTCTTTTTGTGACTGGCTTATTTCACTTAGCATAGTATCCTCAAGGTTTATCTATGTGGTAACGTGTGATAGGATTTCCTTCCATTTTAAGGCTGAATAATATCCCATTGTATGTATATACCATACTTTGTTTAGTCGTTCATCTGTCAGTGGACATTATATCCCTTCATCCGTCAGTGGACATTTGGATTGCTGTTGAATGTGTTTGATTAGATTCCAGAGTTTCAAAAAAATTGATTCTGACAGTTTTTTGAAGCTTATTTGTTGCTTCAGTGGATTGAAAGATCCTTGGACTTCTCTACTCCACAATTTCAGCAGGCCACTTAATAAATATTTAAAAATAATTCTACATCACACATTGAAATCAACAATGAAAATGTGTATAACATATTACAATTTTTTAAAAATTTATTTATTTATTTAATATTCATTTTTGGCTGTGTTGGGTCTTCGTTTCTGTGCGAGGGCTTTCTCCAGTTGCGGCGAGTGGGGGCCACTCTTCATCACGGTGTGTGGGCCTCTCACTGTCGCGGCCTCTCCTGTTGCGGAGCACAGGCTCCAGACACACAGGCTCAGTAACTGTGGCTCACGGGCCTAGCCGCTCCACGGCATGTGGGATCTTCCCGGACCGGGGCACGAACCTGTGTCCCCTGCATTGGCAGGCGGATTATTAACCACTGCGCCACCAGGGAAGCCCCTACAATTTTTATTTGCAACTATTTCACCTGAACATCTGTCTTCCTCTTAAAACATTAACTTATGAATAGAAGGAAAATGGATAATTACCCATTGAATAGGAAATGCAATATAATTTTTATTAAAGGGGATTCTGTAAAGTGAGAGAGGAATCAACAAAGTGGGTCTCATTCTTCCCATAATTTCAGCTACAATAGTAATTACTGTGAAAAAATATGTAAATGACATCACATGTGAGGTGCAGTTGACCTACCATAAGGATTACAAATGCAGTCAGGTCTAGGTTAAGTCCTTAGTATTTATTTTCACATCAAGTTCTTAAAATAAAATAGTTTTTCTAACATTTATTTTTTAAAAAGTCATGTTTCAAGTTAAGATAAACAATTAATTGGCTTCAGATTTTAACTTTTAATCATGCATGGAAGCATACTTCATTTTATTGTATTTCACTTTATTGTGCTTCACAGATATTGCATTTTTTAAATTGAAGTATAGTTGATTTAAAATATTGTTAGTTTCAGGTGTATAGCAAAGTGATTCGAGTTTTTTGTGTTTTGTTTTTTTTGCAGATTATATCCCATTATAAGTTATTACAAGATACTGGGTATAATTGCCTGTGCTGTACAGCAAATCCTTGTTACTTATCTATTTTATGTATAGTAGTTTGTATCTGTTAATCCCATACTCCTCATTTGTCCCTCCCTCTCCCCTTTGATAACCACTAGTTTGTGTTCTGTGACAGAAACAGACTCACAGGCTATTTCTGTTTTGCATACACATTCATTTGTTTTATTTTTTAGATTGCATATATAAATCATACCATATAGTATTTGTCTTTCTCTGTCTGGCTTATTTTACTAAGCATAATATTCTCTAGGTCCATCCATGTTGCTGCAAATGGAATATTATATTGTGTTTTTTACAAATTGAAGGTTTGTGGCAACCCTGAGTCAAGCAAGTCTATTGGCACCATTTTTCCAGCAGCATTTGCTCATTTTGTGTCTGTGTTACATTCTGATAATTCTCACAGTATTTCAAACATTTTCATTATTATTATATTTGTTTTGGTGATCTGTGATCTCTGATGTTACTAATGTAATTGTTTTGGGACTCCGTGAACTACGCGCATATAAGATGGCAATCTTTTTTTTTTTTTTTTTTTGCAGTACGCGGACCTCTCACTGCTGTGGCCTCTCCCGTTGCAGAGCACAGGCTCCGGACATGCAGGCTCAGCGGCCATGACTCACTGGCCCAGCCGCGCTGCGGCATGTGGTATCTTCCCAGACCGGGGCACGAACCCGTGTCCCCTGCATTGGGAGGCGGACTCTCAACCACTGTGCCACCAGGGAAGCCCAAGATGGCAATCTTAATAAATGTGTGTATTCTCACTGCTTCACCAACTGGTCATTCCTCCATCTCTGTCCCTCTCCACAAGCCTCCCGATTCTCTGAGACACAACAATTTGAAATTAGGCTAATCAATAATTCTGCAATGGCCTCTAAGTGTTCAAGTGAAAAGTCATTTGTCTCTCACTTGAAATCAAAAGTTAGAAATGATTAAGCTTAGTGAGGAAGGTGTGTGTTGAAAGCCGAGATAGGCTGAAAGCTAGGCCTCTGGCGCCAAACAGTTAGCCAAGTTGTGAACGCAAAGGAAATGTTTCTGAAGGAAATTAAAAGTGTTGCTCCAGTGAACACACGAATGATAAGCAAGGGAAACAGCCTTATTGGTGGTATGGAGAAAGTTTCAGTGGTCTGGGTGGAAGATCAAAATCAACCACAACAGTCCCTTAAGCCAAAGCCTAATCCAGAACAAGGCCCTAACTCTCTTTAATTCTATGAAGGCTGAGTGAGGTGAGGAAGCTGCAGAAGAAAAGTTTAAAACTAGCAGAGGTTAGTTCATGAGGTTTAAGGAAAGAAACCATCTTAATAACATCAAAGCACAAGGTGAAGCAGCAAGTGCTGATGTAGAAGCTGCAGTAAGTTATCCAGACCATCTAGCTAAGAAAATTAATGAAGGTGGCTACACGAAACAACAATTTTCAGTGTAGATGAAACAGTCTTATATTGGAAGAAGATGCCATCTAAGACTTCCATAGCTAGAGAGAAGTCAATACCTGGCTTCAAAGCTTCAAAGGACAGGCTGACTCTCTTGTTAGGAGCTAATACAGCTGGTGACTTTAAGTTGAAGCCAATGCCCATTTACCGTTCTGAAAATCCTAGGGTCCTTAAGAATTATGCTAAATCTACTCTGTGCTCTATAAATGGAGCAGCAAAGACTGAATGACAGCACATCTGTTTACAACATGGTTTACTGAATATTTTATGTCCATTGTTGGGGACCTACTGCTCAGAAAAAAAGATTCCTTTCAAAATATTACTGCCCAATGACAATGTACCTGGTCACTCAAGAGCTCTGATGGAGATATGCAATGAGAAATTGTTCTTGAAAGGAAGTCAAGCAGTGCGGCAAATTTCATTGTTCTTATTCTAAGAAACTGCCACAGTCACCCCAACCTTCAGTAACCACCACCCTGATCAATCAAAAGCCATCAATATTGAGGCAAGACCTTCCACCAGCAAAAAGACTATGACTCATTGAAGGCTCATATGATGGTTTGCATTTTATAGCAGTAAAATATTTTAAAGTTAAGACATTTACTTTTTTTAGATACAATACTATTGCACACTTAACAGACTACAGTGTAGTGTAAATATAACTTTTATATGCCCTGGGAAACCAAAAAATTCATGTGACTCCCTTTATTGAAATATTTGCTTTATTGAGGTGGTTTGGCACTGAACCCGCAACATCTTTGAGGTATGCCTGTATTTAACCATATTCAGGTAATTGTCATATTTACCTAAGTGGAGGCTTTTTAATGTAATACATTTCCAAACTCCTAGATTCTGGCTCATTTACTCTTTCTAGCAGCCTGGAATGACTTACCAGTCAGCATTTATATTACTGAAACTTACTGGAGCTACTCTATGAATAAGCCAGATGATAAAGCTTTCTTGGCTTATGACAAATGACTATGTATTTAGACATACAGGAGTCAGACCAAAGTGCTTACATTTCCTACAGTTTATACCAAACTAGATGGGCTCTTAAGCAGTCAGCCCGGACTCATAGATTAGCCAGATCATGAATACAATGATTCTAGCTGCCTTCCACATGTTGTCAGATGGCTATATTAAGAGGATCCAGTCACTATCAGTCAGGAAGGCAACCAAAAACCTGTCTGTTTTAAGAAGCCATCCAGCCATTGAAGAATTGATACTCCCATAAATGAAATTTCAGGGAAGTGTATAGTGAAGAATCTTTCTCAAGGTTGCCAAAATGATTTATTGCATGCTGAGATTTCATTCACACACATAATAGACTGCATTAACTTTAGTTTTTAAATGCAGGTGGTTTTCTGACAAAACCAATTGAAGTTAGTGATAATATATAAGGTATTACCTGTCATTGGTTTGATGTCTCAAAGCTATTTTTCCAAAAATAAGTAGGCATAATAGGGGAAATTCAGGAATTATCTTAAAAGGAAATCCAACAGTTTATACCAATGAAGCAAAAGAAAAAGGAAAAAATTGATTTATATTTCTGGAAAAATATACATTAAATTTAAAAAATTGTTATTGCCCAATATCTGACACCAGTGACATTTTATGTAAAAAAAAAGAAAGTGAATTCTATTTTAAAATATTAAGTATACTTAAAAGAAATGAAATAAAATAAAATAATTTCCTTTAAATTTGAGGAATTGGCCCATTTCATCTAAGTTATTTGTGTTTATAGAGTTATTGATAGTATTTTATTATCCTCTTAACATCCATGGGATCAGTAGTGATGTCCCCTCTTTCATTCCTGATATCAGTTATTTGTGTCTTCTCTCTTTTTCTTGGTTATCTTAGCTAAGAGTTAGATTTCATTGATTTACTCTATTGTTTCCCTCTTTTCAGTTTTTTTTTGATTTCTGCTCCAATATTTATTTTCTTTCTTCTACTTGTTTTGGATCTAATGTGCTCTTCTTTTTCTGGTTTTCTAAGGTGAAAACTTAAGTTGTTGATTCTGGCAAAAGGGATAGGGGGAAATGTTGGACTCCATCTTATCCAGAACTGGAAATTACTGATTTTTAATAGCTTTCATACATGAATAATTTTAAAATCTTTAATACATTTTTGATTTGGTGATGCCTACTTATATTTTATAAAATATATACATAATTATTGCTGGTTATCTTAGCTTGAGCGTCCACAAAAGAGAGTGTGATACAAGAGTTTCCATTTGAGTAGCTCATTTGGCAAGAGATTCTAGTGAGTCAGAGTAAGAAAAACGTGTGGTGAAGCAAGGAAAAAAAGTCAAACAAGGATTGTGTTATGAAACTGCACATCACTACAGGCAAGTGGTGCTTGACCCTATGGGTCCAAAGTCGGCATCCATTTTTGTGAAAATGAATAACTACCACCTCTTAGAATGGGTGCAGTGCATTCAATGTAGAATGAGGTAGCTGGATGATATCCTTGAAGGAAGGGACAGAATTGAGTGCCCAGCATCAGATGTTGCTCTTGGGGAGTTATACATTCAGAAGTGGGAGTAGCTTGATCACCCCTGGAGAGAGAGAACCAGTGCTGTTGAACTCAAGCTTAGGCTCCATCCCTGCCATCAGGACAATTCATGGATTCACTGTGCCAGAACCACGATGACTGAGGAGAGAAGCTGTTTGACATCCACATGAGTCATCAGATCCAATTGGTTGTTAAGTGCCTTCTCTACAGTCAGTTCCTTGGATGGCCATTAATATGAGGCACAGAGACACATGCTTTGTTTCCATTCTTATAGTTCTAACTACATGCCTCATATCCAAACTTTCTTATCTTCAATTTCCAATCATTCTTCTTCCAAGACCTTTACATACCAGCCAAATCATTCACCACAGTCCAGGTGACCACCTCAAGCTACTACTCCTTCCATACAAAGTGAAGAACCTGGTGTAATGCTCACAGCTCTGCCAACTGGAAGTTTTACCCTTCAACATTATTCTTTAGGGCTACTCTAACTGAAGCTGAAGTGTGGTGGCAGTCCGTTTATAGCTACCATTAATATTTAATGCTCACACATCTGTGCACCAGGCTTGATAATTTCCTCTTCCATTAGTTGGTCATAGATCACCCCCTACCTCACGAGGGGCATCATTGTAACAGTGGTCAAAGCCATGGGGGTTTGTGCAATCAGTCGGTTTATTTGTGCTTTCTCAGGCTGGATCCTGGAGCATTTCCATCGTGGGTGGACTGCTATTGAGCCTGCCAGACCTTATCGCTTGGTGAATCTCATAATGTACAGCTTGTGGTGGGAAGCTCCTGTCGTATAGTCACTTGTTAACTCTTGGTTAGGCACTCCATATATACTAACCTCAATAGCATATAAGGAGCTATGTTTTAATTGGCAAGTAGTTTACTGACATAGGAGGTATGGCTTTTGTTAAGAACCCCAGGATTCTGTGTTGCAACTCCCATATTATGACTTAGAATGACTTAGTGCATCCTTATCCATCACAGATGCTGTAAGCATTATCAGATATGCTGAGTCATATGACCTGAGTAGCAGAACAACTTGCACTGCAGATCTGAAAACTTGGTGGGGGACCACAATTTTCCACTGCAGCTGCTAACATCAGACTTTGACTTGCCAAGTCTCATGTTTTTCTTTTTGTACAAAAGAAGTGAGCTGTTCATACTCTAGCCCTGGAATACTATCTATAAGGTATTGCCACAGATTCCTGTCAGTCAAACTAGTTTGACTCCACTCTGACCTTACTTCGCATTATGGTAATTGTACCCAACTTGCTTCTGAGGTTTTGTGCTGCTAACTGGGCTCTGACATTCTGGAATCTTATCATCTCCATTGCAACATAGTTTAGTTCCAATCATGGCTTTCAGAGGAGAGCCAACATTGAGTTTCTCAAAAATGTCAAGTGTTCCCCCTCACCAGCACAGTCTTTATTATTGTAGTGTCTTCTCTGCCCTCCTAGGGCAAGTAGTTTAGAGATAGGTCCTCGTCCCATGCAATAAATTATTTCTAATACCTTCACTCCTTTGACCTTCTCACCAATTCCTCAGTACTCTGGCAAGGAAGTTCTAATATCTCCATCTCATTTACTGTAGCCTGTTGTCCAAGCTTAAAGATGCCACCCAAGCAGCATATGAAGGCAGCTCCAGGACATTGAACCCTGAGTCATAGCTTTGTACTCCTATGACTCATGTCAGTGAGTCCTCAAAATCCATTCCAATGTATATTATCCCAGTTCATATTAGTACACATTAGCCCGTTCCTACAGTTCTTTCTGGATTTTCCACCTAAACAGAGACTGTATTTTGTTCCTTGTGCTGTGATGATGCCTTACCCTTGTCATGAGTTGGAAGCAATGAAAAATATCAGTGTTGGGTGTTGAGAAAGACAAGCAATGTCTTTTTGAGGTAACTGCCTTAGATGAGGCTATTGCCTTGTCTCTAGGAACAGAGAGGTTGCTCTCCAATAGTAAGGGTTAGGGGGCTGCTTTTACCAGGCTGAGTGTACAGAGGATTATAGGTATTCAAGATTCCCACACTCATCACTATTCCAGGTCTCAGAGTTCTACTCCTTCCTTATTAGGATACATATATTGATATAGAGATCTTTAAATGTTGTGAATGCAGTTTCCATGCAGCTCTGCAACCTTACAATTAGAATCTGGGTCTGATATTCAGCAGTCTGCCTTATGACTGGAGGAGATGAGGGTCTTCTTAATCCAATGTGTTAGGGTGAATAACAGGTTGTGCATTTCCATTAGACACACAAACCTAGATTACAGATCCAGTTTAGGGCAATCTTAGAGCCTGCCCTAACAACCACTCAGGCTGAAAGGGATCTCAGAATCCACACTGAGTTGGAAGCCAAACTCATCTATTTCCACACCCCAAATGCCAACTTACTTAAAGAGGAGAATAAATGCATGTTTAGGCACATCTTCCTTACTTCAAAATATGCCACAATATAAATGACATCCTAGGAGGAATTAGGTGCCCCTCCTTTACCCCAAACCAAACACCCAGGAACTCACAAATATGGGGAATCCTCGGGCTTTGGTTTTCAAATACAGTTAGTCCATGAGGTTAAGAAATATTTCTCATTATTATGATGAAGAAGTGCATCTTAGTCATTTTAGAAATTAGATTGTCATCTGGCTCACCTTAAATCTGGTACCTTAAATTCTCAGAGCAGAGCTTTAACCCACACATTGCTTGCTCTATTGACCCACAATTGTATGAATAAATGAATGAATAAATGAATTAGGTAGTAAATAAAATATTAGAGCCAAGAGATAGAGTTAGCTCCACTGAGAAAACAGAAGCTGGGTAATATATCAGAATCAAAGGGACACAATATTATAAACAGTGTGTTTTCCCAGGGTATAAGGTCCACATATAGTGTGGTGATGGTCTGTTGTCAAATGATCCTCAGAATCATGAGGATCATGAGGAAACTATGTGGATTGGTACAGGCTATATGCCCAAGGAGTCTGGTCTTTGTCAGGCAAGAGACAGGGTCCAGAGAAGGTTCTGTGAAATCTGAAGCTTACACAGTTTTGAAGGCTTTCTTTTAAAATAACACAGAATCAATCATGAAAGTGAATATTTATTTAGAATTATAAGATAATGTATAACAAGATTAAAATCATGACAACTACAATAAGCAAAAATTCCAAACAAATCATATATATATATATATATATATACGCAGAAACACCACTTATGTAGCTGTACAATCTGAAGTATGGTGAAGTGGACATCCAAGGTGAAAGATATAATAGTTTTATGGAAAATCAAAACATCGAACTTCTGCAACTTTTACATAAACACGTGGCCATGTGAACACATAACAAAAGCCCAAGAGTGACAGCTGTCTCACTCTGAAAAATGCACACAGGTTCATGTAGAGCCCTTAGCATTTATTTTTACATCAAACTTTTAAAATAAAATAGTTCTCTTAATATTTATTCTCACTAAAGTCTTGTTTCCAGTTAGAATAAACAGTTCACTGGCTTCAGGCTTTAACTTTCAATTGTGTATTTTTAAACACATTGGGATAATTGTCATATTTTGCCAAATAGAGACTTTTTCTGTGGCCCATTTCCAAATTCACAGACTTTGGTCCATCTACTCTTTCTAGTAGTGTGGAATGATTTACCAGTTGGAATTTATATTATTGAAAGCAACTGGAACTACTGCATGAATAAGCCAGATGATAAAAATTGCTTGGTTTGAAACAAGTGACTATGTATTTGGAGATACAAGACTCAGAACAAAGTGCTTGCATTTTCTACAGTTTGTATCAAACCAGATGGGCTCTTAAGCAGTCAGTCTGGACTCATACATCTAGAGTAGCCAGACCATGAATACAATGATTCTAGCTACCTTCCACGTGTGGTCAGAAGGCTATATTAAGATACAGCCAATGTCAGTTATGAAGACAGCCGAAAGCCTGTCTGTTTTAAGAAACCATTCAGCTATTGAATGATAGACACTTCCATACATGGAATTTCAGGGAAGTGTAGAATGGACAATCTTGTTCAAGGCTGCCAAAATTATTTTCTGCATGCTGAGATGTTATTCACACACACAAAGACTGCATGTTGGTAATTCATTAACTTTATTTTTGAAGTCCACATTGTTTTCTTGCAAAAGCAATTGTAGTTAGTTATAATATATAGCAACGCATCTCTATCTTTGGTTCTATATCTCAGAGATATTTTTTTCCAAAAATAAATAAGCATGGCAAGAAAAATAATTCAGCTATCTTAAGAGAAAACCTAATATTTTATAAAAATTAAGCAAAAATATATAATTGATGCTTTTTAACTTTTTTCTAATTATCTTGCTTAATATCTAATACCAGTGCAACTTTAATGTTAAAATGATTGTGCACACTGTATTTAACTATACAGCATAGACACAAAAATGTCAAAAAACAAAATAGCACTTTCCCTTATAAATCATTTAGGAATTATGCATTCTAAAAATGTATGGGAAAGTAGAACTGCTGAAATATGTTAATAATTTGACTTTGAAGAAGCACAGGAAAAGGAAATGAAGATGTAGGAATAGTCGTAGATCCTAGAGATTGCAAAGAAAAAGTGAACTCATCACCCAAAATCTCCCATTTCTGGAAAATATTTATATGTTAGAATCATTCAGAGATTTTTTTAAAAACTAGCATCTATGGAAGTTCCCTGTTATGGTTTGGACTCTCAGAAGATTTAAGGAGCTTCATTTGTTAATGGTTTCCGTCTCTTTTCGAATATGATTTTTGCATCAAATAATTCTCTTTCCCTGTATCCTAGAGATGGCCCTTTTAGATACTTTGCTTCTGCTGCCTTGTAATCTAATCCATCAACAGCAGAAATTGAACAAATGATTGCTTCCGGCAGAAGAACTTCCAGGATAAATTTAATTTTATCATCTCTTATCAGAGTCAGCATTTTTTCATCTATTTGTTTGTAGATTTCTTGTAAATATTTCACCACCTCATCCAACTGATCTTCATCCTCAAAGTATGTTTCAATACAGGGTGTGAACCTATTTGCATTCAAAAATGATTTCAGCCATCTGGACCCTTTCGTGCCTTTTAAAATGGCTAAAAGATGGCTCTCTGTTCCCTTTGTATTCACAATGAAGTCCACTAGGTTCTTGTTGGCTCGGTCCCGAGCAGACTTCATTCGGTCTGGAAGAATTTTCTGGAAGGACATTTTCTTGGTCTGGGAAGTCACAACCATTGATTCCACAGGATTTTCATTTTGCAGCTTTGGAAATAAGTTCCTGAAGGTATCCTGTTTGATTACTTTCCTAAGTGGATAACTAATGTCAGCAGCATAATACTCAAGGAAAGAGCCTACAAACGAACCACAACCTATTCTAACTCTGTAGTCACAAATCAGTGAGATGCACCAGTCAATACTTTCACTGTAGTCCTCCCTGGCTTTATCTACTAGTGCTTGTTTCTCTTTACAGTCAAATTTCTTTAATCTTCTAAAAGGCACTCTAATGCCTCTCTTTTCAGGATTCATATTTGCCTCAACAAAAAGCACACTTGCTTTTCTCTCTTTTCGCCTGATGCTTTTTACCACTGCTGGCCAAAATGGATATTTTTGATATTTAAACCAGACTATCATTCCTGTTTCAAATGAACGTGGCTCATAATGAAAAATGAAACGTGGAAGTTCTTCATCTTCCTCATTGTCATCTAATATGGAAGCATCAATAGAATTTAGATGAACTGACTTGTCAGAAGCTTGAAGTTCTTCCCCAAGTTCCTCAAAATCCAGTCTCTGAAGATTTCTTTCATTATTCACAAGGAGTGAATAATCCATGGCATGGTTAGAGGCACTAAAGGAAACCTGGTGTTCCCATGAAGAAGGCCTAGGGGATGCCACAACACCCATCTCTGATTCCACAGTAGGTTGATTCTGGCTGGTATCTGAGCATGGATTGGAGGGGCCCTCTCCAGGATCTTCACTATTCTCTGAGAAGGTAGAGCATTCAGAGGAAATAGCTGGGGCCTCTGGGCAGATGTCCTGTGCCTCCTCTTTCAAAGCTTTGGGCACAGTGAAGCTATCTGATTGTAAAGTTGGAGTGAACTTTTCATCTTTAACATATACATCCTCCTCTTTAATTGTGGAATGCAAAGGCATAATTGTTGAGATGTCAATCTTTTTCTTGCTCTCCTTTTCATCCTCATCTTCTGAAAGTGAAGGGAAAGTGTGGCGCCAGCTGAAGTTTTGTGATGACTTTGTTTCCATTTCACTTGGAATAGTATCAATGACTGCATGCACCCGTGATTTATCATCATACAGGGAATCATCACTCTCTGAAGATACTAACAGGGATGTTGAATTTTCATTTTCCTCAAGACACTTTGGTAAGTCTCCTTCGTGCTTCCGATACATTTTACGAGGGGGTGAATCAGAAAGCTTTTGTGGTACATTTTGAGACAGTGTCGTGGTCTCTCCCTCATCTGAACTGCTTGCTTGAATCAAATTTGTTCTCTCATTCAGAATATCCAGTGCCATTTTTAGTGACCTTGCATAGGCTGTTTCCTCTCTAGGTGGGTCACTGACCTCTGACTGTGCTGCTAGTGAGAAGGCAATAGCTTCAACTTGAGATTTACTGAGGATCTTTGTTTCTGTGCTTTCCACTTTAATTGTTTTATCTAGTGAGAGTATCTGAACTTCTAGGGAAAATGTCTTTTTTCTCTTACTGTTTGATGAAGCCGCAGATCTGGACAAAACTTTTGCTGGCCACAGCTGGCCTTGCCAATTGCATAAGACATACTTGGCATCCATTATGATTTAGATTTGTGTGCCAAGAGTTTACTAGCAGAGATTGAGGTGTCTGGCTATTCTTGTCACTGCTAAGGAAGTTCCTACCACAAACAATACTTTTAGCAATGCCCCTGTTAAAACTACAAAGAATTACAAAGGGTTTACAGCTTGTGTGGCCTGTTCTCCAGCTGAATTTCCCAAGGATGCTTGAACACGTTGTTTGAATGGGACGATATGGAAGATACTGAAATAACGAAAAGGAAGAGAAGAGAAGTATCAGCAAATAAAATTATTTTGCCAAAGTTGGTGAGCAACTGCAAATAGAGCAGAGACAGAAGAAAGGACAATGCTCAGTGGGGCATCAGACGGAGGAGAAAAATGCAGAATAATATAAGGTGTGGGATGAGAATTGGAAAAGTATTTTTATAATATCCCAAACTAAAGAACTTACCCTCATTATTGCACATGATTATTAAAGAGTGACTGTATGTGCATGATGGCAGAGATGGTGTGTCAGGAACTCTATGTTATTAGATATTTTCGGACTTCTGTGCCCCTAATGTTATACCTGGGGCAGCGGGACTCTGAACTTAGCGTGCATCAGAATCATCTGGAGGATTGTTAAAACTAGATTTCTATGCCCTATCCTGAGAATTTTATTCAGAAGGTCTAGACAGAATCCAATGTTTTGCACTTCTAATAAGTTATCAAATGATGCTGAGGCTACTTGTCTAAGAACTCTTTGGAAGCACTGCTGTAGCTGAACACACAGCTTTATAAATTTTAAGCTATAAATGCTTCCTTGTCTACCCAAAGCAGGGAGACAAAGATAATAGGGTCTCTATCTCTTGAACCCAGACCACAACACAATGACCTTGTTAATAGCATGAGCTTAGAAGATAAAAATTTAGAATGGCTACCAGGTTCACATATTGGATAGGATAATTATCAAGGATCTCTTGAGAGTCAAGTGGTTGGATAGGACCTCATGTAGAAATCTGAATAGTCTCTTGCATGAATTCTTCATAGTGGTTTAACACATGAGATTCTGTCCCCAAAGGAGAAGCTATTACTTTTAATTACAAAACATTATGGCTATAGAACAGGGAGCAAAATGAATTACACCTCAAATTCTCAACCTAACATGATTTTAATATGAAATGTAGTTTTTAATTTAAAAATGCTAAAGCTGCAGAGAAAGAAACAAAATAAATTATACCCCAAGTTCTCAACGTGTTTTTAATGTGAAATATTTTGTGAAATGAGAAGAACCTTACCCAATGTCATGTGGATCAGGCCCTGTGATCTGTCTGTCTTGATTCTCACTCCAAAAGGAGACAGGCTGTTCAAAAGGAGACAGGGAATCAAACAAATGGACAAGGCATAAAGAAACTTCTCTACCAAAACTTTAGCAGGCATGTCATTCTGAAACACAGGAATGAAATGAAATCTCATCTGTGATGTAGATGTTTACTGTCCTCCTTGGTTTTATTATTTTAAATTCTCTCTGTGTGATATAGTTATGATATCTGGTTCATGTTTAAATCATCTTTCCCAGGAAAAGTGTGAGGTTAGGACAAGAAAGGGAAGTAACAATTGCCTTGTGTCTACTATGAACCCAACTATAGATTTTGTTTGAATCCTCAAATCAATCACCGTGTGAATTTTTCATCCTTTACACACATAATTTTTTTTCAACAGAATTTTATTCACACTCTACATGCTGTTTCACAGTCCACTAATACAAAATATGTTTCATTGCTTTATTGGCCTCCTTCATAAAAATGGTTGCCTGGAGAAAATTTAGGAAACCTGTCAAGCGCCACCTTGTGACCAGAAGCAGAACTGCAGCCTCCTCAGGAGCTATACACAGAGCCTCAATCACTATCAGATTTTTCTTATTTATGAGAAGGGTGGGAACTACATTTAGCCAGCCAGGAGCCTTTTCAGGCTTCTAGAACTTTCTAAGTTCAAGGGGTTTATTGTGTAGGATAAGAAGATTAAAGTGTCTTCAACTATAATGTTTCTGGTTATAAAACATGCAGAAGCTTATTAAAAATTGAAAAGATGCAAAAGGATATATGCAAAACTAAGTACAACTCTCTATATAAATAATCACTCTGAATATTTTCTATCTTTCCAGAGTTTTTTACATGTATAGATAAATGCATATCATTTCAAAACAACATCAGATCTCAATTAAGAGCATAGTTCGAACGTCATCCTACATAAGTATTTTCCACATGATTTATGAATTACTTTAAATGAGGTTTTTTCCACATTTATAACATTTTATCTCAATATTTTTCCTGATGATGTAAAACAAGTAAATGAGTAAGTATATATCAATATTTTAAATATTTTAAAAATAGCAGTAAAGCTAGTCCTGTCTCTACAACTACACAAATAAACAATCCTGTTAATAGTGTGGCAGATATGTTTTCCCAGATTTGGTTGCATGAATTATATAGTAGCATATATATGTTTTACTAACACACATATTTATTTTTAAGTGAGATAATATAACAAATGCTATGCTACAAATTGCTTTTTTCACTTTATTTCTCAGACATTTCAAATCTCTACATGTAAAGGATTATGTTTTTATTTTCCAGATACATAGGTATTCCACTTATGGATGCACACTGCCATATAATATTTTTAAAATTGCTAGTAGAAATAAGCCAAATCCTCTCTCTGTCTCACTCTTAAACTATATAGAAAAATGGTTATTGCTGACCATGGCCATACCTGTGGTCTGAAAGAATGAGTTGCAAGGAGGACACAGGCAGGGCTGTAGCCAACACAGCAACTAGGCTACGCGCTTGATCAGGTCCAGGAAAATTTCCACTATCGGCAAAAGACTGGGGTGGGGGGGGGGTATGTCTGCATGTCTGTGTGTGTCTATGAATGCTTATGTGTTTGAAGCAAATTGGATATGCTGTTTCAGCTTCATTTTTCTTTCATGATTATAAAATTAATCATGGGGAAATTTACTCTAAAGATGGTGATATAGGCTAAGAAATAATATTAAAATAGTAACTTGACCATCCAGAAATGCTAACATGGGAGCTTATTTTCTCCCAGATTTTTTAAAAATATCACACATATATACATGCATATATATGTGCAAGTGTCTTCACTCAAATACATACTTTTTCCCCTTTCCACGCTCATGTACAGGTGACACACACATAGTCTATGTGTCAATCAAATTATAGAAGTATTTCCCTCCATGCTGTCATATATTTTTATCCATCATTTTCTGTGTAAATTAATAAATGCTTAAAAATTCAAACAGTAACAGAATGTCTAGCAATATAAACATCGAATGCTAAGTCAATAAATTAGCATGAACGCCCGTGCTGCACTGAGGTCTTAATATAGAGGCTGTAATCTGATCACCCCTTCTCCCACTGTGGACTTTTAAAGCACTGGGAGATACAAAAATTCCAAAGGATTAATTCTTTCAAAATGCCAGCAATTATCTCAAAACCACACACTTATCCCACCACTCTAAGACCACTGTCCCTATTTTTCTCATCTTCATTGTAGGGTCCTGAGAAATCCCTATAAAATAACTAGCTTTAAGACAGCCATTACCTGGAAGCTTCTTGTCAGCTGCAGCCTGGTAAAATGCAGCTCCTCCCCCAAGACTGGTCAGGCACAGCTCACTCCCAAGCTTCTCAGAGAATGCTCCGCCCCCTCCCTGTGATGAAGACAGACGGTCCTTCCCTGAATTATGGGAGGGAGAATTGCCCAGTTAAACTGCTGAAGTGTTAAAGGGTAGAAATGTTCCTTTTTAAAGAACTTGAAAGTGAATTGGCAACAAGTGTCTGTTTAGTTTCCCTTAGGGTGTTGATTTCTTGAAAAAAAGAGGTTGCAAATCACTTTATTAAAAAAAAACTAATTTAAACTATTTTATATTTTTTCCTTGCCTTCTCTGCACCTTACCTTGGTAGGTAAATTTAAAACCCAGCTGGTCATGCTTCATTAAAATAGTTCACTAAGGATCTTGACTGGGATTGCACTAAAACTGCACATCATTTTGGGGAAAATGACTTCTTTATAATTTTTTTTATGTTTCCAGGCCATGGTATGTCTCTCCTTTTATTCAGTTCTTCTCTTAAATGCTTCAGAAATTTCCAGAGACGTCTTCATGAACACAGATATTTCTGTCAGAGGCTGAAAATCACTCATTAGGCAGGAAAGCACCCATTTCATATACCCTCATCAATAAATGGCAATTACTTCTTATATTTTATTGGTATTTTTCACTCACACAATTCAATGTGGGGGAAGTTAACTTTCAAAAATTCACATGTATTTGTATGTCTGAAATATATCTTGCACATTCTATTAGTTAAAATTCTCCTGTGTAGGGGTTTCCCTGGTGGCGCAGTGGTTGAGAGTCTGCCTGCCGATGCAGGGGACACGCGTTCGTGCCCCGGTCAGGGAAAATCCCATATGCCGCGGAGCGGCTAGGCCCGTGAGCCATGGCTGCTGAGCCTGCGCGTCCGGAGCCTGTGCTCCACAACGGGAGAAGCCACAACAGTGAGAGGCCCGCATACCGCAAAAAAAAAAAAAAATTCTCCTGTGTTAAATTAAAATTTAGATTTCTGCTTTAATTTAGAAAGTCAATTTTAAATATTGCTAGTGGTAATTTTGGAAATGAAGATATATGGAATGAAGTGTTTTATTTGGTCTCTGTATTATATAATATGTAATATATATATTTATGTATAAAATATTTATAAATAAATTTATTTTATATATCTTATTTATATATAAATTTATTTATTTTATATAAAAACTTAGTTATATATAAAATAAACATATATATGTAAAAGTTTTTATTATATAATAAAAAAAGTTGATCTTATATATAATCAGCAACAAAAATAATTTTCTTATTATATAATTAATCTTTTCAAAACTTTCAAAGTATTATTACCTAATTTAAAGAGGATTATCAAGCTAGTGTAAATATGGATTTATTTAAATGAAGAGATATATTCAATTATATATTTTATAATGTAATATTTCTTTCTCCCTTCTTATTTCACATGTTTGGGAAAAACCAAATGCACATAAAATATGGTCATTACATTAAAATTATACTTTGCTGTGTTTATTTTGTCTATTTTCTATATTGCACATAAATCAGGAAATACTACACCACCACACCATTTTCCAAACAAAATGCAAAGTAAAAGATTAATTCCTTGGACAATATTTTATATTTCATTGTTCTGTAGAAGGAGGAGGAGAGGAATGATACCCAATAATAATTAATGCTACTACTACTACTACTACTATCTTAATGAAGATAGATAATAATTATAGATATAATAATATCTATACATCACCGTATGTATATACAATGGAATACTACTCAGCCATAAAAAAGAATGAAATTTTCCCATTTGCAGTAACATGGATGGACTTGGAGGGTATTATGCTAACTGAAAGACACTTAGCATAATATCACATATGTGGGATCTAAAAAATACCACAAACTAGTGACTATAACAAAAATGAAACAGACTCACAGATACAGAGAACAAAGTAATGCTTACCAGTGGAGAGAGGGAAGAGGGGAGGGACAATATAGGGGTAGGGGCTTATGAGGTACAAACTACTATGTATAAAATAAGCTACAAGGATATATTGTACAACACAGGGAATATAGCCAATATTTCATAATAACTATAAATAGGAGTATAACCTTTAAAAATTGTGAACCACTATATTGTACACCTGTAACAAAAAAAAGATTATGTATTCTGAGTGCTAATATAGAGTTGTTTCCATAGATACCTAATCAAGACTAATTAAGGTGTTTTCTAAACAAACAAAAAAAATAAAGTAGACACCAGCCACTGAAAACTAAGGCTTTGGCTGCTCTGGCAGAAGGATACCCAACATCATCCTAAGTTTGGGAGGACCCTAGAACTGAGGTCTTCACAACCCATAATATCTTGTGTCTCTTTACATCTCCCATTCTGGAATTCAAACTGGATTATACATTGAATGCTGTCAATTCAACAAACATTTGTTAAGCATGTGTATTTCTAGATGTTGAACTGGGTTCTGAATTAATCAGGAGCAGATAGTAATTCTCTTTGACCAAGTATTAGTTTACTAATACACCATCTCCCTCGATTCTCACAAAATCTTGTTAGGTGGGTATTCTGAATATTACCACTTTGTAGATGAGGCATTAGAGAGGTTAATTAACTTTTACAAGGATATCTAGAGACTACTGGGCATATGGGATTTGAATCCTGTACTTCGACTCCAGAGTCCATGCTTTTAATCATTAAAACACACTGAACCTACCTCATCACAAATGAAAAATGCTCTAAAAATGTGGGCTGGATGAATGGTGAATTAATGAATTTGAAATAGTTATGTACTGGGAGTCACTTCAACTTAAAAGAGAATCCTGTATCTAATTTAACATAAATTAGTCTTTTATAACATAATTATTGGAGTGAGTGACATCCCATCACTTTTGCCAAATTCTATTGATTGGAAGCAAGTCACAGGTTCTGTCCATACCTAAGGGGAGGGAACTACACAAGGGAGTTGGCCACCTAGGGTGTGTCTACCACAATACTGTATGATTACATTTATGTGACATTTTCAAAAAGAGAAAAGTATAGTGACATGATCAGTGGCTGCTAGGGGTTATAGGTAGGGAGAGGGTGTGACTATACAGGGATAGCACAGGAAGTTGTTGGGGTGATGGAATCTTCCATATCCTGACTGTGATAGTGATTATATGAATTTATACATGTGTAAAATCCAAAGAAGTATATACAAAAAGTCATATATTATATATGATACTTTAAAGTATGATTTTAATGTATAATAATTAAAAAAAATTAAATGGAAAAATTTAATAACTAGTATATAAAAATCAACTCTTGTAAGTATGCTTTAGAAATATTCAGCTTCTTCCTAAAGCACATTTAATAACAAAGAAAACAAAAATAACACCCATACATATATTATTAGAAAGCATGAGTTCCATTTCAAATTAGGATATAAAAAGCTGTAAGAGAATGTCACCCATAACTTAATGACAAAAATCTAAATAATCTACAAAACTATAATATCCCTTGAGCTCATCACAGAACTGAGGTAAAACGAATTCCAAAGGGTAACCAGCCCCTTTGGCAAAGCATGGAGACAGAAGTAGCTGTCACACAAGCAGGTAAAAAAAAAAAATCAGCTGAAAGCTTAATGAATTTTTAAATTCTTAAACTTTTAATGGGCTAGTGTGTCAGTAGTTTGGAATATGTGGCATCCAAGACACCTATACGCTCACTGCTATTTTTCACAGTCCTTAACCAGAAGCACATAAACATGACTGGGGACAACGCAGAAGACCAAAAAGAACCCATGTCAGTGTTCAGGTATGCAGGAGGCAATCAGCTGTTGCTGGCGGACAGACACGTAGCCCCACACACTAATTCAAACCCTTCAATCATGGGAAGCAAAAGCCTTAAGTCACTAGGGGAAAAGCAGACGCCACCTTCCTGGGGAGGGGAAGATAGGAAACCCTCCCATCCCCAAGACAAAGGCAGAAATCCATAGCTACTGGGGAGCAGTAAAAGCAAAAAACCTCTGCCCTTGAGAAGGAGCAGTAAACCTTTGAGTCCAGGATCCTATATGAGTAAAAAGCAGTGGTGAGCTACTGCTGAGGAAGGGGCAAGAATATATCTCCCACCAAAGGTCAACCCCAGATGTAAATCAGAGGCTAGCTGACATTCGGAGGAAAGAATGCTGAGAAAGTGCAACCATCAGGTCTAGGTACATAGTGCCTCTCTAAGGTTGAGGTTAGACAGAAAAACAGAGAACACTCCTTGCCTCACCACGAACCTAGCACCTAATAACAGAGGCCCACCGCTGCAAAACAGGCAAGAGCATGAAGAGAGACACCACGCTCTCCAACCAGTGGCACAGGTGTAAAGGGACTGCTGAAAATTTAGGATGGAGAAAGACCATTGGGAAAAATCCTCTGGCATTCAGGCTGCACTCTAAGCAAAATAAAGTTTGTTATGCAAGCCAGATGATAATGAAGTGAGAAAAGGAGGACACAATCTCCAACGTATTTTATGATGCAGCATTAACCTCATACTAGAAAAAAAATATAACAAGTGAAGAAAATTACAGATCAATATGCCTCAGAAACAAATCCAATGATACAGAAATGATATAGAATTACAGAAAATGATACAGAAAAAATTCAATGGTATAGAAAAAGGATAAAATATTATGAATAAATGGTGTTTATCCTGGAAGTTTAAGGATGGTTATATATTTGTCAATCAATCAATGTAACTCACCATATCACAGACTAAATAAAGAAGAAAATAGAGAACATCTCAATTGATGCGGAAAAAGCATTTGACATAATTCCACAGACATTCATGATAAAAATGTTTGGCAAACTAGGATTTAAAGGGATCTCAATCAACCTGATCAAGGTTATCTATATAAAACCTAAAGTTAAAATCACACTTAATAGTGAAACATGGAATGCTTTTCACCTAAAATCAGGAACAAGGCATGGGTGTCTGCTTTCACCACTTCTATTCAACATTATACTGGAGGTCCTAACCAATAAATAACACCTGAAAAATAAATTAAAACCATGCAGATTGGAAAGGAAGAAATAAAACTGTTTTTAATTGCAGACAACATGATGATCTATGCAGAAAATCCCAATGAATTTACCAATAGAAAAAAAAGCTACTAGACCTAATACGTAAGTTTATCAGTATAATTGCATATAAGGCTAACATAATTTGTTTCTATATAATAAAATTTGGAAGTCGAAGTTTAGCAAAGTACCATTTATTATATCATCAAAACCCAGGAAATACTGTTAGAATACATCTAACAAATATGTGCATGATTTCCATGCTGAGGACTTCAAAAAAAATGGTGAGAGAAATTAAGGAAGAGCTGAATAAATGGAGAAATACATCAAGTTCAATGACTGAGAGATGAACTATTTTTAGGATGTAACTTCTCCCCAAACATATCTATAGAATCATTGCAATCTCAATCAAAATCCCAGCAGGATTTCTGTAGAAATTGAGAAGGTAACTCTAAAATGTATATGGAAAAGCAAAGGAACTAGTAGAACAGCCAGAACAATTTTGAGAAGGAAATACAAAGTTGGAAGACTCACGCTACCTGATATCAAGACTATAGTAATCAAAATAGTGTATTATTTGGCACAGGATAGACATATAGATAAATAAAATACAAATAGACCAGCAAATATGGTCTACAGATTTCTGACAATGGTAATTAAATGGAGAAATAATGGTCTTTTCAACAAATAGTGCTGGAAAAATTGGACATTATATGCAAAAATATTCACTCTGAACCCTTAGATAAGATCATATACAAAAATTAACTCAAAATGAATTACTAACTTAAATGTAAAAGCAAAAACTATGAAATTCCTAGAAGAAAACAATGTAGAAAATCTTTGAGAGTTTCATTTAGGCAAAGATTTATTAGAACACAAAAAGCATGGACTATAAAAAAATTTCATAAATTTGACTTGAAAACTTCTGCTCTTCAAAAAATAAAATGAAAATCCGGAGTGGGAGAATTTATTTGCAAAACAAGTATCTGATTTAAAAAATTGTATCCAGAATATATAAAGAACTCTTACAATTCAATAATAAGATTAACAGCCCAATTTAAAAAATAGACAACTAATTTAAATAGATCTGCATCAAAGAAAATATATAAACATCAATTGAACACATTAAATAATGCTCATCACTATTAGTAATTAAAGATATGTGAGTAAAACTACAATGAGACACCACTAACACCTTTATAAAAATGGCTAATATTAAAAAGAGAAAAAAATCTGACAATATCAACTGCTTGCAATGATGCAGAGCTACTGGAACTTATACATTATTGGTGGAAATACAAAACATCACAGCTACTTTAGAAAACAGTTTGGCAGTTTCTAATATAGACATACACTTACCAAAAACCCAGATATCCCATTCCTTGGGTACTTACCCAAGAGAAATGAAACTCATGTACAAAGATCTGTTCTGGAATGTTTATAACAACTTTAATCATAATCAGCATAAACTATAAATCTACTGGTGAGTGGATACAGAAATTGTAAAATAACAGAATACCTGTAAGCTATAATAAAGAATAAACTACTAATACATGCACCAACATGGGTAAATATCAGAAATGTTATGCTAAGTGAAAGAAGCCAGGGGCAAAAGGCTAGATATTGTATGATTCCATTTATATGACATTCTGGAAAATGAAAAACTATAGGGACAGGAATCAGACCAGTGGTTGCTAGGAATTGGGGTTGAGAGAGAGTACTGACTACAGTCAGGCAAGAAGGAACATTTTGGAGTTATGGAAATATTCTATACCTTGACTGTACTGGTTATTACATGACTGTATATGTTTGTCAAAACTCATAAAATTATATACCTAAAAGAGTGAATTTAACTCTATGTAAATTATACCTTAATAAACCTAAGTCTTAAACAGGCATCCAATCAGAATATGACCTATCTAAGAAGTTGAAATTTTACAGTAGAGTAATGGGGATACACACAGGAATTTTGTTTCTACTTTTGGCCAATGATTGCCAAAGGAGGTTGTGAGTTCCACTGGTATGTGTAAAAATGTCCTCTGGAGTGTGCAAAGAATATATTAGATATTCAATTTGTTTAACTTCTTTATAAATTTTTTGTTATGCTTAGCATCTTTATTTTTTTAATTTTTATTTTATATTGGAGTATAGTTGATTTACAATGTTGTATTAGTTTCAGGTGTATAGTAAAGTGATTCAGTTATACATACACATATATCCATTCTATTTCAGATTCTTTCCCCATATAGGTTATTACAGAATATTGAGTAGAGTTACCTGTGCTATACAGTAGATCCTTGTTGATTACCTATTTTATATATAGTAGTATGTATATGTTAATCCCAAACTCCTAATTAACCCCTTCCCCCCACCTTTCCCCTTTGGTAACCATAAATTTGTTTTCTGTGTCTGTGAGTCTGTTTCTGTTTTGTAAATAAGTTCATCTGTATCTTTTTTTAGATTCTACATATAAGTGATATCATATGACACTTGTCTTCCTCTGTCTGACTTATTTCACTCAGTATGACCATCTCTAGGTCCATCCACGTTGCTGAAAATGGCATTATTTTGTTCTTTTTTATGGCTGAGTAGTATTCAATTGTATATATGTACCACATCTTTTTTATCCATTCCTCTGGCGATGGACATTTAGGTTGCTTCCATGTTTTAACTAACTTTTATTAACTTCTACTTCTGAATTTGTTTTAAAAATGTTGCGGGGGGCACCTAAGAACCTGACTTTTTTTTTTTTTTTGCGGTACATGGGCCTCTCAGTGTTGTGGCCTCTCCCATTGCGGAGCACAGGCTCCGGATGCGCAGGCTCAGCGGCCATGGCTCACGGGCCCAGCCGCTCCGCGGCATGTGGGATCCTCCCGGACCAGGGCACGAACCCATGTCCCCTGCATCGGCAGGCGGACTCTCAACCACTGCGCCACCAGGGAAGCCCCAGAACCTGACTTTTGATGCGTGCCATTCAACCTTATGAGTAGAAGGACAGGAAGGAGCAGAAGTCAAAGCGCTATAATCTGGAGACAGAGATCTGGTTAAGAATATGTCCCCAGTAAGAAAGTAGAAGCCAAATAACATAAGAGATACAGAATGGTTATAGAATAAACAAATGTCAATATTTTTAGTGTATAAGGGCCATATAAAAGAGTAGAAATGGTCCATTTAGAATACTCCCAAAAACTACAAGGGGGCCATAAGCATAGTTAAAGAAAGAAATTTTAGATTCTTAATGGATATTCGAAATATTCAATGACCCCTAAGGCACAGGCACAAACAGTTGAAACTGCCTGTAAACAAAGTTAAGATCTTATTATTAATGTTCACTGGCCGAATGTCAGCCCACCTAAAGCAGAAGAGTATCAGAAGAAAACTTACAAAGGATGAGCATTCCAGGTAAGAAAAAGGCAAGCCAGATAGTGAATCACTGCCAGGGCCAAAGGGACACAATAATCTCTGGTCAAATGCATGTAAACATGATGGGGAAAAAAGAAAAAACAACAACAACCAACCAACCAGTGACCTAGAGGTCACAAGAAGATAAACCTGCCATATTTGGAGATTTTTGTATTTCCCAAGTAATGCTAAAACCTACACAGTGTCCATGGATGAAGCTGCTAGGAATTCAAGAGTCAGGATGATGGAATGGGAAACATTGAAAGAAATAAAATGAAAGGAAGGTTGATGAGGACCCCACAACGTCATCATCACAGCACATAGCAAATAAAACTTTATTACAGGGCTTCCCTGGTGGCGCAGTGGTTGAGAATCCGCCTGCCAATGCAGGGGACACAGGTTCAAGCCCTGGTCCAGGAAGCTCCCACATGCCACGGAGCAACTAAGCCTGTGTGCCACAACTACTGGGCCTGTACTCTAGAGCCCGTGAGCCACAACTACTGAGCCCATGTGCTGCAACTACTGAAGCCTGCGTGCCTAGAGCCCATGCTCCGGAACAAGAGAAGCCACCGCAATGAGAAGCCTGCGCACTGCAACGAAGAGTAGCCCCCGCTCGCTGCAACTAGAGAAAGCCCATGCACAGCAACGAAGACCCAACACAGCCAAAAATAAATAAGTAAAATAAATAAATTTATAAAAAAGAATAAACTTAAAAATAAAAAAATAAAATTTTATTACACTCTGAGTATTCAAGTAGATAGACTAGGTTGTAGTGTTCTTCAGAGGATCATCAAGCAGAGAAAGACCTTCATTGTATCTGCCTTGGGGAATTTAAAGATAAAGGGAATCCCTTTCTCACTGCACCCTCCACCCCCACCAGCTTCTGAGACACCCAGAGGAAAAGAAAGATCCACGCTGGACCAAAATTATTCCTGTGAGCACTCTGAATAAAGGTACTTATCAGTTCTTTAGTGAGGAAATATGAGAGACTGTTAAACATATACCGTCTGAATTTCAGAATTTCTCAGACAAGCTTTATGCCAAGCTTGTTATGTGTTAGAAGTCCTCAAACAGATATTCAGACATGGGTTTCTGACTGAGTTCTAACTTTAATAGCTCACTAAAGGGACCACTGGAGCTACCAGATATCAAAATATATTACAAGGTTAAAATAATTTTTAAAAGTTCAGTAACAGTCTAAGCGTGTAGCAAGGAGTAGATATGAACATAAGAAGGAAGGGGCAAAGAAGAAAAGATTTCAAAATGAGCCATTGAAGATGTGAATGTGCATGTGATTGATTGGTACATCTAGATATAGACTGGGAATCAACCAGTGAACTCCAAATCATCTAGAAAAATCCTTAGGTCATTGGTCTGTATATGACTGCCTGGTTAACCACAAACACAGTGATTTTACAGGCATCTATTTGCCTTAGGGCTACTAAGCAGTTTCCCCCTTCTGTGCTCATACATATCCTCCTGAAAACTTGCAAGGAAGCTTGAATAAACAATTCTGAATGAGCAATACTCAAAGAAATGGGAAAGAGAAAAGAGAATAAGCAAAGGGATTTCTCTGTCAAAGGAGAAGAAAGGTGGAAAATAAAAATGGAGAAGACAGACAAAAGATGAATAAATACTGGGCACCAAAGAAACATACTGTGGTTGGGGAAATATATTTAAAAATACAAGAAAAGAGGGCTTCCCTGGTGGCGCAGTGGTTGAGAGTCCGCCTGCCGATGCAGGGGACACGGGTTCGTGCCCCGGTCTGGGAAGATCCCACATGCCATGGAGCGGCTGGGCCCGTGAGCCATGGCCGCTGAGCCTGCGCATCCAGAGCCTGTGCTCCGCAATGGGAGAGGCCACAACAGGGAGAGGCCCGCCTACCACACACACACACACACACAAATATATATATGTACAAGGAAAGAGAAATAGTTCTATAATGCCCCTGTATGTAGGCCTATTATAGCTATTAAATATAAGGAATGAATGAGCGTGTGTATGGTGGGAGCTTCAGAAAGGGGAGTGTTGAGGAATGAAATGCATCAGGGGCACCATTGCTATTATTGGGTGTTTTGGTATTTTGGGGCCTCCTGAGGGTTATTCTAGGGTGATCTTTTAAACTTTTAAAGTTTCAGTGCTGCCCTATCTAGGCAGCAAGACACAGATACTGGGGTTTGTGTCTCTTGGATTCAGACAACAACACGATGACCTCATTAAGAGGATGAGCTTAGGAGTCAGATATTTGGAATGGCTGTCATGGCTACTTATTGGATAGGGTAGTTTTTTTTTTTTACATCTTTATTGGAGTATAATTGCTTTACAATGGTGTGTTAGTTTCTGCTTTATAACAAAGTGGATCAGTTATACATATACATGTGTTCCCATATCTCTTCCCTCTTGCGTCTCCCTCCAGATAGGGTAGTTTTCAAGGATTTATTGAGAGTCAGGCAGTTGGCTGGGACCTGCAAGTCTTCCAAAAGTAGACATCATCATACTCATTTGCATAACTTCTTTTTTTTTTTAAAGAAGATTTCTGCTTTATCTTCAAAGTACAGAAATATACTACCAAGTGGCGATCACGGCCAGTGGCTCTCCTTAGATGGCCAGTGAGGGCCTTGGGGCACAGAAGGGCAGTGCGACCTGGACTGGGGCTGCATCCTGTGTCTTCTGTATTATTTCTTCATAGGAGCTTAACACATTTAATTCTTTTCTGCTTAGAATCCGTGGTTTTCATTTAAAAAGTATGGTCACTGGACCAGAATCGAAACAAATTGCATCTCCCTCCCAAGAGGGAGGAGATATGGGGATATATGTATATGTATAGCTGATTCACTTTGTTATAAAGCAGAAACTAACACACCATTGTAAAGCAATCATACTCCAATAAAGATGTTAAATAAAAATAAATTCATCTTTTCCAAAAAATAAAAAAACAAATTGCACTCCATATTCTCAATTTAACCATGTTTTAACATGAGACGGGAAGAGTCTTACCCAATGTCACGTGGATCGTGCAGGATCTGGCCCTGTGACCTGGTTGTTTTTATTCTCACTCCAACTGCTTGTCCAGCAGAGCCTTCTCCCTGCTCGGCACTTTTGTGGTCGTGCTGCCTTTCTGAGGCTCAACTGGCATCACATGCAGATTCCCCAGGTCGTGTACATCTTTGATATTAATCTAAGCTGTCCAAAAGTAGACAGGGAATCAAACCAATTAAATGGAAAAGGCGTAAAGAAGCTTCCCTACCAAAACTTTAGCAGGAATATCATTCTGAAACACAGGAATTAGATGAAATCTCATGTGTGATGTAGCTGCCTTATTTTCCTTCTTGTTCATGTTATTTGAAATGTTCTTTGTGACACAGTTATGTTATTAGGTTCATGCTAAAATCATCCCTCTAGTGAAAAGTATGCTTTGGGGACTGGAAAGAAGGGAAATAACAATTGACTTGTTTCTTCTATAGGCCAAATCTGTGTAGCTTTGTTTTCAAAATGTTTCTGTTTGGGTCCCCACATCAGTCCTCATATAGGGCTTTTTTTTTCTAGGCATGTACAATTTTTTCAATGGAACTACAATCACATTCTACATGTTGTCTGATAGTCTGCTAACATAAAGTACATTTCATGGCATTGTTTCCTTACTTCATAAAAATAGTTGCCTAGAGAAAACATGGAAAACCCTACAAGCGCCATCTTGTGACCAGTACCAGAGCTGCATCCCGTTAATACTAGATCCTTCTTAAGGGAGACGGGTGGGAACTTACATCCTGTCAAGCCAGCAATTTTCTCAGGCTTCTAGAATATACCATACTCAAATTTAGAGTTTTGTTATGCATCACACAAAAAATGGAATGCTAATGTCTTTAGTTGCAAGGGTCTGACAAAAAATTGCATGCTTACTGAAAATTGAAAAGATACGATTTTTAAAAAGAAAGTATAATTCTGGAAAAATGATCAATATTATTATTTCCTGAGTATCTTTCAATATTTTTCTTTACATATATACATGATACATATAACTTCAAACCAGCTTTTTACCGTGCTCAAGCGCACAGTTTGAAAGTTTTTCCATATTGATAAGTATTTTCAATGTGACTTTGTTTCAATCACTTCAAATGTAATTTCCCCCTAATTTGTAACATTTTACCTCAAACTTTTTTCTGATATTGTTAGGAAATGACTAAATATGCGTTAAGAATCATTTTAAAATAGAGATAGTAAGGACTGTCCTCTCACACTATACAAGTAATCCCATTTAGTGTAGGTACCCTTCTATTTTTTCTGATGTTACACATATTGTATTAACACAGTCCTCTATCTTTAAATGACCTAATATGGTGTTTGCCATTCTTCAATTTGCATTTTTCAGCTAGTACTACTTCTCAGACATCTTTTCAAATCGCGACATTTTCATACTTTTGTCAGCTATTTAACGTTCAATTGTAGTTGTATGGATGCACCACGTCACATAATATTTTTAAAACTGCTAGTAGAAATAAACCAAATCCTCTCTCTGTCTCACTCTTAAACTTAAAAGATATAGAAAAATTGTTATTACTGACCATGGCCATACCTGTGGTCTGAAAGAATGAGTTGCAAGGAGGACACAGGCAGGGCTGTAGCCAACACAGCAACCAGGCTACGCGCTTGATCAGGTCCAGGAAAATTTCCACTATCGGCAAAAGACTGGTGGGGGGGAGCGGTATGTCTGAATGTCTGTGTTTGTCTGTGAATGCTTATGTGTCTAAAACCAAATGGATACAATTTGTTTCAGCTTCATTTTGCTCTACTAATTATAAAAATTATCACGGAATAAAACAGTTCTAAAAATGCTGAAAACTGGTTAAAATATATTTTGAAATCCCCAGAAGTCTGAACACTCCAGAGATGCTGACTATTAACATGGGAATCTAGTTCCCTCTGTAAGAAAAATGCACATATTTTTTTACAAATGTTATCACTCAACAGCATATCTGAATCCCTTCCACGTTCGTTGTACATTTATATTTGTGGTTGTATGTGCCAAGCACTTTTTATGGTTACATTTTTCTATCAGTTATGTTTTGTAGAATAATAAATGTTTAAATATAATAAAATCTGTAACGAAGATAGAAACATGGAATGCCATGTAAACAATTAACATGAACAGCATGCCTCACTTAAGTCTTAATTTAGATGCTGTAATCTGATCGCCCATTCCCACACTGTGGACTTCAAAAAATATCGGGAGAAACTGAATTTTCCAGGGGACTGATTCTGTCACAGTAACAGGAATTTCCCCCACACTATATTCTATTCCCACCTCTCCCAGGCAACAGTCTCTATTTTTTTCACCGTAACACTATAGCCGAAAGAAATTCCCAGAAAAAAACTAGCTTTAAGACAGCCATTACCTTGAAGCTTCTTGTCAGCTGCAGCCTCGTGAAATATAGCCCCTCCCCCAAGAGTGGCCAGGCACAGCTCACATCCAAGCTTCTCAGAGGATGCTCCGCCCCCTCCCTGTGATGGGGAAAGCAGGGGGCCTTTCCCTCAATTAGAGGGAGGAGAATCGCCAAGTAAACTGAAATTCACTTAAAGGGGAAAAACGTTCATTTTAAAAGGACTTTAAAGAGAAATGGCAACATGTGTCTCTTTCATTTCCATTCAAACCACAGGGGTAGGTGATTTCCTGTAGAGAAATAGCAAATCTCTTTATCATACAGTAAAGACCCAGTTGAAAATATCTCTTACATATTTTTCTTGCCTTTTCTGGTAACATTTCTACAAATTATTTTAAGACTCAGCTGGTCAAGGTCCACTAAAAGACTACACAAAAGTCCTTGTTGTGATTGCAGTGAATTAATACACTATTTTGTGGAGAATTAAATCTCTACAATTTTAATTCTTCTGGCCCTGGGACATGATATGTCTCTTTTGTACTCAGTTTGTCTCCTTCATCCTTCAGAAAGTTTAAGTTTTTTTCAAGTAAAGTCATTTTTTAAAACACAAAACATCAACCAAAATCCTTAATGAAGAGAGATATGAGAGATATGTAACTGAATATACTAAAACTGAAAAAAGAACTACTTATGGTAAAAAACACTATAAAGCAAAGTTGAAAACATAAGAATAAACTTGACAAACTGTTTTTCATTCAAGAAACAGCTCTAAAGTAGCTCTTACAAATTAATAAGGAAAAAAAGTGAGGTAAAAAAATGAGCAAGGGACAAAAATAGACAATTCACAATATTCTGAGGGAAAAATTCTTACCCCCTCCCAACATTTACTTTCCTGTGAGCAAGCTCATGCAGTGCAACTACATCTCTGCAAGGGTATCTCTGTCCTTCTTGTACAGTTGCAAACCTCCAGGCTGTTTGGTAAAATTGTTAAAATTTGTTGTTTTAAAGTCCGCTTGACTCACAATAATCAATGCCCTGCAACTTACCTTCACCTTGTACTAAAGCTGACGTTTAGGCTTCCATCTGCAACTTCATTTGTTTTATATCAGTTTGTTCAATTTGTTCAGTGTAGAAAAGGAGGTGCTATTCATTGGGGGTCCTCAAAACCCAAACATCCAAAATAAAAATTAAAACTAAACAATCCATAAAGGTACTCACCTCCCCTAATAAAGAGATGCAAACATAGACAGCAATGAGATTTCACTTTTCTACCTAATTTGACTTATAATGAGGCCAAAAAATGATACAATGGAGAGTTGACAAGAGAGTGAGGAAATGGGCACTCTTGCTCACGAGCAAGGTCACAAAGCTGGGAAGACGGCAAAACAAAATCAAAGCCAAAGTCTTATCAGAATCCCAAACAGAAAGATGTGTTCTCTCTCCACCAGTACTCATTGCCTCCTGGGCTTGGAATCCTGTCTCTTGAGTAGAACCAAGGATGATGTCATTCACCTTCAGATTGTAGGGGAATTAGTCAATGTAACCTCCAGTGAGTGTCAACCTATGTCCTTCCTGGTGAACACACTGGTGAACCACAATAATTTTCAATAATTACCGTACTTATCTATAACTCTCCACCTCTCACACAAATTAAAAAATATATTTCTGCACTATGCTCTTGCACTGACCATATCTTCATTATAGTTTCACTTAGCCATAGAGTAGTTACGATCTGTCTCTTTTGTGTTGCAGGGTCCTGGCGGTACAACGACTGAAAATAATTTGTTATGCAGGGAAATGCCCATTTCATCCTATCCTCATTTACAATTGGCAACTTCTTGTTCTTGTGCTTTTGTTGTTTGCAATTTCTAATTCAATATCCTCTTTTATTGAGCTTTTTTGTTCACAAAATATTCAAGAAATTAAGAGTTAAATTTAGAGTTTTATTGCCTTTAACCTAGGGGTGTTGTTTCCCAGGAAGTGCCAAAACCTACATACTGCCAGTGGATCGTTCTGAGGGTTAGTTCTCTTAAGATAATGTTATGCTAATTCAAACACAAAAAATTATAAAGTGTAGGTAAAGTTGGTAAGGCCCTCACAACCCCATCCATCATCACAGTGAACAAGTAAACACAACTCCTGTCTCTTGCCACCTCTGACTAATTCACCTTAGAGAAACAGAGCTGCAGTATGACACAGCTCTTCCTGTGATTAACAAACACAAAGAAAGAAAACTGTCTGCATGAGGGTCTCTAAAGAAAGAAGCCATCATTCTTCCAGACACATATAGCAGAAGGGTCAGGCTGGATCAAAATTATTCTGTTAACCAATCTGAGTAAAGGACATTAAAATTTCTTTGGTGAGGAGATATGGATTTCTGTCTGTAGAACCCAATGTCTAGCCTTGGGTTTTGTCACAGAGGCATTATGACAGAGTTACGTTTTTGATGTGTTCAAACAGGCAGGCAGGCAGGCAGACAGCTGTGGGTTTGAGACCTTTACTAGCTCAGTGGAGAGAAAAATTTCAAATCCTTGATAACTATGCTAACTTGTCATGTCCCCATACTAGATAGCACAGTTAAGAAACATGCATGACTCACAAGCATCTCTGACATTAACCTAGGGTTAAACCACATTTAACGGTACAAATAATAAAAAAATAGTTTAGTAGCTGTCTAAGGTGTAGTGAGAGACGGATGAGACAGGAAGGAGGGAAAAGGGGGAAAAGAAGTCCTAATTTAACCACAGGGAAACTGAATTTGCACATGTTCAGTTAGTGCACTGGGATATAGACAAGAACTCAATCAACAGATACACAATGTGCTGGAACATTCCTCAGGACCCTGGTCTGGTTCTAGTTGCCTGGTTTTCTAGAAAATCAGTGTTTATGAAGAGCCCTTAACTTTATTGCATTAGGGTTAGTAAACGGCTCTCACCTGCTGTAGCCTCTTCTTATCCTCTGAAACTTCACAAAGTAGCTCGACTAAAGTGTTTTCAATGGGCGATAACTGGATTAGACTGAAATAAGGCAAAAAAGAAAAGGGATCAGATAAGAAGTTTACCCTCTTAAGCAGAAAGAACATGGACAACGAGGATGGAGGCAAGATACGAATCAGAAAAATAAGTAGTGCATAACAGACAGAGGAGGTTGGAGACATGGACATCTTTTGGGGGAGGGGAAGGAAAACAGAGAAGAATTATGATAGCACAAACCCAATATCACATCTTTATTATTTCTGTTGTACTGTAAGAACGGAATGCATGTGGGAGGGGCTTTGGAAGTGGCAGGAAAATTATTTGTGTTCCTGGATAATTTGGGCCTTTTAAATCCCACTGGGTTATTAGGAGGGAATGCTGGGCTTTAATGTTTCCAAAGCTGCTAGTGCTGCCCTGTCTGTCCAAAGCAACCAAAGATCTCATGGACACAGACAGTGAGGTTCAGCATCAACAGCCTTATTCAAGAGAGTATGCAGAAGTCTATTCAAGGAAGGCTGTGAGACCTTAAGCAGGTCTTAAGAAATACTTGTAACTATGCTATCTAGCATGTGGTGATGACAACCTAGCAAAGGTGTCAAGGATTGTAGAGTCAGGTCATTGGCTGGAACCTCTGGTAGACACCTGAATAGCCTCTTTCACTATTTCTTCATAGTGGTTTTAATACATGAGATATTTCCCCCAAAACTAGAAGCTATGACTTTTAATTACAAAACGTTATGGCTGCAAAACCAGGAGCAAATTGAATTGTATCTCAAATTCTCAACCTAACATGATTGTACTATGAAGTGTGACTTTTAAAATGCTATGGCTTCAAAGCAGGAAGCAAAATAAATTATACCCCAAGTTCTCAACATGTTTTTAATGTGAACTATTTCATGAGATGGGAAGAGCCTTACCCAATGTCATGTGGATCATGCAGGATCCGGCCCTGTGACCCGGTTGTTTCTATTCTCACTCCAACTGCTTGTCCAGCAGAGCCTTCTTGCTTGGCACTTTTGTGGTCGTGCTGCCTTTCTGAGGCTCAACTGGCATCACATGCAGATTCCCCAGGTCGTGTACATCTCTGATATTAACCTAAGCTGTCCAAAAGTAGACAGGGAATCAAACCAATTAAATGGAAAAGGCATAAAGAAGCTTCCCTACCAAAACTTAAGCAGGCATGTCATTCTGAAACACAGGAATGAGATGAAATCTCATGTGTGATGTAGCTGCCTTATTTTCCTTCTTGTTCATGTTATTTGAAATGTTCTTTGTGACACAGTTATGTTATTAGGTTCATGCTAAAATCATCCCTCTAGTGAAAAGTATGCTTTGGGGACAGGAAAGAAGGGAAATAATTGCCTTGTGCCTTTCTACAGGCCAAATCTGTGTAGCTACTTTTTTTAATGCTTTCTGTTTGAACTCTCACATCAGTCTTTGTGTGTTTTTTAATTTTATACATGTGCAATTTTTCAACGAACCGCAGTCACACTCTACATACTGTCTCATAACCTGTCTCATAATAGCAAATACATTTCATTGCTTTGTCCACTTCATGAAAATGGTTGCCTGAATTTAGGACACCTGGCAAGCGCCATCTCGTGACTAGAACCAGAACTGCAGGCACTCAGGTCCTTGGTCAGGAAGGGTGGGAACTAGAGCCATCCAGACAGCAGCCTTCTCAGGCTTCTAGACTTTTACATTAACTTAAGAGCTGTGTGCGTATTATAGAAAAATGGGATCATATTTCCTCATTTTAACGTTTGCTATTATAATATCTTTCATGCATATTGTATATCTTTCTTCATCTTTCAATTTTTCAAGAAAAAAAGCAAATCCCCACAATAATGTTCAAAATATAATGGTTTGCTCTCTATATTAACAGATTTCTCTTATACATATTAATAAATGGGCATATTTTTTGAAATCAGACCTTTATCCCTCCTAAGAATATATTTTAACATCTTTCCACATCAATAAATATTTTCTACATCGTCTTTTTGTGAATAACTTTTCAAGACTATTCTACATTTCTAAAATTTTTTCTCATTTTCTCACAATGAAAATTATTCAAGCTTACTGTTTTAAAAATAAGATTTAAAAATGGAGAAATGTAATATATAAAAGGTTGAAATGTTCTGTTTCCAACTACACTTATATATCCCCAATTAATAAAGTAGCATGTATATCTCCAAAATTTTCTTACATATAATGTACTAATATTATTACAGGCCATTCTGCAATATGCTTATTTTTAGTTTTTTAGAGTATACCTTCTACATCCTTTCTTATTTTTACATTTAGCTCATTGCATTAGCTTATTCTTTTTATAGCTGCATAGTATTCAAAATTATGGATGTACTATCCTACATAACTATTCCATAATATGTTTTAAACATTTTTTGAATTATTTCTCAAAAGTACATAAAACTTCAAATAAATATCTTCTGCTTGAACCAAAGTCTGTACAATAGTCTAAATATTTGAACTGCAAGAAATGCACAAGCAGCCAGATAACCAGCCTTCTCAGATCCACAGAAAAATCCACCTTCAGCTAAAGACAATGGTGTGTGTGTGGGTATCCATTTAAATGTCTGTAACAAAATGGATTTTTCTCTTTCAGCTCCATTATGTCTTTCCAAAAAAAATCTAAAGGTACATAAAATCTAAAGAAGAAAATACTCAACGTTCTTTCTCCAACCCCTGAGTTGTTTACTGCTTACATTTGAGTCTAATCCCCTTGATTTTTCCCTCATCATATATATATATGTGTGTGTGTATATATGTAATTTCAAATAATGTATTCACATATATGTACATATCAGAATACACTATTTTAAATTACATTTATTCACCAACATATTTGAACACATTTCCACGTTTCTATATGTTTACACATTTTTTTTTTTTGGCAGGTAGTTTTCTTCCCCCATGGTTTTAAATTCTCATCTCAGTTTTTTTTATGCTGACATAGCTACTCATGCTAAGTGAAATGTGGGAAAAGAAGTGGAAAATCTCCTCTCTTTTTTCCCTAGACATTTATTACTAGATATATTGCTGTGTTTTATTATATCAATATAAGTCTATTATTCTTCAGTTTATGATCTTACAAATATTTTTCATATTACAGTACAAATAGGACTATATCATTCTTTTCATAGCTAGGTAGAGATGTAGACAGTGATTGTCCTTTGCACATCCATAAAAAAGTGATCCTCTTAAAACATTGAGTATAGCCTGACAATAAACTAAACTTCTTATTGCCAGAAGTACTTAAATTTGCAGTTATACATTACTTCAGATTATTACTATACAAACTCCACCAAAACAGTAAGATTTGTTGGAAACACAATCAACAACCAAAGTAATATAAAGAGGTAACACTCCAAACTAATAACTTCATTTTTCATTTGGCATTATCACAATCTTTTTTTTTCAAAGTAAGGAAGATAAATTTTCAAGTTTTGTTTCATCATTTATCTCTGTTACCATTGCTTTTTGACTGAAAGATAAAATGCCCTATTCGAAAGTCAACTTTTGCAACCTCATGAAGTATTTTTTCCGCAGGTGTAATCTGATCACCTCCCCCACTTTTAAAGTGTGTACTTTTAAAATATCTGGAAGGAATACAAAATTCAGATATAATTCCCTCACAGAAACAACGACTCTCACAAAACGACACTCCTTTCCCACGACTCCAAAGCAGCAGTCCCTTCTTTTCTCACCTTAACTGCCAAGTCTCCAGAAATCTCCGAAAATAACTAGCTTTTTACGACAGCCATTACCTCCAAGCTTCTTCTCTTCTCTCTTCGGCGGAGGCTTCCGAAGTCTGTATGTAATGCGGCTCCTCCCCCAAGACTGGCCAGGGCCGGCTCACTTCCAAGCTTCTAGAGGATGCTCCGCCCCCTCCCTGTGATGGGGAAAGCAGGAGGTCCTTCCCTCCTTTAGAAGGAGGAGAACCTCCAAGTTGAACCGAAATACAGTTAAAGGAAAGAAATGTTCATTTTAAAGAACTTTAACGTGTAATGGAAACATATGTCTGTTCAATTTTCTTTTAAACCCCTAGGGTCTGTGATTTCCTGAAAAAAGAAAAGGAGGTAGCAAATCTCTTTTTCATATAATAAAGATGCAGGTAAAATAATCCTTACATATTTTTTTCAGTCTATCTCTCATACTTTGTCTCTGGTAAATTTAAGACCTGTTAGTCAAGCTTCACTAAAAAGCATGCTAAGTGTCTTGATTGCGATTGTAGTGGATTAATAACTTTATTTTAGGGAGAATTAATTCTTTACAGTTTTGAATCTGAACCTGGAACACAATACTGTATGTCTCTCCTTTCATTCAGGTCTCCTAATACTTCCTTCCTTAGGTTATTTCTAGAGAAAAATCCCCAAACAAAATCTGACCAAACCGAAATTGAAAAAAAAAAATCAATCGTAATATCACAATAAGCCACAGTCGAAAATCAACCACAAATTTACAAACGCTTTTCAATGGATATGATTGGGTAAACAAAAATATCCCTAAACTGCTGTTATATTTCAATAAAAAAGAAATGATCAACATAGCAGAATCAGACAAAGGGCACTAGCAGACAATTCACAATGTTCTTTCCTACTTGTGATATTTACTTCCCTATAACGAAAGTTCAAGCAGTGCAACTTGTAGGCTCTCTCTGCTTCTTCTAGATCAGAAAGGCCTCTAGATGATGGACAGTTTGCTTAAATCTGGGTTTCTGTTACTCTCATTTTATTCTCATAATGAGCAGTATCCTGCAATTTATTTCCCCCCTCTTAATAAAGCTGACATTTTGTTTTCATCTGCTATTCCATTTGTTTTATTGCAATTTGTTCATTATTTACCAGATATGACAGTTGTAAAGTTTTGTGTACCCACTAAGTAACATCAAAATGTGTAATACTGCAAAAAAATGTATAGAAATACATCACTCAGCAAGCAAGAAAATTTTGTTTAAAATACCGTATGCTAACGCATATATATGAAATCTAGGAAAATGGTACTGATGAACCTAGTGGCAGGGCAGGAATAAAGATGCAGATGTAGAGAACAGACTTGAGGACACGGGGAGGGGGAAGGGTAAGCTGGGATGAAGTGAGAGAGTGGCATGGACATATATACACTACCAAATGTAAAATAGATAGCTCGTGGGAAGCAGCCACATAGAACAGGGAGATCAGCTCTGTGCCTGGTGACCACCTAAAGGGGTGGGATAGGGAGGGTGGGAGGGAGGTGCAAGAGGGAGGAGATATGGGGATATATGTATACGTATAGCTGATTCACTTTGTTATACAGCAGAAACTAACACAACATTGTAAAGCAATTATACTCCAATAAAGATGTAAAAAAAAAGATAATTTTGTTTAGTTCTAACAGAAGTGAGAGAAAGTGAGGCCAGCTTTTCTTGAAGCTCTTTCAGCATACAAAGCATTTTGATTTCTCCCAGATTAAAGTCTACGTATTTGGTCTTGTAGTGTCTAATATGATTCCTTTTTTCTAAATTTTTATTTTATTATTTTTTTATACAGCAGGTTCTTATTAGTCATCAATTTTATACACATCAGTGTATACATGTCAATACCAATTGCCCAATTCATCACACCACCACCCCCATCCCCCTGCAGCATTCCCCCCTTGGTGTCCATACGTTTATTCTGTACATCTGGTTCTCAATTTCTGCCCTGAAAACCAGTTCATCTGTACCATTTTTCTAGGTTCCACATATATGCATTAATATACGATATTTTTCTCTTCCTGACTTACTTCACTCTGTATGACAGTCTCTAGATCCATCCACATCTCAACAAATGACCCAATTTGGTTCCTTTTTATGGCTGAGTAATATTCCATTGTATATATGTACCACACCTTCTTTATCCATTTGTCTGTCGATGAGCATTTAGGTTGCTTCCATGACCTGGCTATTTTGTAAATAGTGCTGCAATGAACATTGGGGTTCATGTTTTTTTGAATTATGGTTTTCTCTGGGTACATGCCCAGTAGTGGGATTGCTGGATCATATGGTAATTCTATTTTTACTTTTTTAAGGAAACTCCATACTGTTCTCCATAGTGGCTGTATCAATTTACATTGCCACCAACAGTGCAAGAGGGTTCCCTTTTCTCCACACCCTCTCCAGCATTTGTTGTTTGAAGATTTTCTGATGATACCCGTTCTAACTGGTGTGAGGTGATTCCTCATTGTAGTTTTGATTTGCATTTCTCTAATAATTAGTGATGTTGAGCAGCTTTTCATGTGCTTCTTGGACATCTGTATGTCTTCTTTGGAGAAATGTCTATTTAGGTCTTCTGCCCATTTTTGGATTGGGTTGTTTGTTTTTTTAATATTGAGCTGCATGAGCTGTTTATATATTTTGGAGACTAATCTTTTGTCCATTGATTCGTTTGCAAATATTTTCTTCCATTCTTAGGGTGGTCTTTACATCTTGTTTATGGTTTCCTTTGCTGTGCAAAAGCTTTGAAGTTTCATTAGGTCCCATTTGTTTATTTTTGTTTTTATTTCCATTATTCTAGGAGGTGGATCAAAAAAGATCTTGCCGTGATTTATGTCGAAGAGTGATCTTCCTATGTTTTCCTCTAAGAGTTTTATAGTGTCTGGCCTTACATTTAGATCTCTAATCCATTTTGAGTTTATTTTTGTGTATGGTGTTAGGGAGTGTTCTAATTTCATTCTTTTACAGGCAGGTGTCCTGTTTTCCCAGCACCACTTATTGAAGAGACTGTCTTTTCTCCATTGTATATCCTTGCCTCCTTTGTCATACATTAGTTGACCATATTTGCATGGGTTTATCTCTGGGCTTTCTATCTTGTTTCATGGATCTATGTTTCTGTTTTTGTGCCAGTACCATAGTGTCTTGAATGCTGTAGCTTTGTAGTATAGTGTGAAGTCAGGGTGTCTGATTCCTACAGCTCTGTTTTATTCCCCTCATGACTGCTTTGGCTATTCGGGGTCTTTTTGGTCTCCATACAAATTTTAAGATTTTTTGTTCTAGTTCTGTAAAATATGCCATTGGTAATTTGATAGGGATTTCATTGAATCTGTACATTGCTTTGGATAGTATAGTCATTTTCACAATATTGATTCTTCCAATCCAAGAACATGGTATACCTCTCCATCTGTTAGTATCATCTTTAATTTCTTTCATCAGTGTCTTATAGCTTTCTGCATACAGGTCTTTTGTCTTCCTAGGTAGGTTTATTCCTAGGTATTTTATTCTTTTTGTTGCAATGGTAAATGGGAGTGTTTCCTTAATTTCTCTTTCAGATTTTTCATCATTAGTGTATAGGAATGCAAGAGATTTCTGTGCATTAATTTTGTATTCTGCAACTTTACCAAATTCATTGATTAGCTCTAGTAGTTTTCTGGTGGCATCTTTAGGATTTTCTATAGTATCATGTCATCTGCAAACAGTGACAGTTTTGCTTCTTCGTTTCCAATTTGTATTCTTTTTATTTCTTCTTCTTCTCTGATTGCCATGGCTAGGGCTTCCAAAACTATGTTGAATAATAGTGGTGAGAGTGGACATCCTTGTCTTGTTCCTGATCTTAGAGGAAATGCTTTCAGTTTTTCACCATTGAGAATGATGTTTGCTGTGGGTTTGTTATACATGGCCTTTATTATGTTGAGGTAGGTTCCCTCTATGCCCACTTTCTGGAGAGTTTTTACCATAAATGGGCGTTGAATTTTGTCAAAAGATTTTTCTGCATCTATTGAGATGATCATATGGGTTTTATTCTTCAATTTGTTCACATGGTGTATCACATTGATTAATTTGGGTATATTGAAGAATCCTTGCATCCCTGGGTTATATCCCTCTTGATCATGGTGTATGATCCTTTTAATGTGTTTTGGATTTTGTTTGCTAGTATTTCGTTGAGGATTTTTGCATGTATATTCATGAGTGATATTGGTCTGTAATTTTCTTTTTTTGTAGCATCTTTGTCTGGTTTTGGTACCAGGGTGATGGTGGCCTCATAGAATGAGTTTGGGAGTGTTCCTTCCTCTGCAGTTTTTTGGAAGAGTTTGAAAAGTATGGGTGTTAGCTCTTCTCTAAATGTTTGATAGAATTCACCTGTGAAGCCATCTGGTCCTGTACTTTTGCTTGTTGGAAGATTTTTAATCACAGTTTCAATTTCATTACTTGTGATTGGCCTGTTCATATTTTCTATTTCTTCCTGGTTCAGTCTCGGAAGGTTATACCTTTCTAAGAATTTGTCCATTTCTTCCAGGTTGTCCATTTTATTGGCATAGAGTTGCTTGTAGTAGTCCCCTAGGATGCTTTGTATTTCTGCGGTGTCTGTTGTAGCTTCTCCTTTTTCATGTCTAATTTTGTTGATTTGAGTCCTCTCCCTCTTTTTCTTGATGAGTCTGGCTTATGGTTTATCAATTTGTTTATCTTCTCAAAGAACCAGCTTTTAGTTTTATTGATATTTGCAATTGCTTTCTTTGTTTCTATTTCATTTATTCCTGCTCTGATCTTTATGATTTCTTTCCTTCTGCTAACTTTGGGTTTTGTTTGTTCTTCTTTCTAGTTCCTTTAGGTGTAAGGTTAGATTGTTTATTTGAGATTTTCCTTGTTTCTTGAGGTAGGCTTGTATAGCTATAAACTTCCCTCTTAGAAATGCTTTTGCTGCATCCCATAGGTTTTGGATCATCGTGTTTTCATTGTCATTTGTCTCTAGGTATTTTTTGATTTCCTCTTTGATTTCTTCAGTGATCTCTTGGTTATTTAGTAACGTATTGTTTAGCCTGCGTGTGTTTGTGCTTTTTACGTTTATTTCCCTGTAAATCATTTCTAATCTCATAGCGTTGTGGTCAGAAAAGAAGCTTGATATGATATCAATTTTCTTAAATTTACTGAGGCTTGATTTGTGATCCAAGATGTGATCTATCCTGGGGAATGTTCTGTGCGCACTTGAGAAGAAAGCGTAACCTGCTGTTTTTTGATGGAATGTCCTATAAATATCTATTAAATCTATCTGGTCTATTGTGTCATTTAAAGCTTCTGTTTCCTTATTTATTTTCATTTTGGATGATCTGTCCATTGACGTATGTGAAGTGTTAAAGTCCCCCACTACTATTGTGTTACTGTCGATTTCCTGTTTTATAGCTGTTAGCAGATGCCTTATGTATTGAGGTGCTCCTATGTTGGGTGCATATATATTTATAATTGTTATATCATCTTCTTGGATTGATCCCTTGATCATTATGTAGTGTCTTTCCTTGTCTCTTATAACATTCTTTATTTTAAAGTCTATTTTATCTGACATGAGTATTGCTCCTCCAGCTTTCTTTTGATTTCCACTTGCATGGAATATCTTTTTCCATCCCCTCACTCTCAGTCTGTTTGTGTCCCTAGGTCTGAAGTGGGTCTCTTGTAGACAGCATATATATGGGTCTTGTTTTTGTATCCATTCAGCGAGCCTGTGTCTTTTGGTTGGAGCATTTAATCCATTCACGTTTAAGGTTATTATCGATATGTATGTTCCTATGACCATTTTCTTAATTGTTTTGGGTTTGTTTTTGTAGGTCCTTTTCTTCTCTTGTGTTTCCCACTTAGAGAAGTTCCTTTAGCATTTATCATAGAGCTGGTTTGGTGGTGCTGAATTCTCTTAGCTTTTGCTTGTCTGTAAAACATTTGATTTCTCCATCGAATCTGAATGAGATCCTTGCCGGGTAGAGTAATCTTGGTTCTGGGTTCTTCCCTTTCATCCCTTTAAATATGTCATGCCACTCCCTTCTGACTTGTAGAGTTTCTGCTGAGAAATCAACTGTTAACCTTATGGGAGTTCCCTTGTATGTTATTTGTCGTTTTTCCCTTGCTGCTTTCAATAATTTTTCTTTGTGTTTAATTTCTGCCAATTTGATTACTATGTGTCTTGGTGTGTTTCTCCTTGGGTTTATCCTGTATGGGACTTGCTGCGCTTCCTGGTCTTGGGTGGCTCTTTCCTTTCCCATGTTAGGGAAGTTTTCAACCATAATCTCTTCAAATATTTTCTCTGGTCCTTTCTCTCTCTCTTTTCCTTCTGGGACCCCTATAATGCGAATGTTGTTGCGTTTAATGTTTTCCCAGAGGTCTCTTAGGCTGTCTTCATTTCTTTTAATTCTTTCTTCTTTCTTCTGTTCCGCAGCAGTGAATTCCACCTTTTTGTCTTCCAGGTCACTTATCCGTTCTTCTGCTCAGTTATTCTGCTATTGATTCTTTCTAGTGTGTTTTTCATTTCAGTTATTGTATTGTTCATCTCTTTGTTTGTTCTTTAATTCTTCTAGGTCTTTGTGAAACATTTCTTGCATCTTCTCGATCTTTGCATCCATTCTTTTTCCGAGGTCCTGGATCATCTTCACTGTCATTATTCTGAATTCTTTTTCTGGAGGTTGCCTATCTCCACTTCCTTTAGTTGTTTTCCTGGGGTTTTATCTTGTTCCTTCATCTGGTACATAGCCCTCTGCCTTTTCATCTTGTCTATCTTTCTGTGAATGTGTTTTTTTCTCCCACAGGTTGCAGGATTGTAGTTCTTCTTGCTCCTGCTGTCTGCCCTCTATGGGAAGATTTTTCAGGACTTTGAGATTTGTCAATCACAATCCATAAAATGTTCTTACACTTACTTTTGACAAATATTGCCTAAATCTCTAAGGAAAAGTCATGGTAGGTCCATATATTTGTGTATTTTACCCAGTAGGTGAATCCATGCTCCTATCCTGATATATTCAACCACTCTAATAAATTAACAAAGCCTGTCAGTATTGTATCTCCCTTCCACATACATGTAAACTTAAGGGTCCCTGTCACAAGCTACAGGTCAATGTTTGCATATAATGGAAGAGAGTTCCATGAAAGTTAGCCATAGATCCACAATGAATGGATTGTATAAAGGACTGGAGATTCAAAATTTCTGGGACTATGTTAGTCTAGAAGCAAGGGCTTCAAGCAATAAACTGCTGATTGAAGATGAACTAAACAAGAATTAGTTATATGTGACTAAGGGAAGACTGAGTGAAAGGAATGAGAAAAATTTGTGATTGTTTGCATTGAGATGTTTTAGGTATTGTGCTTGATATTCTCTATTCAGTCTTTGTACCATCAAGTTTTTCTCTCTCTTCTTTTTTTAAACATTAACTAATGGGGTTTCTCTAGTTGCAATGAGTGGGGGTTACTCTTCATTGTGGTGTTTGGGCTTCTCATTGTGGTGGCTTCTCTTGTTGCAGATCACGGGCTCTAGGCTCGTGGACTTCAGTAGTTGTGGCTTGTGGGCTCTAGAGCACAGGCTCTGTAGTTGTGGCACATGGGATTAGTTGCTCTGCAGCATGTAGGAACTTCCTGGACCAGGGCTCAAAACCATGTCCCCTACATTGGCAGGCAGATTCTTAACCAGTGTACCACCAGGGAAGCCCCTCTCTTTCTTCTCTTTTTTCTTCTCTTCCTCCTCCTCCTTTTAAATTCTACCTCCCCAAATCATAGGGTAACAGAAATATCTCACCCTTCATGTGGCATGCAATTCAAGTGATTCCCACCCAACCCACCAAGAAAATCCACAGAGAATATATTATGGTGTAGCTCATGTCATCAAATTTTAGGATGCAACATATTAATTTCTTCAGAATATTACAGGATAGAGCATAGCCCATTAGAATTCAGAAACACATAAAATTTCATATGTGTTTATATTATGACATTTTAATGTAAAAACAGACTGTAAATATGAATTTTCAGGGGAATAAAAAACTTAGAGATGATAACTCTAGATATCTAGAAGACTGTTCAAAATCCCACTCTTTAGCCTTTGTATATTGCCAGGGAGGCATATGGAAAAATGGTTACATGTTTGATATTTTCAATATGATGGCAGTCTGACAGACATTAATTTATTTCTCAGCTCTGCCACTTATTAGTTGTGTAATCTTAAATAAATTCCTTAACTTCTGTGTGCCTCAATTTCTTTATCTATAAAATGTGTATAATCATAATATCTATTTTTAGAGTTGACAAAATTAATTGAAACAATACTGTAGTTCAACAGAAATCAAATCAAATTTGTAACTGTAACCACACTGGAAATATCACATTTGAAGGTAAAATCACCTAATCAGAATTGACAAAACTACTACCAAGAAACAAGGATTATACTTGATAACAATGCCTAAAAAGACCTCCCAGGGAACTGTCTGGTACTTGCTCTGTTGCTCAAAGAGTCGCTGCCTCACAGGTAGTAAATAATATCTCTTTTCTGTCAGGTCAGCAACCTTAGAAATTTGGGTTGATCTCTGGAAATGTGGGATTGCTGCACAGTAATAAGTATGCATACAAATATAGGTGAATTTCTTGGTCCTTGTTCTCTAACTTTGCATAAGTTCATGAAAGTGGGAAAGGGCATTTCTGAAGTAATAGGAACTATTTAAAACAGAGCTTTGAATTCCTTTCATAATCTTCCAACAAAAGTTATCAGGCCTTGGTAGTTTCTCTCCATAAAAGTTGTTAGCTATATAACTAGGAGGCATGTGTATGTTTAGTAATGTTACCAAACCAGACTTGGGTCCATTTGCCTGGGTACAGTAAAGCCAATCTACTGACACCAGGTTGTGGTAAAGGAAAGTACAGCGTTTATTGCAGGGCACCAAGCAAAGAAAATGGGCATCTCATGATCAAAAGACCCAAACCCCTCAATGCCATTCAGGGAAGGGTGTTTAAAGGCAGTGTTAGGGAGGGAGCTACAGGGTGCTTGATCAGCTCATACATAATTCTCAGATTGGTTGGCATAAAGGTTAAGTTTCAAGCATCACCAATCTTCTGTTTTCAACCTGTTTGGGGTCTATGTGCTTGTGGTCAGCAGTTTTCATCTGGTGGGGGTCTGCTCCCTGTAAAAACAATGTAGGAATGTGTGTCAAGCCTGTATCTATATCTTTCAGGGAACTGGGAGTTCAGTGATTCTGCTATTTGGTGGATTTATAGTCTACATTGTTACCAGTTTCCCAGGCAAAAAGCTATTCTTTGTTTCTACATCTTCACATTTCCTAATCATCAGCTCTTGATCCAGCCTTTCCAGACTCAGTGGAGGCCTGGGAGACTAAAGCCAAAGTCTTTTGCTTCAGAAGACAGGGACACTGGGGTTTGTATATGGTTTCACTACCCCCTTTTCTTTGATACTCCTCAATCTTGAGGGGAACAGGCTCTGGAGAAGAAAGGAAATAAAGTTTTGGATAGAGATGTTAATCATAAACTCAGCTTTAGGGGGACTCAGTTTCAGTAACACTCTTGATGCACTTATGTAAATATAACAGGTTATATAGAAAAATAACACACTCTAAAAGCCCAAATTCATAGAAAAAATTAATTTGTTACCATTAAGATTGATTTACTTTGGAATTATATGGAAATTCTTCCTAGGTGTTGAAGTTGAATTAAAGCAATAATATCAATATAAGTACAAATCTTACTGATGATCATGATTGTAATAATAGTGTACAAAGTAAACCTGTGTTCAATTTTTGCTAAATTCAAAAATTGTAAAAAATGATTAATCTAACAGTAAGTTAAAATGAGAATGAGTATTGCTTTTTGGAGGAGGAAACCAAAAGGAGTGATAGTCAAAGAAAAAACAATTATCCCCAAACTAAGAAATGGGCAAACTTTATATTCTGTATCTTCATTTCAGCTTGAAAAAAACCCACTGGCACTAACTTATTTTTTGGTATGCTGTTTCCAATCTCTGTTGACTTTGTTTCATGCTTTCCTGATAGATGTCCCTATTACTCACTATTGCTGGAGGATGAAAACTGAATCCCAATCTCAGGCAGCTATATTCAGAACATTTGCTGCATAAATGCCCTGTTTTTTGCTCTTCTGACTGATAGTCAGCATGTACGATATTGCTACAAGCTTACTTTGTAACAACTGGCAAGGACATTATGTGTTTAAGACTTTGTGAAAGGAAACTTGAATTACAATAAAAAACTACTTGTATTTATGTAAGTATTCATAGTCTCCAATTTTGTAACCATTCCATTTCAATGTCCTTTCAGAACTGGCACATTCTCTTCTAAATGTTTTTGTTATCTTGCTGCTTCCCTTATTAGTGAGTTAAATTTTGACACGTTAGAGGTAAATTTATCTAAAGCAGATTTTTTATCAAATGATATACAAAGCATGTTAACAATCCCTAAGTCATTGGCCTTGACCAATATACAAGACTGGCTATTAACAAACAGCATGATCATAAGCATGCATACGGGCTAAATGTCAGCCCATCTTAAGTGCAAGAGCAGGAGAAAAGAATTTACTGGAGTTGAGCGCTCACACACAGAGAAAGGCAAGCTAATCAGTGAGTCACTGCCAGCGCCAAAAGGGACTGAGAAATCTCTGGTGAAATGTGTGTGAATATGGCAGTGAGGGAAAAAGTGCTTCCAGTGCAGAGAAATGAAGTCCCACAGAGAATCCTCTGACCTATGACCTCTACGAATACAAGTTTGAATTTGCTCCATTTGGAGATTTTGTGTTCCTGAGTCAATACTAAAACTTAGACACTGCCAATGGCTAATGATACTATGAGTTAGACCACTTAGGGTGATATTACAGTAAATTAAAAAAAAATTAAGTAAGGGTGATGAAGAATTGACAACTACATTATCACAGTACACAGGTAATTAAAAAAATAACACCAGCTCTTGCCACACTCTGAGATCATAGGTTAGAGTTGCAGTGTGACACAACTCTTTTTGGGATTAACACCATAAAGCAGGTCCCTTTCTGGTCTTTCTTGAGAACTCTAAAGCAAGAAGGAGCCATCTTACTCTCTAGGGGGCCCATAAAAGAAGGATTAGGCTGGACCAGAATTATTCCTGTATTTACTTTGAATAGAGGTTATCCTCATTTTCTAGTGAGAAATGATAGATAGGTAGCTAGCTAGCTAGATAGTTGTTCACAAGGTCCACTGTTTAGTCTATATAAATTGTCAGAGAAATGCATACCAGGATTGTTATATATTTGATATTCTCAATATGACAGGCAATCTGATAGATATGAATTTATTCCCCATATTGCCACTTATTAGTCATGTGATCTTATGTAAATTATTTAACATCTATATACCTCAGTTTTTTGAGTGCATAAGTATGAAATTAGAGAAATATTAATAACTATCTCTAGAGTTGATAGAAGTAATCAAAAGAATACTGTAGTTCAACTGAAATGAAAATATCTGAGAATTTCCAGGAAACTTGTGAAAAAGTTTAAGTATGGAAGACTAACAACACCGTATATGAAGACATATAAACAAAGTAATAATGATTAAAAGTGTTTAGTACTAACCTATGTAGGTGTGTATCAAGAGGTTAAAGTAGGTATAGCAAGAATAGGAGAAAGGGAAAAAAGAAGCCCAAAATGAACCACAGAGTATCTGAAGGTACACATGGTCCATTAATGTAGGTGAATATGGACAAGAAATCTAGCATGGATTCTCTATGCTCTGGAAAAATCCTTGGGCCATTGGTCTGTGTTTAATTCCTGGTTCACTACTGAAGCAGTGGTTTTAATCAGACTCTTCTGTTTTAGGATTACTAATTATTCTCACCTTTGGGGCCCTTGTCCTTTCCTCCTAAAACTCTAAGGGGGCTTGAAAACTTGTTTTGAATGGGCAATATTTGAACATACTGGATTAAGGACAGGGCAGAGAAGAAGAACCAGCAAAGGAATGTCTTATGTCAAAGAAGGAATCTTGTCAATGAGAATGCAGTAGAGATATAAGAATGAAGAGAAAAAAATGGGGATCATACAGAGTAGGCCTCATGCATGGAATCTACTTGAAAGAAAAGAACTATAAGAGTACTATCATAATACCCCAAGACCAACATATTCTCATTGTTATTTTATTTTAAGGTGTAAGTATGTGTGTCTGTATTCATGTGTGTGAGAGAGAGCAACACTGATGTTATAGAAATCTGCATGCTTGAAGTCACCTGTTACTTTCATCATCAGAGCCAAAGCACATGAGTGCCCTGAAGCTATGGGGATCAGAGCAGACAAGTGCTGTGTCAACAAGGCTTCTGGCACTCCCACTGCTACAGTTAGAGCCAGAGCCTGGAGCACACTGCTGCCTAGGCAGCCAGAGCATCTGTGACTTACCTGCACAACTGGGCACTTTCTGCCTGAGGAGGAATCAAGGAAAGATAGGGGAAGGGGAAGAAAGGGAAGGGAAGGAAAGAAAAGAAAAGGAAGAAAAGTGAAGAGAAGAAAAGAAAAAGAAAAGAAGAAAGGAAAGAAAAGAACACAAAAGAAAAATGGCTTCTCTCTTTCTCCCACTTTCCAATCTCCTGATAGTGCCTCCCATTGACAGAACCTAATAGACACCAAGCAGGAAATGGGATCTGGGGAAAGTAGTCAATGGGTTTTCATCACCTATAATACGGAAGGATGGGAAAGGTACAATAGGTACAGTAGGAATATAGTGTCTATTGCCAATATTTTTCTGTAAAATAATTACACATGCTTATAGAAAATACAAAAATACAGAAATACAAGAAGGTGTATATATATATACTGTCTAGTATAACACACCAGAGATACTCACTGTTAATGTCTGTAGTTTTATCTTTCATAAATTTTCACACATATGCCTGTGAATGCTATTTTTTTTACATCTTTATTGGAGTATAATTGCTTTACAATGGTGTGTTAGTTTCTGCTTTATAACAAAGTCAATCATTTATACATATACGTATGTTCCCATATCTCTTCCCTCTTGCGTCTCCCTCCCTCCCACCCTCCCTATCCCACCCCTCTAGGTGGTCATAAAGCACCGAGCTGATCTCCCTGTGCTATGCGGCTGCTTCCCACTAGCTATCTATTTTACGTTTGGTAGTGTATATATGTCCATGCCACTCATTCGCTTTGTCACAGCTTACCCTTCCCCTTTCCTATATCCTCAAGTCCATTCTCTAGTAGGTCTGCGAATGCTATTTGAAATTAGGATTATTGTATTCGACAATATACTTGAACCCTTTCATACCCAAAATATTTTTCATCATTTAAAAGATAATTTTAACAAGACAGTCCCTATGTTTTTAAAATGTTATATCATTTTTCTGATGACAAATATAATGCATGTTTTTAAAGAAAATGTGAATACTACAGAATTGTATAATATAGAAGTTGATATGATCCTGTATCTCTACCACCCCCACCTCCTGCCTGCCTACCCAGATATACTCTGTTAATTATTGCCATATATTTCCAGATGTTTTTACTTTAAAAATGAGGCCATGGGATACATGCAATTCTGCATTTTACTTTTCTTTTAAATGTAATATGACATGTTTCCATATTACTACATATACCAACTCATTCTTTTCAGCAATTACATATTGTAGTATCTAGTGTATAGACCCTCTTAGTGTTTCATAACCTGTTTTTCATTATACAACTTTACTGAGGTATAACTGACATATAATAAACTGCACATATATAAACTTTTACAATTAATGTTTTGATGTATGTATGCCCTGATGAAATTATCACTACAATCAATATAATTAATATATCTATCAACCCTCCAAATTTCCCTGCACTGCTTTGTTCTGCCCCTTTCCCACTCAGTCCCCAGTCAGCCACTGAGCTTCTTTCTGTCACTATAAACTTGTTTGTTTGCTTTTTTCTAGGATTTTATGTACATGCACTTATACAGTAACAATCTTTTTAATGTTTCTTTTACTCAGAATAATTATTTTGAGATTTATCCTCGTTGTATGTATCAACAGTTTATTCCTTTTTATTACTGTTACTTTTATTACTGATTAGTATTCCATTGAATGGATGTACAACAATTTATTTTTTCATCTATTAATAGGTATTTGGATTGTTTCCAGTTTTTGGCTATTAAAAATAAAGCTGCTATTCCTGCACAAGTCTGTATAGACACATGCTAGTTTTTTACTTTTGGGTAGATACTTAGGAGTGAAATGGCTAGATTATATGGTAGGTGTATGTGTAACATTTTAAGAAACTGTCAAACTGTTTTCCAAAGTGGCTGTACCATTTTACTATCTCATCTGAAGTGTATGAGAGTTCAGTCTTTCACATCTTCACCAACATTTGGTATACACGATTTTTTTCTTGTTTTTTTTTTTTTTTTTTTTTTTTTTTTGTGGTACGCGGGCCTCTCACTGTTGTGGACTCTCCCGTTGCGGAGCACAGGCTCCGGACGTGCAGGCTCAGCGGCCATGGCTCACGGGCCCAACCGCTCCGTGGCATGTAGGATCTTCCCAGACCGGGGCATGAATCCGTATCCCCTGCATCAGCAGGTGGACTCTCAACCACTGTGCCACCAGGGAAGCCCGGTATACACGTTTTTTAAGCCACTCTATTACACGTTCAGTGGTTTTGATTTATTCTTCTTTAACTACTAATGATGTTCAGCATCCTTCATATGCTTATTTGCCATTTGTAAGTCTTCCTTGGTGAAGTGCTGATTCAAATCTCTTGCCTTTTTTTAAAAAAAAATTGGATTGTTTGTTTTTCGGAGCTCTTTATATATTCTGGATGGAAGTCCTTTGTGGGATATCTTCTTTTCAAATATTTTTTCACAGTCTGACTTGTCTGTTTGTTCTCTTAGAGTAATGTCTTTCAAAGACCATAATTTAAAATTTTTGATGAAGTCTGATTTATCATTTTTTTCTCATATGGATTATACTTTGATGTCATATCTAAGTAATTTTGTCTAACTGAAGGTCACAAAGGTTTTCTTCTATGTTTTCTTTTAAATTTTTTATAGTTTTAGGTTTCAAGTTTAGTTCTATGATCTATTTTAAGTTAATTTTTGTACCTAGTGTGAGTTTTAGATCCAGTTCATTTTTTAAAAAAATGTGGTATGCAATTGATCCAGCCTCATTTGTAGAAAAGACTAACCTTTCTCCACAGAATTGCCTTGGTACCTTTGTAAAGTATCAATTGTCCAGGTATGTGTAATCTGCTCCTGGACTCTCTCTTCTATCCCACTGTTCTATATGTTTATCTTTACAGTGAAACACCACTATCTTGATTGACACATCTTTATAATAAGTTTAGAAATATGTCTTCCAAATTTGTGCTTTATCAAAATTGTTTTGGCTATTCAAATTTCTCTGTATTTCCCTGTGAATTTTAGAATCTACTTGTTTATTTGTACCAAAAAGACTGTTAAGATGCTTACTGGGATTGTAGTGAATCAATCAATCAGTTTGGGGAGAATTGAGACCTTAACAATATTGAGTGTCCTGATCGATGGACACCAGTACACCAGTTATCTATTTAAAACCTGTACTGTCTGATATCAATACAGCCATTCCAACTTTCTCTTGATTAGCATTAGCATGGCATATTATTTCTATCCTTTTACTTTTTGGTGTACTTTTATTTTTACAGTGGGTTTCTTGTAGGCAGCATATAGTTGAGTCTTGCTTTTTTATCCAGTCTCCCAGTCTTTAGCTAAGGAGTGTTTAGACCATTTATATTTGATGTGGTTATTGATGTGATTGGGTTTAAATCTACCATCTTGCTGTTTAACCCACCTGCTCTTTGTTCCTCTTTGCTTCTTGTTCTGCCTTCTTTTGAATTAATCAGGTATGTCTTATCATTCCATTTTATATTCTTTGTCAGTTTATTATCTATTACCCTTCATTAGAGTATTTACTGATTTTTTGAATTTTATTTTTTATACAGCAGGTTTTTATTAGTTATCTAGTTTATTCACATTAGTGTATATATGTCAATCCCAATCTCCTAGTTCATCCCACCACCACCGCCCCCCACCATTTTCCCCCCTTGGTTAGAGTATTTATGGATTGCTTTAGGGTTTTAAGTATACATCTTTAACTTGCCCATAGTGTATCTCCAAGTTATATTATTCAACTTCATATATGGATTAAGAGCGTTACTATGGTATGATTTTATTTCTCCAATTTCAATCTTTGTGCTGTTGTTATCACACATTTTACTTCTATATATGCTGTAAAACTCAAAATATCTTATTTTTGAAAACAATTTGAAGACATTTAAACAATAGGAAAAGTATTTACTGATGTAGTTACCATTGCTGGCAAACTTTATTACTTTGTTTAGATCCAGATTTTCATTCAGAATCATCTGAAAGACTTCTTGTAATGTATCTTCTAGCAGAATTCTGCTGGTAATGACCACTTTCAGCTTTGTATATCTGAAAGCCTATTTATTTCACATTTGCTTTTAAAAGATATCTTCACTGAGTTATAAATCTAGCTTAATTTTCTTTTGTTCATTAATTTAAAGATGTAGCTCTATTGTCATCTAATTTGCATTGTCTCCAATGAGAAATCTGATATCATTACTTTCTTATTAGTCTGCACATAATATGCCCTTTTTTCCTTTTATGCTTTTAAAATGGTCTCTATCACTCATTTTAAACAATTTGGTTATGATATGACTTGCTGTAGTTTTTGTCATGGTTCATATGCTTAGAACTTATTGTATACATGGATTTATTATTTTCATCAAATTTGGAAAAATTTGAGGCAATTATTATTTCAGTTATAACTTCAAATATTTTCCTCCCTGCCCCATCTTTAAAGGGTTACAATTAAACCTGTATTAGACCACTGGAAATTATTTCATGTCTCATGCACCCTCTCTTCCCCCAGATTTCTCTCTTTGTTCTATTGCTCTGTCTTCAATGTCACTAATCTTTCTTCTGTAGTATCTAATCTGATGTTAATCCCATCCAGTGTATTTTCCATCTCAGAAGCTGTAGTTTTAATCTATAGAAGTTGGATTTAGCTCTTTTAAAATATCATTCACAGCTCTACTTAATACATTCAATTATTTCTCCAGTTTTTGGCATATGTAGAGTGCAGTTATAAATTATTTCAATGTACTTGTCTATCAGTCCTATCATCACTAATATTTCAGGGTCAATTTTGTTTCCCTCCTAATTCTGGTCATATTTCCCTCCTTCTTTACATGACTGGAATTTTTCACTGGATGCTAAACACTGATAAGTTTACCTTGTTAAGTGCTCAATATTCTTATATTCCTACAACTTTTCTTGTGCCTTATTCTAGAATATGGTTCTTGAAAATAGTTTGATCCTTTCAGGTCCTGTTTTTAAGCTTTTCTAGTTGGAATCAAAGTAGCCTCTCATAAATACACTACCAAGTGTAAAATAGCTAGTGGGAATATGCTGTATAGCACAGGGAACTCAGCTCGGTGCTCTGTGATGACCTAGATGGGTGGGATGGGGGGGGAGGGAGGTCGGAGAGGGAGGGGATATATGAATACATATAACTGATTCACTTCATTGTACATCAGGAACTAACACGACATTGTAAAGCTATTATACTCCAATAGAAACAAACAAACAAAACCAAAGCAGCCTGTAATCTAAAGCTAATTTTGCCCCACTATAGAGGCAAAAGATTGTGAGTATTTTTACTATTCGCATGTTTATTTGCCATCTCTAATCCTATTCAATGAAATGTCTGCCCATTTTCTAATCAGATTGCTTCTTTGTTACTATTGACTTTTGAGAGTCTTTTATATATTCTAGATATTAGTCCTTTATCAGATATGTGGTGTTCAAATATTTTCTCCCAGTGTATAACTTATCCTTTCATCTTCTTAATTGTGTCTATCAGAACAAAAGTTTTAAATATTGATAAGTGACAATTTTTCATTTTTTGTTTTTATGGATTGTGGAGTTGGTTTCAAGTTTAACAACTTCGCTTAGCCCTAAATTCTGAAGATATTTTCCTCAATTTTTCCTAAAAGTTTTGTAGTTTTACATTTTATATTTAAGTAGATTATCTATTTTGAGTTAATTTTTGTATGAAGTGTAAGGTTTAGGGTGATTTTCACTTCTTTGCCTATGGCTGTCCAAATGCTCCAGCACTGTTTGTTGAAAAAGATTATTCTTCACCCATCAAATTGTCTTTGCTTGTCAGCACTCAGTTGAGTATATTTGTGTGGGTGTATTTCTGGGTTCCTCATTCTATTCAATTGATTTATGTGTCTATCTCATTGCCAGTACCACACTGTCTTGATTATTGTAACTATATATTAGGTATTACTGTCAGTAGAGTGACTTAGGTATTTTAATTCCTTTGCCTTTCCATTTTAATTTTAGAGTAAGCTTGTCTATGTCTGTAAAAACATGCTGGGATTTTGATAGGAAATGAATTAAACTTATAGATCAATCTGGGGAGAATTGACATCCTTAATGTGTTGAAACTTCTAGTCCATGAACACACAATGACTGCTCAAGTATTTAGGTCTTCTTTAATCTCTTTCATCAGCATTTTGTAATTTTCAACATACAGAACCTGTTTTGTTAAATGTATACCTGCGTATTTAATTTACATTGGAGGGAATGTAAATTCTATATATATATAAGTTCTTGGTCTCCACATGTTTATTGTTAGTATGTAGAAATATAATTGATTTTTGCATATGATCTTTTATCCTGAAACATTGCTGAACTCACTGATTAGTTCTAGAAGTGTTTTGGTAAATTCACTGGGAATTTCTACATAGGTAATTACATCACCTGTAAACAAGGCCATTTTTCTTTCTTCGTTTCCAATCTGTAAGCCTTTTATATATTTTCCTTACTTCATGTGGAATAAGGGTGGTGAGAGCAAACAACCTTGCCTTGTTCCCAGTCTTAGGACATGTCTTAGTAAAGTCAAGCTGCTATAACAGAATATCATAGATTGGGTGGTTAATAAACAACAGAAATTTATTTCTTATGGTTCTGGTGGCTGGAAAGTCCGAGATCAAGGTGCCAGCAGATTCAGAGTCTGGTGAGGGCCTGCTTCCTGGTTTATAGTTGGCTGTCTTCTCACTATGCCCTTACATGACAAAAAAGGGCAAAGGAGTCTCTGGGGTGTCTTCTTTTTTGTAGTTAAGATTTATTTATTTTTTGGCTGCATTGGTCTCAGTTGTGGCACTTGGGATCTTCATTGAGGCATGCGGGATCTTTCAATGTGGCATGCAGGCTCTTTGTTGCGATGTCTGGGCTGAGTTGTCCCATGGCAGGTGGGATCTTAGTTCCCTGACCAGGGATCAAACCCATGTCCCCTGCATTGTAAGGCGGATTCTTTACCACTGGACCACCAAGGAAGTCCCCTGTGGTGTCTTTTATAACGTGACCAATCCCATTCATAATGGCTCCATCTTCATGACCTAATCACTTCTCAAGGGCTCCACTTCCAAATGCCATCACATTGAGGGTTGGATTTCAACATATGAATTTTGTGGGGACACAAACATTCAGTCTATAGCAGAGGGAGGGTATTGCATTTCTCCATTAAATATGATGTTAGTTGTAAGTTTTTTGTAGATTCTCTTTATCAAATTGAAATAATTCCTTCGGATTCCTAGTTTTCTGAAAGTGTTTTTCATGACTGAGTATTGGGTTTTATCAAATATGTTTTCTGCATCACTTGATATGATTATATGATTTTTCTTCTTTAGCTTGTTGATATGGTATAGTACATTAATTAATCAATTTTCAAACGTTGAACCAGCTTTGCATAATTTAAATAAATTCTACTTGGTCTTGTTGCATAAACATTTTTACACATGGTTGGATTTAGTTTGCTAGTATAGTGTTGAGGACTTTTTGTGTCTAATTTCATGAGAGATGTTGCTCTGTGTTTTTTGTTTTCACTGTCTATAACTTATTTCAATAACAGGGTAACACTAGTCTTATAAATGAATTAGGAAGTATTCCCTCCTTTTCTATTTTCTGGAAAAGATTGTGTAATATTGGTTTTAATTCTTCTGTAAATGTTTGATAGAATTCTTCAACAAAACCACCTGGAGATTTCTTTTTCTTGTGGCTTTAAGTTTTGAATGAAGTTTATTTAACATTTATGGAAGTATTCCGAGTGTATATTCCATCTTGATTGAGTTTTGTTAATTTGTGGGTTTTGAGGAATTGGTCTATTTCTTTTAAGAAGTTGAATTTATGAGCATAAAATTTTTCATAGTATTCCCTTACTATCCTTTAAATGACTGAAGGATCTTTAGTGATATCCCATAGTTTGTTTCTGATATTGGTGATTTTTTTTTCTTTTTATCTTTGTCATTTTTGCTAGGTTTATCAATTTTATTGATTTTTGAAAAATAATTTGCTTTTGTTGCATTGATTTTCTCCATCATTTTTCTATTTTCAAGGATTCCTGCTCTATCTTGATTATTTCCTTTCTTCTACTTGTTTTAGGTTTACTTTGCTCTTTTTCTAGTTTGTTTAGGTGGGAAATTTGGTTATTAATTTGAGACACTTTCTCTTTTCTAATGAAAACATTTTAGTGCTATAAATTTACATTTCAACTCTGCTTTAACTGTGGCTCATGTATTTTATACTTTATATGTTGTATTTTAATTTTTTATTTAGTTCTATGTTTTTATTTCCTTTGGGACTTCTTACTTGATCCATAGACCATTTACATGTATTTTTGTTTAATTTTCAAAAGTTCATAAGTTTTCCTGTTGTCTTTCTGTTATTGATTTCTGGTTTGATTCCATTATGGTCAGAGAATATGATCTATCATGGTGAATGTTCCATGGGCACTTGAAAAAAAATTGTCTTCTGTTGTTGTTAGGTGGAGTGTTCTATAAATGTCAATTATTGCCTATCGATGCTGTGTTGTTTTGTTTTTGTATATCCTTGCTTATTTTCTGTGTAATATTTCTACCAATTTTTGAAAGCAGGGTATTGAAATCTCCACGTGTAATTGTGTATTCATCTGTTTTCACTTTTAGCTCTATCAGTTTTTGCTTCATATATTGTAACAATCTGTTGTTTGGTATATACCTATTAAGGATTGTTATATCTTCCCAGTGGATTCATCCTTTTATCATTATGTAATATCTCTCTTTGTCTCTACTAATTTTCTTTGCTCCAAAGTCTACTATATCTAATATTAATATAACCATTCTGGCTTTTTTTCAGTTAATGATTGTATGGTGTATTATTTCCATCCCATTACTTTCAACCTAGCTATATAATTGTAGTTGAAGTGAGTTTCTTGTTGTCGGCTCATGAGGTTTTGCTTGTTTGTTTGTTTTTTAAATATTAAAATCCCCTTTATTTAGATACATCCATTTACAAAGCAAGCAGATAATGCATATATTAGAAGTCTTTCTGTTTCAAGTTATAGAAAATCCAACTCAGTCAATGTTTTTCCAGTTTTATTGAGATATAATTGACCTACAACACTGTATAAGTTTAAGGTATGATTTTCTTACATACATCATGAAATGATTATCAGAGTAAGTTTAGTTAACATCCATCACATCATATAGATACAAAAAATGTGCTTTTCCTTGTGATAAGAACTCTACTACGTTTATTTCTTATATAACACACACCAGTGTTAACTATAGTCATCATGTTGTGCATTACATTCTCAGGACTTATTTATTTTATAAGTGCAAGTTTGTGCCTTTTGACAATCTTCATCCAAATCCCCTACACCTACACACTCCCACCTCTGGTAACCACAAATCCAGGCTCTTTTATCTATGAGTTTGATTTTGATTTTGTTTTTGATTCCACGTATAAGTGAAATAATACAGTGATGGTCTTTCTGTGTCTGACTTAGCATAATGTCCTCAAGGTCCATTCATGTTGTTGCAAATGGTAGAATTTCCTTCTTTTTTTTTAATATGGCTGAGTAATATCTCATTGTGTGTGTGTGTGTGTATATATATATATATATATGTATATACCACACTTCTTTATTCATTCATCCATTGATGGATTTTTAGGTTGTTCCCATGTCTTGGCTGTTGTAAATATTGCTGCTATGAGTATGGGAGTGCAGATATGTTTTTGTTTCATTCAGATATGTCCCAAAAGTAGAATTGCTGGATCATATGGTAGTTCTATTTTTAATTTTTTAGGAACCTCCATACTGTACTGTTTTCCATAGTGTTTGTACCAATTACAATCCCACTAAGAGTGCACGAGGGTTTCCTTTTCTCCATATCAGCTGCCTGCTAGCGTCTCCATCACCTGCTTGAAGAATCACAGTGCTGCTTGCTTCTTCTGAGTGGGGCATGAATTAGCTTCCTGGCCAGCCCCACTGACACTACCAGTAGGGAAATTAGAGTGCAGCTAATTCCATGGGGTGGGCATATACGATAGATAACCCACTTTCTGTTCACCCCACTGAAACTGGGAGAGGAGTGTGGTTTTATCATTTGTGTTTCACTGGAGTAGGGTGGGTATTATCAAAAAGTTTTTCTGTTGTTAAGCCACTGTTATCCAGGATCTGGCCAGGGGGAATAGACTTTCACTGGAACTTTTATTTATTTACTGTGTCTGTGCCTGTTGGTGTTTCTGAGTTGGAGGATTCCACAATGCACTGTCTGGGACATATGTTAGGCAATAAGGAAACCAAAGTAGCTAACTTGCTGTGTTCTTTAAATCCCAACTCCCTAGCCAATCTGTCTCCTCCTTTCTAAATTTCAGAGTTTTCTTTGCTTGTTTGCTATGTTATTTCTTAGGTTTTTTAGTTGTAGGGATAGAGGAGGATGATCATCCTCATTAAATCTCTAAATATGCATGTGCAAAAATGATATAAAAATCAATGTATGCTTATCACTTTTGCTAACATTAAAAATAAACTAATACCCTGACTTAAAGAATGTAGAAAAAAGATACACTGCTGGTGGTATTATACCTTGCTACAATGATTTTGGAGTTAATATTTTTAAAATTTTTAAAGTACTTTTCACAGCTATCACTATTATAATACTTTTTATTTCACTAAAATAGATGTATTTATATACTATCTTTGGTTCTAATCTTTAAACTTGTTTAAAGTGAAAAAAATTGAGATATGTGTATCGGATGGTCAACCCACTTACATACATGAAATGTATTAATTTTAAAATCAGAAGTTTTAGTTTTCCAACTTTTTTCCCATTGTTTTTCACTTTTTCAGTTGAGACATACTTTTCACAAATTAAAATAAACAAAAATTAATTGTACAACTCCATGTCATTTTATGTATATAAACACCCCTATAATCACTACACAGTTCAAGATACAGAGCACTTTTCCCATTGTAGAAAGTTTGCTTGGGCTTCACTGACAGTGCAGCAGTTAGCCTGCCAGGCACTAGTCCTCTCCACCAAGAAGCCTACACAACCCACTGAACCAACCATAGCCACTGGGGACAGACACCAAAAACAATAGGAACTACGAACATGCAGCCTGCAAAAAGGAGACCCCAAACACAGTAAGATAAGCAAAATGAGAAGACAGAAAAACACACAACAGATGAAGGAGCAAGATAAAAACCCAACAGACCTAACAAATGAAGAGGAAATAGGCAGTCTACCTGAAAAGAATTCAGAATAATTATAGTAAAGATGATCCAAAATCTTGGAAATAGAATAGAGAAAGTGCAAGAAACATTTAACAAGGACCTAGAAGAACTAAAGATGAAACAAACAACGATGAACAACACAATAAATGAAATGAAAAATACTCTAGATGGGATCAATAGCAGAATAACTGAGGCAGAAGAATGGATAAGTGCCCTGGAAGATAAAATAGTGGAAATAACCACTGCAGAGCAGAATAAAGAGAAAAGCATGAAAAGAACTGAGGACAGTCTCAGAGACCTCTGGGACAACATTAAATGCACCAACATTCGAATTATAGGGGTTCCAGAAGAAGAAGAGAAAAAGAAAGGGACTGAGAAAATATTTGAGAAGATTATAGTTGAAAACTTCCCTAATATGGGAAAGGAAACATTTAATCAAGTCCAGGAAGCACAGAGAGTCCCATACAGGATAAATCCAAGGAGAAATACGCCAAGACACATATTAATCAAACTGTCAAAAGTTAAATACAAAGAAAACATATTAAAAGCAGCAAGGGAAAAACACCAAATAACACACAAGGGGATCCTCATAAGGTTAACAGCTGATCTTTCAGCAGAAACTCTGCAAGCCAGAAGGGACTGGCAGGACATATTGAAAGTGATGAAGGAATAAAACCTGCAACCAAGATTACTCTACACAGCAAGGATCTCATTCAGATTTGATGGAGAAATTAAAACCTTTACAGACAAGCAAAAACTGAGAGAGTTCAGCACCACCAAACCAGCTTTACAACAAATGCTAAAGGAACTTCTTAGGCAGGAAACACAAGAGAAGGAAAAGACCTACAATAACGAACCCAAAACAATTTAGAAAATGGGAATAGGAACATACATATCGATAATTACCTTAAATGTAAATGGACTAAATGCTCCCACCAAAAGACACAGATTGGCTGAATGGATACAAAAACCACACCCATATATATGCTGTCTACAAGAGACCCACTGCAGACATAGAGACACATACAGACTGAAAGTAAGGGGATGGGAAAAGATATTCCATGCAAATGGAAACCAAATGAAAGCTGGAGTAGCAATTCTCATATCAGACAAAATAGACGTTAAAATAAAGACTATTAGAAGAGACAAAAAGGACACTACATAGTGATCAAGGGATCGATCCAAGAAAAAGATATAACAATTGTAAATATTTATGAACTCCACATAGGAGCACCTCAATACATAAGGTAAATACTAACAGCCATAAAAGGGGAAATTGACAGTAACACATTCATAGTAGGGGACTTTAACACCTGACTTTCACCAATGCACGGATCATCCAAAATGAAAATAAATAAGGAAACACAAGCTTTAAATTTTACATTAAACAAGATGGACTTAATTGATATTTATAGGACACTCCAGCCAAGAACAACAGAATACACATTTTTCTCAAGTGCTCATGGAACTTTCTCCAGGATAGATCATATCTTGCATCACAAATCAAGCCTCGGTAAATTTAAGAAAATTGAAATTGTATCAAGTATCTTTTCCGACCACAACGCTATGAGACTACATAACAATTACAGGAAAAGATCTGTAAAAAATACAAACACATGGAGGCTAAACAATACACTACTTACTAATGAAGTGATCACTGAAGAAATCAAAGAGGAAATAAAAAAATACCTAGAAACAAATGAAAATGGGGACACGACGACCCACATTCTTGGGATGCAGCAAAAGCAGTTCTAAGAGGAAAGTTTATAGCAGTACAAGCCCACCTTAAGAAACAGGAAACATATCGAATAAACAACCTAACCATGCACCTAAAGCAATTAGAGAAAGAAGAACAAAACCCCCCAAAGTTAGCAGAAGGAAAGAAATCATAAAAATCAGATCAGAAATAAATGAAAAAGAAATGAAGGAAACGATCGCAAAGATCAACAAAACTAAAAGCTGGTTATTTGAGAAGATAAACTAAATAGATAAATCATTAGCCAGACTCATCAAGAAAAAAAGGGAGAAGACTCAAATCGATAGAATTAGAAATGAAAAAGGAGAAGTAACAACTGACACTGCAGAAATACAAAAGATCATGAGAGATTACTATAAGCAAATCTTTGCCAATAAAATGGACAACCTGGAAGAAGTGGACAAATTCTTAGAAATGCACAGTGTTCCAAGACTGAATCAGGAAGAAATAGAAAATATGAACAGACCGATCACAAGCACTGAAATTGAAACTGTGATTAAAAATCTTCCAACAAACAAAAGCCCAGGACCAGATGGCTTCACAGGCCAGTTCTATCAAACATTTAGAGAAGACCTAACACCTAGCCTTCTCAAACTCTTCCAAAGTATAGCAGAGGGGGGAACACTCCCAAATTCATTCTATGAGGCCACCATCACCTTGATACCAAAACCAGACAAGGATGTCACAAAGAAAGAAAACTACAGGCCAATATCACTGATGAACATAGATGCAAAAATCCTCAACAAAATACTAGCAAACAGAATCCAACATCACATTAAAAGGATCATACACCATGATCAAGTGGGGTTTATTCCAGGAATGCAAGGATTCTTCAATATACACAAATCAATCAATGTGATACACCATATTAACAAATTGAAGGAGAAAAATCATATGATCATCTCAATAGATGCAGAGAAAGCTTTCGACAAAATTCAACACCCATTTATGAAAAAACCCTGCAGAAAGTAGGCATAGAGGGAACTCTCCTCAACGTATTAAAGGCCATATATGACAAACCCACAGGCAACATCATCCTGGTGAAAAACTGGTGAAAAACCCACAGGCAACATCATCCTGGTGAAAAACTGAAAGCATTTCCACTAAGATCAGGAATAAGACAAGGTTGCCCACTCTCACCACTCTTATTCAACATAGTTTTGCAAGTTTTAGCCACAGCAATCAGAGAAGAAGAGGAAATAAAAGGAATCCAAATCGGAAAAGAAGAAGTAAAGCTGTCGCTGTTTGCAGATGACATGATACTATACATAGAGAATCCTAAAGATGCTACCAGAAAACTACTAGAGCTGATCCATGAATTTGGTAAAGTTGCAGGATACAAAATTAATGCAGAGAAATCTCTGGCATTCCTATACACTAATGATGAAAAATTTGAAAGGGAAATCAAGAAAACACTCCCATTTACCAATGCAACAAAAAGAATAAAATATCTAGGAAAAAACCTACCTAAGGAGACAAAAGACCTGTATGCAGAAAATTATAAGACACTGATGAAAGAAATTAAGGATGATACAAATAGATGGAGAGATATACCATGTTCTTGGATTGGAAGAATCAACATTGTGAAAATGACTCTACTACCCAGAGCAATCTACAGATTCAATTCAATCCTTATCAAACTACCACTGGCATTTTTCACAGAACTAGAACAAAAAATTTCATACTTTGTATGGAAACACAAAAGACGCCGAGTAGCCAAAGCAATCTTGAGAATGAAAAATGGAGCTGGAGGACTCAGTTTCCCTGACTTCAGACTATACTACAAAGCTACAGTAATCAAGACAGTATGGTACTGGCACAAAAACAGAAAGATAGATCAATGGAACAGGATAGAAAGCCCAGAGATAAACCCACGCACATATGGTCACCTTATCTTTGATAAAGGAGGCAGGAATGTACAGTGGAGAAAGGACAGCCTCTTCAATAAGTGGTGCTGGAAAAACTGGACAGGTACATGTAAAAGTATGAAATTAGATAACTCCCTAACACCATACACAAAAATAAGCTCAAAATGGATTAAAGACCTAAATGAAAGGCCAGAAACTATCAAACTCTTAGAGGAAAACATAGGCAGAACACTGTATGACATAAATCACAGCAAGATCCTTTTTGACCCACCTCCTAGAGAAATGGAAATAAAAACAAAAATAATCAAATGGGACCTGATGAAACTTCAGAGATTTGGCACAGCAAAGGAAATGATAAACAAGACCAAAAGACAACCCTCAGAATGGGAGAAAATATTTGCAAATGAAGCAACTGACAAAGGAATAATCTCCAAAATTTACAAGCAGCTCTTGCAGCTCAATAACAAAAAAAACAAACAACCCAATCCAAAAATGGGCAGAGGACCTAAATAGACATTTCTCCAAAGAAGATATACAGACTGCCAACAAGCACATGAAAGAATGCTCAACATCATTAATCATTAGAGAAATGCAAATCAAAAACACAATGAGATATCATCTCACACCAGGCAGAATGGCCATCATCAAAAAATCTAGAAACAATAAATGCTGGAGAGGGTGTGGAGAAAAGCGAACACTCTTGCACTGCTGGTGGGAATGTGAATTGGTACAGCCACTATGGAGAACAATATTGAGGTTCCTTAAAAAACTACAAATAGAACTACCATATGACCTAGCAATCCCACTACTGGGCATATACCCTGAGAAAACCATAATTCAAAAAGAGTCATGTACCAAAATGTTCATTGCAGCTCTGTTTACAATAGCCTGGAGATGGAAACAACCTAAGTGTCCATCATTGGATGAATGGATAAAGAAGATGTGGCACATATATACAATGGAATATTACTCAGCCATAAATAGAAACGAAATTGAGCTATTTGTAATGAGGTGGATAGACCTAGAGTCTGTCCTACAGAGTGAAGTAAGTCAGAAAGAGAAAGACAAATACCGCGTGCTAGCACATATATATGGAATTTAAGGAAAAAAATGTCATGAAGAACCTAGGGGTAAGACAGGAATAAAGACACAGACCTACTAGAGAACAGATTTGGGGATATGGGGAGGGGGAAGGGTGAGCTGTGACAAAGCGAGAGAGAGAGGCATGGACATATATACACTACCAAACGTAAGATAGATAGCTAGTGGGAAGCAGCCGCATAGCACAGGGAGATCAGCTTGGTGCTTTGTGACCGCCTGGAGGTGTGGGATAGGGAGGGTGGGAGGGAGGGAGACGCAAGAGGGAAGAGATATAGGAACATATGTATATGTATAACTGATTCACTTTGTTATAAAGCAGAAACTAACACACCATTGTAAAGCAATTATACTCCAATAAAGATGTTAAAAAAATAAATGAATAAAAGTAATATACCTTTTTCAAGAAGAAAAAAAAAAGAATTTGCCTGCCAATGCAGGGGACGTGGTTTCGAGCCTAGGTCTGGGAAGATCCCACATGCTGCAGAGCAACTAAGCCCATGCGCCATAGCTACTGAAGCCCACACGCCACAACTACTGAAGCCTGCACGCCCTAGAGCCCGTGCTCCACAACAAGAGAAGTGACCACAATGAGAAGTGACCCACGCACTGCAACGAAGAGTAGCCCCTGCTTGCCGCAACTAGAGAAAGCCCGCATGCAGCAATGAAGACCCAACACAGCCAAAAACTAAATAAATAAATAAAATAAAATAATAATAATAATTAATTATTTTTTTAAAAAAGAAGGTTTTCTTGTATCCTTTTCTAATCAGTATCCAGACTTCCTAATCCAACAGTTTTTCTGACCTGTATCAACATGGATTAGTTTTTTCTGCTCTTGAACATCATATAAATGGAATCATATAGCATGTATCCTTTTGTGTATGATCTCTTTCAATAAACATATATGTTAGATTCACCCATATTGAATTTATTGATAATTCCTTCTTTTTTTATTGCTGCATAGTACTCCATTGTATAAATCTCACATATACTTCAGGAGAATTGAGGGAGTGACATAGGTCATTCCCGACCCAGTGCCTCTCACAAGAAGATCAATTAGCAGCTATCCATAGACAAGACACCATTGTGAAAATCCCAGAACCTTGGAGGTGAGACTGAAGCATACTCCTAGACCACAGAGACCAAGAGAAACCACATTAGAAGTGTCCAAAGAGCAGCTTTACTTTGACCACACTGCCCCTCTCTGAGGCCAGCCCAGTGCCACACTGACAGGGTCCTCCTTGGATTTATAGTTTCTCCAGTGGGAAAAAGAGAACCAAAGGTGAACATTCAGCTTCCCCAGCATTGTGGGATGCTTCTTGGAGGCCCATTTAAGTCTCATTTCATGGGGATCACTGGGGGAATCTGTGGAGTTCGACCACTGGGGATCAGATAGAGGTGGAGAAGGTGGGTGGGATTTACAGCAATGAATGCTCAATCTTGGTGGGCCATGTGCCTGCTTGCAGTGGTGCCTGAGCAGGAATCCCAGCCAGTGATTTTCTCTACTATAGAGTCAAGCCTGTAGCCCTCTGTAGCCAGGGAGCTCTGTTGGCAGTTCTGAATGGTTTGGATCCTCAGCTAACAGATTATACTAGCTGTGGAGCCCATTCTAAGGCTCTGCTAAGGCAGGGGAGCAGATTTGCAGTCTCACTCAACTGTTAAGCACAACTTCCAGTCCTGCCACTCTGGGAAGCATGGCCACAGATGGCCAGCAGCTGTGGAACACATCTTATGGCCTGCCTGGCCGGAGAGCAAATTTGCAGTCTCATCAAGTTGTTGAGCATAACCTCCAAGTCCTGCCCCTCTGGGAAAAGTGGCCACAGACATCTGGAAAGTGCAGAGCACATCTGATGGCACACTTGGACAGGGAGCCAAGCCAGCAGCCCTGACCAGCTTGCCCGAACTGTTACCATGAGCAGCCTCAGAGCACAGCCTATGGTACCACCAAGCCATGGAGCTCAGCCTAAAACTCCACTCAGAATTGGAGCAAAGCCTATAGCCTGGCCTGATTACTGAACACAGCCTGTGGCTTCACTCAGGCAGGAAGCTGAGCCAGTGACTCCACCCAATGGGGAATCATGGCCTGTGAGCCAACCTGACCAGGGAGATGGGACATCAACCCAGCATCAAACACCGTCTCCAGCTCCACCCAACTGTGGGGTACAGCTGCAGTTTCCACCCAATCAGAGCGCCTGGCTAGTGTCCTTGAACAACAGCAGAGAATAGCCAACAGCTTACCCAATTGCAAAATCCAGCCTGTGGTCCTATTCAACTTCAGGGCACAGCCTGCAGACCCCTGCTTGATCTCAGAGCACATCTGAAGCCCCATCCAACTGTGCTGCCTGGTTTGTGGTGCCACATGAATGTAGAGTCCAGCCAGTGGCACCATCTGTTTGGTTGGGGAGCACAGCTCCAGGTCCCATCCAACTGGAGGTAATTGCAGAGACTAGCTAGTGGCTTCACCTGACTGCAGAACGCAGCCAGCAGCCCTGCCCAACCAGCGAGCTCTACTTGGACAAGGAGCTCAGCCAACAGACAAACCCAACCATGGAGCCCAGGCAGTAATACCCTGCCCTCCCAGAGTACAAGCAGTGGCCTTGGCCAGCTAGAGACCCTGATAGCAGGCCCTGCCTGCCTTTGAATGCTACCAGCTGACCTATACAGTACTCCAAGTCGAGCTGACTGGTGAAGCTCTTTCCCTGCTGGAGCAAACCTGTAAAGTCTAGAAGAGGAGACTGCTCATTCAAATGTGCAGATACCAATGCAAGGATTCAAGGATCATGGAGAATAGTATAAAAATGACACCACTAATAAAGCTCTAGAATCTGACCTTAAAGAAATGGAGACCTGTGAATTGTCTGGCAAAGAATTCAGAATAGTCCTCTTAAGGAAGTTCAGCAAAATACAAGAACATACAGACCAGAAATGAGGAAGGAAGGAACAAAGGATCTATAAGACAGTCAGAAAACAATGATCAAAATAGGAATAACAAGTTCTTGCCTATCAATAATTACTCTAAAATAAAAATAGATTAAATTCTCCAATCAAAAGACATAGAATGGTTGAATAGATTAAAAAAATAAAACAAATGGGGCTTCCCTGGTGGCACAGTGGTTGAGAGTCTGCCTGCCAATGCAGGGGACATGGGTTCGTGCCCCGGTCCAGGAAGATCCCACATGCCGTGGAGCGGCTGGGCCCGTGAGCCATGGCCACTGAGCCTGTGCGTCCGGAGCCTGTGCTCCACAACGGGAGAGGCCACAACAGTGAGAGGCCCACATACCGCCAAAAAAAAAAAAAAAAAAAACCAAAACCAAAATCCAATAATATGCTGCCTTAAACAGACACTTTAGTTTTAAAGACAGTCTGAGAGTGAAGGGATGGAGAAAAAGATTCTAAGCCTATAAATAGTAACAAAAAGAAAATGGAGGCAGCTATACTTATATCAGACAAAATAGACTTTAAGCTAAAAATGGTCACAAGATACAAAGAAGGTCATTAGATAATGATAAAGGGATTAATTCATCCAGAAGATATAACAATGAAAATATTTATGCACTCAACATCAAAGCAGCTAAAATATATAAAGCAAACACTAACAGAAGTAAAATAAGAAATAAACAGAATACAATAATAGTTGGAGTCTTTAGTATCCCACTCTCAAAAATGGATAGATCATCCAGAGAATCAATAAGGAAACAGTGGATTTGAACACTGTAGACCAAATGAACCTAACAGCCATATACAGAACATTCCATTCAACATTAGCAGAATACACATTCTTCTCAAGCACACATGGAACATTTTCTAGGATAGGCATATATTAGCGTAAAAAACAAGTCTGAACATATTTAGGAAGGTAGAAATTATGTCAAGTATCTTTCCTGACTAAAATTGTATGAAACTAGAAATTAATAACAAGAGGAAAGTTGAAAATTCACAAATTGACAAAATACAACATCTATTCATGGTAAAAATTTTCATTAAAGTTGATATAGAGGGAACATACTTTAAAATAATAAAGGCCATTTATGACAAAACCACAGCTAACATCATACTCAATGGTGAAAAGCTGAAAGCTTTTCCTCTAAAATCAGGAACAAAACAAGGATGCCCAGTCTCGCCACTACTATTTAACATAGTATTGGAAACCCTAGACACAGCAATCAGACAAGAAAATGAAATAAAAAGCATCCAAATTGGAAAGGAAGGGAATCCCCAAAGAAAGAAAGCAAAGAGCTGGGACCAAAATTTGGCAGGGTGTTTTCCCATAAGACATTTGTTGATTTTGAAAGTAGTAGCTGAGGTTTTGGAGCTGAGCAGAGCTTCCAGAAGCATCTTGGGGCTTGAAGAACAATAACTGGATTTTTCTCTGATACTGAGAAAAAGCCCTTTGCATGCCCAAGGACTTCAGTAAGGAATTATGAAGGGCTAAGAATAAAAATCAGCCCTCCCAAACATTGAATCTCAGCTTTGAATCACCTGTCTGAATTAAGGTCCTCTGCCTTAACAGACATAACTACCTTGATGCAAAGGACTAAAGGATGTGTAATTGCAGCCTCAGAATGAGAGGGGATACAGAATCAATGAACAAAATATTGTAAGTAACATAGCTGGGAATTTTTTAAATATTAAAGGCATCAAAACATACATTCAAGAAATGCCACAAACACCAAAGGGAATGCAAAGGACATCACACTTAACCACATTATGGAGAAATTACTGAAAATAAAATGCAAAGGAAAAAAATAACACACATCAGTTATTTAAATAGGTTGAATGATGAATTTTTTTAAAAAATTGGAATATTGAAAGGGACAGAAAAAGAGAAGGAAACATTGAGACAGCATACAAGAAGTAACAGCAGGAAGCAGCTACCATAATTAGAGACAGGATGAAAAGTGGGGAAGAGATTGGGGTTATTCAAATATGTTTAGGAACCTCTCTTTCTATAACTCAAAAGTCACAAGACCATCAAATCGCAGGCCTCTGTCATCTTAAATCACAGAATAAGAGGCATATGGGCACAGCTGGAATATCAGTCTTTTCTCAGCAGAAGCAACAGGCTTCTCCCACACAAGAGGGTAGATCAGATGTCACTTATCCTGAGTTACATCCTCCCCCTCAAAAAATACAAAAGCTCATAATAATGGTAGACAAGCAATAAGCCTGTTGTTGATGGAAGCATTCTTCCATCTAGTGTAAATATGCTGCTAATATTTCTGCTTCCGGAATATGTGGATATAACACAGGTATCATAGAAAGCAGAATGCCATTATAAAGTTCTAATTGTTGTTAGGTTTCTATGGAAACTGGAAAATACAAATTCATTCCCAGTGGTACCCCTTTAATCTAGACATCAGCCATTTATTGTCCACCTAATCCAATTAATAAATTAGTAAATAAAATATTAAAGGCAATATCAGCAACCCTCAAAAAAATTGAAGAAATAATCTTTTCAAATAGTGAGTTATGGAGGACACAAAGGAACAGGTTTGTCTTTTCCAGTAGACACACAGACATAGATAAACAGGGTGGAAAAGATCTCAAAGTCTACAAAGCCCCAAATTTAATCACAACACTTGGTTGCCATGATTGATCCCAAGACCCAAAGATGGAGAGAATGCAGGCATGTCTGAGATATATCTGATGATCTTTCCTAAAGATCTCAGGTTTGAGTCACTTGCCAAGGGGCCTTAGGCCCTTAGTTTCAATCCCCAAGCAAACACACACATTAAAATCTGCAAAGATTGGGTCTTTAGGGATTCCGGATATCATATCTTTGTATACAACATATAATTTCAATGCATAACTGTATTCAATAACTGGACCTCCGCCATCCCAGGCAACAGAAAAATGAAAATGCAATGGGTCACAAGACTAATGTATACATGGGTATAAATACATGGGTTGCAAGATTAACATATACTTTCTATGGCACATTCACAAGCACTGTCTTTAATACTTCTCAATGATCACACATTCCTCCCAAACCTAGAAATGAATGAATGGATGAAGCAAAAGTGAAAAAGTTAGAACCTGGAGATAAGACTCAGGTGAGAAAGGAGAACTTAAATAACATATCTAAGTTTCTTATAAGAGATCCATATAAAGAGTGAAAATTGCCCAATTATAATAGTCACCAGGACTCTAATAAGGAGGAGAGAATTTAATGAAGATAACCTCCACAGGTTCAGAGAAAATAACCCACACTGAGGCAATGCCAGGGCCAAACATGTAGATAATCATTGGAAAAACATGTACAATGATATTGGAGAAAAATCAAGCTCCCAGAGAAGAGAAACAAACTCTAAAAACTATCTTATGTTCTTGTGACCACAGGGAGAGAAATTGAGCCTGTCATATTTGGGAAATTGCATTCCCCAGGAAATGCTAAATTGATACCCTGCAAATGTATAAAGATGCCTGGAGTTAAGGAATTTTTTATCATCCTATGATGAAACAAGCAGACAAAAAAGTAAGTAGCTTTGCAGAGACCTCACATCCTCATCATCAGAGTACATACGGAAGGACACTGTTACACAAATTCAGGATATTCCAGTTAGAGAGACAGAAACATAGTATGGCCTTGATTGATTTTGGGAGGTTAATAATAAAATTATTTTTAATTTCAATTGTTTATTAATAAGAAGATTAATAAGAAAAAGCCCTATCTGTTCAGGCCTAAGTATTCTAAACAAGATGAAGACATCTCATACCTCTGGGGCTCACAAAGGAAGAACCATCTAGGACAAGATTATACATATAGCCAAACAGGATTGTTTTCACTTCTCTCAGAGAGAAAATGTAAATAAAGAGAGACATCTTCAGAAATAAAATACTGAGAGAATAAATAGAAACGTGATTCCACATTTTAAACCTGTTTGGAATGACCTACTAGACCATTAGCATGGGTGCGAGGAAATGGTCACTCTCAGGCATGTGCCCAAAGTCACACAGATGAGAAGCAGAGGAGCCCATATTGGACCCAGGTCTGTGTCCTCCATAGCAGTCAGTTGTACTCTCTCCACCACCCTTCCCCACACCCTATGTGAGGAATCAGGCTTTGTTTTAGCAACCAGGGTGATGTTCATCCATAGAATGATAAAACTGATGATTATAATCCCAGCGTATGTTTTGTTTAATTCTATGACCCTGATGGACAGTTTTGGAAAATTCTGGCTGTTTTCAGTAAACCTATCCATATTTTTTCACTCTCCCTCACATTCTCATACTTTCATACTATCATTGTCACATTTCACACTCACTCACAGTCATTCACATACTTCTTGTTTGTTTGTTTATTATGTCTTAATACCCCTCACCTATTTCTGTCATCTTCTCATTCCCTTCCCATCTGGTGACCACCTGTTTGCCCTCCGTATTTATGACTCTGTTTCTGTTTTGTTATGTTTATTCATTTGTTTTGTTTTTTAGATTCTGCATATAGGTGAAATCATACATTATTTGTCCTTCCCTGACTTATTTCACTTAGCATAATAACCTCTATGTCCATTCATGTTGTTGCAAATGGCAAGATTTCATTTTCTATAGCTGTATAATACTTCATTGTGTATGCATGCCACATCTTCCTTATCCATTCATCTATTGATGGGCACTGAGGTTGCGTCCATATCTTGACTACTGTAGAAAATGCTGAGATGAATATAGGGGTGAAATCACTCAAGATGAATATATCTTTTCTAATTAGTGTTTTTGTTTTCTTTGGATAAATACCCAGTAGTGGTATGTAATGTCGTTCTTTGTCTCTTGTTACAGTCTTTGTTTTAAATTCTATTTTGTTTAATATAAGTGTTGTTACCCTGGCTTTCTTTTTTATTTCATTTGCATGGAATAACTTTTTCTATCCCTTCACTTTCAGTTTGTGTGTATGTTTAAATCTGAAGTGAGTCTCTTACAGGCAGCATATAGATAGGTCTCATTTTTGTATACATTCACCACTCTATGTATTTTGATCAGAGCATTTACATTTAAAGTAATTATTGATAGGTATGTACTTATTACCATTTTGTTAATTGTTTTGTAGTTCCTTTTTGTTCTTTTCTTCTTCTTTTGCTCTCTTCTCTGTGATTTGATGATTATCTTTAGTATTGTGTTTGGATTCCTTTCTTTTGTGTGTGTGTGTATCTAGTATAGATTTCTTGTTTGTGGTTATCACGAGGTATATATATATATATATTTTTAAGTTGATGATCTCAAGTTATAACAACCCTGAAGTTTTAATCCTCCCCACAACATTTAACGTTTTTGACATCATACTTTACATCTTTCTGTTTTGTATATCCCTTAACTACTTATTGTGGACATAGATGATTTTACTACTTTTGTCTTTTAACTTTCCTACTAGCTTTATAAGTGGTTGATCTACTACATTTACTATATATTTGTCTTTATCAATGAGATTTTTCCTTTTGTAATTTTCATATTTCTGGCTGTGGTCTCTTCTTTTCTGCTTAGAGAAATCGTTTTAACATTTCTTATAAAGCTGGTTTAGTGGTGCTAAACTCTTTTAGACTTTGGTGGTCTGTAGAACTCTTTATCTCTCCTTCAAATATGAATGATAACCTTGCTGGGTAGGGTATTCTTGGTTGTAGGTTTTTCCTTTCATCACTTTAAATATATCAATATCATGCTACTTCCTTCTTGTCTGCAGAGTTTCTGCTGAAAAGTCATATGGGAGTTCCCTTGTGTGGAACTAATTACTTTTCCCTTCCTGGTTTTTAATAGTTTCTCTTTATTTTTAATTTTTGCCATTTTAATTACAATGTGTTTTGGTGTGGTCCTCCTTATGCTTCTTAGAACTGGATGTCTGTTTCTTTTCTGGGTTAGGGAAATTTTCAGCTATTATTTCTTCAAATAATTTCTCTGCCCCTTTCTCTCTCTCTCTTCTCCTGTAAAGTGAATATTAGTATGCTTGATGTTGTGTCAGAGGTCTCTTAAACTGTCCTCATTTAAAAAAAATATTTTTTCTTTTCAACTTGAGTGATTTCCACTATTCTGTCTTCCAGTTCACTGATTCATTCCTCTGTATCACCTAATCTATTGTTGATTCTATCTAGTATATTTTTAAGTTCAGTTATTGGATTCTTCAGCTCTGTTTGCTTCCCCTTTATATTTTCTAACTTTTTGTTAAACTTCTTACTGTGTTCATCCAATCTTCTCCCAAGTTCATTGAGCATCTTTATGATCATTACCTTAAACTCTTTATTGGGTAGATTACTTATCTCCACTTTGCATTGCTCTTCTTCTGGGGTTTTATCTTGTTCTTTTTTTTCCCCCAAATTTTCCTTTGTCACCATATTTTGCCTGATTCTTTGTTTTTTATTTCTATGCATGAGGTAGGTCAGGCATGTTTCCTGATATTGGAGAAATGGACTTATGTAGGAGATGTTTTATGGGTCCCAGCAACACACTCCCCTCTGTTCACCAGAGTTATATGCTCTAGGGGTGACCCCTATGTGGGCTGCATGGTCCCTTCTTTTGTAGTGAGACCAACTACTGTGGGTGTTCTGCTAAGTGTGGCTAGCCCCCAAACTCATTAGTTGCCAAGTCCTGCCTAATGTGGGAGCTGCTGGCCACTAGTGGGCAGGGCTACATCTTAAGGTGGCTGGCTACAGACCCCTGGGGAATCCCAGGCCCAGTGCCAGCCCACTGTTGGGCAGATCAAGTTTCTGGGGTTGGGTCTTGGGGAGGCTGGAGTGCTCAGGATGACCTACGACTGCTGTTGGCCTTCTGATGGGTGGAACTATGTCCCTGCATGGCTAACTGCTTGGTCTCGTAGGTCCCAGAACTGAGGCTGACTGGCTGGTTGGCATGGCTGGGTCCAGGTGCCAATAAGATAGAGGAAGCACTCCAAAATGTCCTCATAGTAGAATAAGCTCCTCCAAATGGCTGCTTCCAGTGTCTGTGTCCCTAGGGTAAGTCTCAATTGCCTCCCTCTTCTCTAAGAGGCTCTCCAAAGTCAGCAAGTGGGTTGCTTAACCAGAGGTGTGAGTATTGACTATACTGTGTCTCTGACCATCCTACCCATCTCATTGTGGTTCCTTATTTATATCGTTAGTTGTAGAAGATCTTTTTTGCTAGTTTTCAGGTCATTCTCTTCAATAGTTTCTCTGTAAATAGTTGTAATGTTGGTGCACCTGTGGGAGAAGGTGAGCTCAACATCTTCCTACTCTACTATATTGGCCACTCCCTCTGGGAGGATGACATTCACATATTTCTAAACTGATTCTCAACCTTAAACAGAACATACACTCACATCTGTTTATGACCTTTCATTTAACCTTATGTAAGAGCCTTTGTCCTGATCTTAGAATGATCTAAATCAGTGGCTCTCAGACACTTTCAGATAGACAAAACATCTTCTAAGAATCGTAAAATTATAACTCAAATTAAATTATAGGACTTCTTAAAATTTCAAAGGTGTATCCTATAAGAGCTTCACAGAATTCCAAGGTAGAGAAGAAATTTCTAGGTGTGTTTTTTGTTTAATGGAGTAGATTATAAATTGATATGCAGGAAGCCCCCAAAGGTTTTAAAGGAACTGCCTCAGTTTGAACTGAAATGGATAGGGGTTATACAAAATAAAAAGAGGCATTTGGGCACCCAAACTTCTCTGAGAGTGTAGAAGACTGAGATTACTCCATTTTACACACAGGCCACTTCTTAGGGAAAAAAGAAAGATGACTCAAAGAGTAGAAGCAAGACACACAGTGCAAAGCCAAGAGCCTCAGAGAACAGATCCCAGGGAGTAGTACTACTACTTTATCAAGGAACTGCAGGAAATGACTAGTTGGATTTTAGAATTGCCATATTCAGTGGCTAAGTGCCTCTTATTTTACCTTTTGAATGGGAGTCTCTATAGTAATTTTCCTGTGCCTGTCTTAAATTTTATGTTGGGAGGGAAGGAGAAATTACTTGTCTCATTAATTCACAGGTTTTCAGATTGAGAAGAATGGTACTCAAAGAGGCAAAATTGAAGAACAATAACCAAAGAGTGTTATGTGCACAGGGACCTGATTGAGATGATGAGATCCGGGTCTTGAGCAGAATCTTTAACAGTATGAGACTTCTGGGGGGTCTTGAAGGAGATGAATATAATTTGCATGCTGGAAGAATATAAGTAATTGTTGCTAGAGAGCAGACTGTGGAAGATTGTATTTTCCAAAGATATCTATGACTTCGTCTTCCATCCCACATGCTGCTCAAGAGCATTGCTATATCTCATTGAGAATTGGGGCCTATGTCTCTAACCCTTTCAACTGGGCAGGTTTGGGGGGAATGTTTCATTTAATAGGGTTTGGTGAAGGTGACACTATTTGACTTCCAAGGATAGACCCTGAAAGTCAATGCAACTTTCATATGGCCTTCTGTAACACTTGTCTTTGAATTCTTGAGCTGCCATGTAATATGTCTATCCTGAGGCCAATATGCTCTAAGGAAGCCAAGCCATCTAGAGAGTTCACATGCATGCATGTGTTCTGATTGGCAATCCTAGCTTTTGCATCCTTTCATCTGGGCATCGTATGTGTGAGTGAATGTACCTTCATATTATTCCATTCCTCAGCTAATGAAAGACTCTTAGATTTCAGGTCTATCCAGCTGAAGCCCAAGATATAATGGAACAGAGATAAATCTTTTCTGCTATGCCATTTCAGAATTCCTGACCTAAAAAATCTGATAGCATAATAAAATTTTTGTATTATATCACAATCTGGGGGATGATTTGTTGTGCATAAATATAGCCAGAACAGGTATCAGGAGTGGTTCCAGAGGAACTGCTTTAAGGATGGCTTCTCTGAATTAGTTCTCTGATCTGATTATATTTAAAGACATTAATAGCTTTTTCCATTGGTAAAGTGCATAGTATAGTTTACGGTGTACAGCAGCAATACAATTTCTTATATTATCACCTGTAGACACCTTGAAGCAAATGCGTATACATGGCAAGACTTTGAGTGTCTGAAAAACACTTGCAGCCATAAAATACTTTATTGAAATAAGGTTTATAATGAGGTTGGTTGTTTGCTTCTACATGTTTCAGAGAACTTGGGAGAGAGAATGATGAGTTCAGGGTTTTAAATTCCCAGATCAAGTTCCTGGTAGGGAAGCAAACCATATCTATGACTGCTCTAAACAACAATTGTTATCTCATGTAGTCATAAGGCTGATATTTCTGAAAAGCAAAACTAAAGTATAATCTTGTGGGTGACTGAAGTACAATGAAAATTTATTTTCCAAACTCATGGATTCTCTTATATTAAAGTTAGAACATGGATAGAAAAGTAATTGAACAATGAAAATTTAGAGAGGAACATGCAGGAAGATCATCATGAAGCTGAAGTCCTTGAAACCATAAATTCTGCCAATCTTCCATTGCTATTAGTAGCAGTCTTTACACTTGTGTCTGAGGAGATCAGTCTTCCTTAGTATGAAAAACCTGTGATGGCCTTGCCTGAGGTAACTGACTTGCAAGGGACTACTGATCCTCCTCAGCACCTACCCACACCATGTATCTTTGCTTTATTTTTACTTTCCTACCTTTATTAAGATATAATTGTCATATAATATTATGTAAGTTAACTTACATAATATTATGTAAGTTAAGGTATACAATGCATTATGACAAAATGATTATCACCATAGTGCTAGCTAACACCTCCATCATATCACATAATTACCATTGCTTTTAGGTCTATAACCAGACTCAAGTCCTAGCAGCTTCCAGAGCATGAGGTAAAAAGTGTAGCCTATGGGAAGGTATGATACATATCAAAAGAGTTATATGATTTTGTCCACTTATATTAATGAAATCTGGGGAACAAGTGTGGAAATAGATCCTAAAGTTGTTGGACCATGATGTAAAAAGATATGTTGGATTGGGCCATATTTATTGATATGGTCTCACTAAGTGGAGAGTATTTAATATGTCAATTTCAGTGGCAAGAGTGAACTTAACAATTTGCTTAATTGGTTGACTGAAACACGGACCCAAAGGTATCCTATAGGAAATGAAGTCAAAATGTCAGTACTTCCTTAGAACACTGGAGATGAAGGTATCTAAAGGTTTAAGGAGTTTGAAATGGTAGAGTGGATTTATCACTTAAGACCTACTCTCAACACCCCACTGTGACATCCAGAAAAGTCCAGAAGACTCTTTCTTTACCAAAGCTGTTAGAAACACATCCATGAGGGGAGCCTCAGCATCATTGAATGCTCTGTGATGTATAGTCTTTGTAGGGCATAGATGAGAGTGGGAATTGCTGCCATCAAATTGAGCTTCCTGCATCAAAAGGGGACATTGTGTTCTTGGTTTGGAAGGAGACAAGTGGGGACATGTATTTGCCAGAGACAAGATGGGTATGGTTGCTATAATAGGTGTCAGAGCTTAAGCAGTAATGAGCATTTTCTGACTCACAGTGAGCTTTGGTGTTGACAAGTAGATTGTGGTGTCCCTAGAACTAAAATAGATGAGCAGTCTACTAAATTCTACTTCATCTGTATAAACTAAACAGCTCTATATCTAATAAATAGAAATCTGACTTGAATCGCTACAATAAAAAGTCACAGGCCTTCTTGAGCTCAACTCCCATACTTGAGCCACTTCACAAATTCCATGCCCTGTGAATAAAGGGGAGGCCAGATCCCCTTGAAAAAGGACTCTGCTACCCAACCAAAAGAAATATTGTAAATCTTTATTTGGTCTTCCCTAAAGGAACTTGTATCCATTTATCAGGGTAACTGCAATGAGGAAGGAGGGAAATAATAAAAATTTTCAGAGATTACTAGACACTGACTCTGAAGTAATTCTAATTCCCAGAGACTCAAAATGCCACTGTGGAGTTTTGACTCAAGTGAGTGACACATATCCTGCTACACTGTTGTTATCCTCATTACAGAATGCATAAATGAAATAGACACACTCAGAAATAGACACTCAACATGGGGAAAGAATCCCCATGTTGGTTTCCTGCTCCATAGAATATAGACTATTACTGCAGGGAAGGCCAAGTGAAAAACACTAAAACTGCCTCTGTCTACTAATACAGTAAACCCAAAGCAATATTGTATAGTAAGTCCCCTGCATACAAACAAGTTCCGTTCCGAGAGTGTGTTCGTAAGTCCAATTTGTTCATAAGTCCAACAAAGTTAGCCTAGATATTGAACTAACAGAATCCGCTATATAGTACTGCACTGTAATAGGTGTATAATACTCTTCATACAAATAATACATAAGAAAACAAACACAAAAAATAAAACATTTTTAATTTTACAGTACAGTACCCTGAAAAGTACAGTAGTACCAGGTACATCACTGCTGCTTTTATGCTTGCTTCCGGACATCCTGGGCTTGAAATAAAGGTACTGTACTACTCTACTCTATACAGTAAAGTACACAAAAGCACAACTACCTGTAGAGGATGCACTCACATTACAATGTACACCGGACATGTGAACTAACTTATGTGACTGGACATGCAAATGCACGTTCGCATCTTTGAAAGTTCATGACTTGAAGATTCGTATGTAGGGGACTTACTGTATTCCTGGATGAAACTTGAGACTACTGTATTCCTGGATGAAACACCACTATCAAGGACTTCAAATATTCAGGTAGTGGACATTCTCATCATATCCCCATTCAACGTTCCTATTTGGCCTGTGTAGGAGAAAGATGGATTTTCAAGAATAGTAGTGGATTATTATAAAAGCAGTCAAATGGTGAACCCAATTGTAGATGCTATTCAAGATGTGGTTTCTTTGCTGGAGAAAAGCAACATATCCCTTGGCACCTGGTGTGAAGCTTTTTTCCCTCTGTATTTGGAAATAAAGACCCTATGAAGCAGTTTGATTTTAGCTGTCAGGGCCAGCAGGTTATCTTCACCATTCTGCCTCAGGGCTCTATCAATTCTCCAGACTTATGTCAAAAACTAATCCTTCGGGATCTTGATCACTTCTCCATACCATAGGAAATTACACTGTCCCATTACATTGATGATATCATGCTAATTGAACCTGATGAGTAGGATGCAGCAACAACCCTAGACACCTTGGTAAGATGAATGTATGCCAGAGAATGGGAAATGAACCCCACAAAAAATTCAGGGACTGGCATCCTTGGTGAATTTTCTAGGGGTTCAGTGGTCTAGAGAACATTGAAATATTCCTTCAAGGGGAAGGAAAAGTTGCTGCACCTGGCCCATACTAGTGGGCTTCTTTTGATTTTGAAGGCATCATATATCTTACTTGGGAGTGCTAATCCTACCCATTTACTGAGTATGCTAAAAGGCTGCCAGTTTTGAGTGGGGTCCAGAATGAGAAAAAGATCTGCAATATACACAGGCTGCCATGAAACCTGCTCTTTCACTTGGTCAGAATGACCCAGCAGATCTAGTGGAATTTACAGTGACTGGCAAATCAGGATGTTGTGTGGAGCACTTTTCATACTTTTATAAGTGATAGTTTGCTTATATTTCCTTCAACTGCCCATAGCAAATAGTTTATTTGGGTTTATACCCTTCCCCAAGATAATTGTGGCATGCTACACCTCCCACCCCTTTGTTTTTTTCTCAGAGGGGACCAATATAAAGTTATTATCACTCTGACAATTCCTGCATTAATATTTTATTTTCCAAAACTAACAATATAACTTTTTTAAATGAAGAGGCTAAGAATTTCTAAATTCACAGAGGCACATTTTGACAAGTTTCCAGCTTTTTTGTGGCTTACTTAGTATTTCGCTCTATGAAAAACTACCCTTACAAAAATAGAAACTGTTCTGTAGCTCATCACAATCTATGATTAACAGAGAGAAATCAAATAGGATATTGACAGGTCAGATAGGAAGGCTGTCAGGGAAGCAAAATGTTCTTAAGAAGGATTGTTTTTAAGAATGATTGTTCTGTATGATCTTAAATGGGTTCCATACAAGTGTGTATGAACAAGTTGATGGCTGTAGCCTCAAGGCGACTGTTTGCATGGGGGAGAAGTGGTTTTGAGTAAGAGGATTTATGCACCCAATATGTGTGGAGAAAGTGAGATATGAATGGGAGAAAGGGTGTATGTGATTGGGCATGGGAAGGGGAGCAAGAAGATGGTTGGTAATTATACTTTAGCCTTGCCCAGGGACTAGGTCCATAGGTCCAACCTTGTAGAATGATGAACTATGGGATCCAGCTGCAGAGACCATTTCCAAAGCAAGAAGCAACACTATTTCTGTGCCTAGGTAACAAAGTGTGACAGGGAGTGAGGATGGGGAAGGGGTAATAGGTCAAATATCTAAACTGGACCACCTGTAACATTTGAAATATTTAAAGGTTTAGGGCAAGAGTTTAATTGGGGGCTTACAGGCCATATATAAAATATGTGAAAGGTTTAAATCAACTAATAGACTGTTAAACAAAATATCTTGACATTAACCTGAATGGTCAGGTTTGCATTTGAGTAGTTGGTGTATTGTGTTGTTTTTCTTATATAGTTGACGAGGAAATTAAAAAACAAAGCTGTCAGTACAGGTGTATGTCAGGAATGGTTCGGTGGTACTCAAGATCACATCCAGATACTTATCTCCAGGGCTGTCCTGTGCTAAATCGAGTGTATTAATCATCTATTGTTATATAACAAATTACCACACAAAGGATCTCTCTCACCTTTCCATATTCTATTGGTTAGAAGGAAGTCATTAGTCCTGCCAAACTCCAGGGCAAGGAATTATACAAGATTGTGAATACCAGAAGGTGGGGATTATTGCGGATCAGCTTTTGGTCTGTCCACTATACTTGGACTCCTTTCAGTTCTGTTCCAGTGATGTGGGGAGAATAGAGCCACCACCCTAGGTCCATGGTCCTCCTCTCAGACCACAGCCTCTCCTTTACCTCTTCTTTACACTCACTGAGCTCCATTCCTCACCTCAAGAGGCTTCATATGCATATATGCAGATAATGTAGCTAACTTGTCCTCTGTTCCCTGCCTACAGCCATTACCTCTTGGTCACTTCTCAGTCCTGGGAGTATATATCTTGGCTGTGAACTCAACTCTCAGAAGCACAGGCTCACTGAAGAGGACCATGCAGGCCTCTTGGGCCTTAGGACTACAAGGGGAGAAAATTTCGGGCCTCAAATAGGTAGGGGGGCAAAAGTTCTGAGCATGCACATCCCCTTAACCCCACACACTGGACTCTTGGCCATTTGCAGAGTTGAAGCCCACCTTGTAACCCTTCCCAATTAAATTTTCTTCATTTTCTCTCCACTCGATATAGACACTATCCTAAATAAGTTGTTTATAATTCACATACATGACTTTTTGTGTGCTACATATGCATGCATAATTCTTATACATGCCTTTTATTACATGTATATTTACCCATAATCAATTTATGGCGATTGTTTTGATTGTTTTTAAACTTCATATACAAGACATCATAATGTTTGTATACTTCTGGGACTAGATTTTTACCTTATCTATTTTTTTTTCACTGCTACCACCCAATCTTTGTACCTGGTCTTTCTCTGTCTCTCCATACCTGAGAATTCTGGTGTCTTTCCCAGTTCAGCCTTTATTGTCCTGTTCAATTTACTTGAAACAGTCACAAGCCAGTGAAGTAAGACTGGTCATCACATAGATCAAGCCTAAGCCAGTGGTTTTCAAACTTTAGTGTACTTCAGATTCACCTAAAGGACTTGTAAAACTCTGATTGCTGGACCACCTTCAAATTTCCAATTCAGTATGTCTGGAATGGGGTCTGAGAATTTGTATTTCTAACAAGTTCCCAAATGACACTGATGCTACTGCTCCATGTCAGCCCAGTACCAGCCCAGCATCATCTGGTCTCGAGGTAAGCTAAGTCATCCATCAGGTTCTTTCAATAAAATGCAGTAAGGCCTAGACCTCTATCCGTCTTTACATAAATTGTTTATAACTTGATATTTCAATTAATTGAAGGATGCAATAAAAGAACTTGATCCCTTTCAATGACAGTAAGGTGGGCCAAAACAGAAAGAAAGATAAATTTGAATCAGAGTTATTTATCTAAAAAAATCTTTCAGATTATTCATTTTAAACAAAGTTTTATTTTCAACTTGAACAAATGCTGTCAGATATATCTGAAAAAAGAGAAAAAATCAGATATCAGTGGATGTTACTTTTTGGGTGATGAACTTTGGAACAAACCCATGTTGATAAAATTTCCCACGGACTACTGAAAATCAGAAAATCTCAAATCCGTGAAGAACAAATTCACTGTTTCTCCTTCATCCATGTCTTTCTATGACTTCAAACTGTAGGAAGAAATAAATGAACAATTGAACACAATTAAAATACACCAGTGACTTTCTAAATCTAAGAATAGTCAATCATACATATATCTGTTGTCTCAACAAGAGAAAACACAATTTTCCTCTTGTAACCCAGACCCTTGGGTATAAGGGTGGTTGTCCATCATTTGATGCCTTCAATCATCTGATCACACCAATATCATCTCCCACTTGCCAAACACCAAAAATGCTTGTTATTTTTTTTGGGGGGGGGAGTAGGATACCACTCAGGGATATAAATATGTCTTTCCACCTTAAAAGACTGTGCTCTTTCCATAAACCATAATTTCTTAATTTCCCAGACCCTCAGTGCCCATATCTGTAAAAGGAGAAAGAAAAAAAGAGGGAAATAAAATGATAGAAGAGATATAATTTAAATTAACAATTTAATGATAACCAAAACCTTAATATAACAAATTTTCTTTTAAGTGTCACATGAAATACAAAAGTTTAAAACTAAGAAAATACTTAGGTATAAGTCATTAAATATGGTCCTACTTGAAATTCTTAACTTTTCACAATTTTTAGGTAGTCACATTATCAAAGGCATTGCCTCCTAGTTAGTACAAGAGACCACATATAATTGGCCACCGAATGATGAAGTCCCATCTAATGTATGTTCTAGTCACTTTAGCTACTAGTTCTGGCAACTGTGTTCTAAACAAATGATCTCAGTTACCAGGTGTGATAAATTTCCCACCTATAGAAGTCTTATAATTACAGCTCAAAGAATGTGTGCCTGTGAAAGAAGTACAATTCAGAATAAGCTGCATTCTATATGATGTAGTACATATGTATATTATTAACCCTAAAACTGGGTCATAAAATTTTTAAACAATTTATTATTGTTTATTGAGAAAATTTAAGAATATGACATGTGTATGGCAGGAATAGTTGGATGATATTCAACCTGGATTCTTCCAGGCTGCACTCTACTGGATTTGGATCTTTCTCAGGCCCTTCTTCTGGTTCTTCATTTTCAGCTTCTTTCTCCTCCTTGCCTTCAGATTCTTGGACCTCTTCAACAGAGTTTTCATACTGATATTTAATTGCTTCCTACATGAAGAGTAATATGGACTTTGAGATGAGAACTTCATGGAAAAAATAGCCCAACTTATAATCAGTGGTGACATCCAGAACTCTACCCTCTGGAGAATCAGGAGGGTAGAAGTAGGTGAAGAAAGAAGAGCTGGGCACCTTCCTAGGGGTCGTTACGACACTTCCAGGGCCCTCACATTTCTGCAGCTTCAGAGTTTTCACGGTGAGGTTTTTCCCGTCTTTCCAGTAGATCTCACACACTGTGCTGCTGATTATTTCTGGCCCTTTGGAGAAGAAGGATCAGAACCATCTGGGTCTGATCACATTCGGTATGTTTTTGTCAGAACGTTGTTGAAAAAGTATTCATTTGACTTAAAGAGAAATTCTACACTGAAGCTCATGGGTTCCCAACCCCTGAAAATTTTATTTTTACATCTCTCAGGTGCTCCAGTACAAGTTCATCATTTCCCCAGATCACGCTACTGAGAATCTTTACATTTTTACAGGCCATCAACCAAAAGTGAAGTATGCCATTTGCCCCTTTCCTTCAGGCTCTCTTTCCATTTCCTGCCAAGCTCCTTCCTGAACACCTACTTGCCACTGACTTCGACTTCTGTGGGCTCATGTATTGCATTGATGATGTCAGCTCTCTTATCAAACAGAGGTTGGTAGAAGGCAGCATACTTTTTCTCAAGATCCTAAAGGTCTTTAGAGAACTGGGCTTCTACTTGTGCATATCGTGCCTGAAGGTTTTTGAGAGCTTTAACCCGCTGCTTAACCGCCAGAGGGCAGCGCTGAGCGCAGCCTGCCTTTGAGGCCGATGCCCCAGCAGGGGCTGCAAGGGCCTGAGGACTGGGCCGCCACTCGCCAGCCTCGGCCCCGTCGGGTCCACACGCCGCAGTCTCCCAGGACTCGGAGGCATCAGCCAGGACCTTGCCCATCCAGAACTGGGCCTCTGCCGCCGGTTCCTCTTCCTTCTGGGATGCCGCCTCCTCTACAAGTTCCTTGGGCACTTGCGGGGAGGTTCCCTCTACCAGGTCCTTGCCCTCCCGAGATATGGGTCCCTCTTCTGGATCCTCGGGCTCTGGGGAACAACTCCTGACCACTATGCGGCCTGCATGAGGGTGATTCAAGACGTGGTCATTTTAATGGATACAGCGTGTAAGGGACTGGATCAGATCCTGGAAAAGGGATTGAAACCCTGCCATGGGTAACTAAAGGACCCCTACAACGACTACTTCACCCTCCTCCTGTACCTCTCGTTATGGTCTTCCCCTTCATACTCATCTTCCTCCTCGCCATCGTAGTCCTGTTCCTCTTCCTCCTCCTCCTTCCCCTCCTCCAGGTCCTCCTCTTGCTCTGCTGACCGGACATCCCTGTCCTCCTCGACTGTGGGCTGGGAGGCCTCCTGCTCACCCTCGTCCTCCAGAAGAGCTCTGGCAACTGCCTGGGAAGCCAGAAAGGCTGAAGCCCCCACAAATTCATCTGACCCTTCTTCAAGGGGAACCACGGGGTCCTTGATGAGTCCAGGGTCACGGTCTGCCCCACCATTTGCTCTGTCCTGGTCACCTTGAGTTGGGTCTTGCTCCTCTGTGGCAGACATGGCAGGAGGGATGCACGAATCCCTGCCTGGACCTAAGCTGTGATCCAGTGCAGTGATGACTGCGGTGAAGATGGCAGCCACCAAACTGACGGCCACTGAGGGGACGCTGCTGGCACTGGGGCCACCGGGAGGTGGTGGAGGCACAAAGAAGATGACTGCACAGGGGACAAGAGTCTGCGAAGGTGCCTGTGGGGGACCCGTGACAGGAAGGGCGGAGTGCAGCCTACCAAAACTGCACCTGCAGTGGCAGTGGACAAGGTGGGAAAGAATCTGAGGGGCGGGTGGTGGGAGCGGAAGCTTGAAGGGTCAACAAAGGACCACTTCTGTCATCGCCCAGCTCTAAGCTCATTTGCTGAGAAGTGAGGATTGACATGCCTGTGGTCCAATGAGTGATCAAGACCCCTTGGTTCTGGATTGCTTAGAATCTCCCTTTGAACCTTAGAGTCCTTGTTCGTGCTTTAGGCCCACACGAGTTCATGAGTCCTGTTAATTTCACCATTGTCAGCAAAACTATAGTATTCCAATATGACTGCACCCTGCAGCACAGGAACTGTAATACCCTCCCACCATTTTCATCTAAGGACAGCTCATGTCAGTAGGGACAAAGTCATAAAAAATTGTATAGCTCAGATCTCAGCAGTGGCAAAAGTCTTCAAGAAGAGAGAGAGAAAGGATTTTGGATTTACTAATGTTATTAAAACTCCTTAAAAAGTACATATAAAGTTAAAATGAAATCAGTCAGAACAAAGGGTTGAAGAAATGTTAGAAACAGGAGCTGGAAGGAGTTTAATAAATGCTGCCAAAAACACATCAATCCTCTAAAGAATAAGTATAGAAAGGAGAATTCTTATTTAAGGCAACCGTAAAAGACTTTAAAAGGGCAGCCTTCTTAGTATGATTTGAGTTAAACTAAGGCTTTCTGCATTCTGACCCACTAAACCAAGAAATCAAGTGTAAAAAAATTCTTAAAAAAATGGATAGATCACGTTTATGGTATTTATTCTGAAAATTAAAATATTTTGTAACTGAAAAATATTTTAGAAAAAAGAAACATAGGAAATGAATTATGAAATATCATATATCAGAAAAATAACACTGATAAATCCCTTTCATCACTCCAACAAAATTTCAATAAATTTTAAATTTAAAAAATTTAATGATTTTTATTGAAATAATATTAGTTTATAATATTATGTAAGCTTCATGTGTGCAACATTGTATTTTTACTTCTGAATACACAACAGCATGCTTAGCACCAAAAATTTACTTTCCATCCATCACCATATTGAAACAGAGCAGGACCCTATGGGGCCTTCCCAGGACAGACCGTCTGCCCCCTGCCCCAACCATGTCCTCTGCCTGCCTTTTGTTGGTGAAATAATCTTTAGCCAAAAAATAAGTTTAATCTGAAAAGTGAGAAAATGCAGAAACAAAAGAAAATGGTCCAACAAGACTAAATAATAATAGTTTAGTCATTAAGCATAGTCAAGGACATTTAGTTCCTTCTCAAGGGCTATAGATAATATTCTGAGCCATATCCTTTGAACTGTTTTATAGATACTGAATCTCCCACCAGGTGGAAGAAGTTAACTACATGATGACTAGACTGTAGCCATGACATAAGCTACCATAATTCTGAGAACTGGCCTCAAGGAAATGGGACAAACCCACCCTGGAACCGAAGATTAACTGTATTTAAAACAATCAAGATAACACAGATTAGACCACTGCATGACCAATTTCAAGACGACTGTCAGAGCTGACTGTGTCGTTTCTGCATGCCCCCCTCCCTCTGCCTATAAACCCTGAAACTCCCCCTTAAAAGCTATTCCCCACTGATTGTCAGGAGAGAGTTGGCCTTTGGACATGAGTCTACCTTCTCCCCCACCTGCCAGCCTCTGGAATAAAGCAAACTTTCCTTTCTGCCAATCTTGCCTCTTGAGTATTGGCTTTTGAGCAGTGAGCAGCTGGACCTGAGTTTTGTTACCCATTTTGCCCTCCTCCTCAGTGGTTACCCTCTGGTGACCACTACTCTGTTTTCTGTATCTAGGTGTTTGTTTGGGTTGCTTTGGTTTGTTCATTTATTATGTTTGTTTGTTTTTTACATTCCAGTAATGAGCAAAATCATATGATATATGTCTTTCTCTGTCTGACTTATTTCACTTAGCGTAATACCCACAAGTGGAATCCATGTTGTTGCAAATGGCAAAATTTCATTTTTAAAATGACTGAGTAATATATATATATATATTATATATAAAGAAGATATATATCACATCTTCTTTATCTATTCATCTATTGATTGTCACTAAGGTTGTTACCATATCTTGGCTATTGTAAATAATGCTGCCATGAACAAGGGGGTACATATTTCTTTTCAAATTAGTGTTTTCATATTCTTTGGATAAGTACCCAGAAGAGGGATGGCTGGATCATATGGTAGTTAATTTTGTCTCTGGTCTCACCTCAAGAATGGAACATGGCATTGCCAAAAAACACTGATTTAAATTTGAAGGGAATGTAGCAAAGTAACTAACCAGACACAGAGAAAATCAATGTCCCAGGGCACCTAATTGGCTTGCTGAAAGTCACGCAAATTAATGGCAGAGTCAAGTCTCCATCCAAAATTTCTTGATGTCTAATCTGCATCTAAACAAGATTGCTTTTTCTATCCAGCTTAGGGGGCAACATGACATCTGAAGGTTAATTAGCCAGCCACAGAGAAAGTCAGTGGCCCCAATTAAGGGAATCTGAAAGGACCAGACTAAGCTATCTCTACCACCCTCCCTCCACCTTTGACCAAAAGCATTGCCAGGGACTGAGAAAGAGGTGCCACAGTCCCCCAAAATGAGAGGCTCAAAGCCTGGCTTGGAGAAAAGACTGAATGTGAATTGGATCTATAAAGTATCATTACACATAATACATTTACTACTAACTGTGTAGCTGAAAGAATCAGGAGGGGTCACAGTGGGTGGGCTTTTCTCAAGAAAGGAGGAGGAAGGACTTAAGGTGGGCACCAAAAGCAAGGCATCAGACACCTGACTTGGTAGGACAGTTTTTGCTTTGCCCCTTCACAGTTCCCTTGTCCTCTCAGAGTGTCCTTGACTTTTTCTCTCTGGAGGAAGGAAAATATAATGGAGATTTGACTTTACGTTACTGTAGGAACTGGTAAAACAATTTTGGTTCAGCTGTTACCTTCACATCTGGTGCTGATCCTCAACTCACAAGACACATGGCTGGGAAGGAAGAATAAATATGAACTGGGGAAATGCAGGGAAAAATTGAAACATGCAAGCAAGATGGAACCTGTATCATTCCTTTCTTTCATTGGCCCCCATGTCAGAATTTGTCTAACATCAAGCCTAAAAATTTGCTGCCATGTATGACCTGCAAGAGAAATGCAACTCTTGCCACAAAGTCCATCTTGAACTTGGCCCAGAAATGATAGAAGCTAGAGGAATATGACCCTGGAGGCTGGAGTTGTGAGCCTGGTCACTGCCATTATCAACAAGTGGAACCAGCAGATGTACAAGAAATTTTGTGATCTACATCATGGTACCTGACCTGCATCATCCTTCCAACAATAAAACATGGCTACTGTTTCATTTTAGCTTTCCAGATTTTAGGCACAATTTTATGGTGACAAACACTAACTTGTAGCATGCAAAGTAAACAATTCTGGGAAATGTAGTTTGGCTTAGACAAGTTGACACAGAACAGTGCTTTCACAGTCCAGCCCTTGTCAACTTGGCACCCATACACAATTCAACCAAAGGAAAGAGCAAAGCCATGCTTCAGCCTATCATGATGCAACTCTCCTATGTAAAAATCAGAACATGTTAACTCTCTTCATAAAAGAAGATACAATCCCCTTTATCCATCTTGGGATCTTGGGTGATGTTCACTTTTCCTCTCAGACCACTTTGACATCTGGTAACTTGTACACCAAAACAAAAATTAACCATAAGTAGCACATGTTATATAAATAGGAAGGAATAAGGGAAAAGGAAGGTAGAAGAAAAATGGTTAATATAAAGACAGATATATTGATATCAAAATAAGGAAGAAATACTCATGACTATTACAGTCCTGGGGTTCGCAACTGGTCTGGTGATCATAACTGAGGTTTTCACCTACCTTCTTCTACTACCCATTCCATAGTCTCATTGCTGTCAGCAAGTCCCTTAGCTCGGTGAGTTTCCTTGTCTTGTGTGGAGTGACCCAATTTTTCCTTTCTGGAAGGTCTGGACCATTAGCAGTTCTCTTTGTATGGGCTGCTATAGTTTTCCATTGATTTTGTTCACAAGACATGGGAGTGTTAATGAACCAAACTTGAGTCTGCTTGCCCACATGCAATAAAGCCAATCTACTGACCCGAGGTTGTGGTGAAGGACAGTGTGATGTTTATTGCCAGGCACCAAGCAAGGAGTCCAGGTAGCTAGTGCTCAAAAAGTATGAACTCCCCTATGGCTTTCAGGGAAAGGTTTCTAAAGGCAGGGTGAGTGATTGGGGTGGTGGGGTTGTGGGTTGTGTGATCAGTTTGTGGACATTCTTCTGATTGGTTGGTGGTGAGGTAATTGGGAGTCCACATTATCACCCTTCTGGTTCCAATCAGTCTGAGGTATATGTACTTGTGGGCAGCATGCAGTTAACTTCTTCGACTTGGTGGGGGGCTTTCAGTATCTTCAAAACAGCTCAAAGGACTTGGATCAGAATAATATCTATAGACCTTGAGGAGGAACTAAGTGTTCTTGACTTCGTTTAATGGCTAAAGTATTGTTATTTTGTCTTGCTTGACTAGATCTCAGGGAAGGCCTAGGAGGCTAAAGTTTTCTACAGACAAGAGGCAGGCAAAGGACATGGGGGGAAATATGTCCTGGGAAGGCGCCATAGGGTCCTGCTCAAGTACAGGAGTAGTAAGAGGAATCCCTGGGAAACTCCTGCATTACAATCCTCCATTTTGTGTGACAATGCCATTTCTTCTAGATAGTCAGGATCTACCACCCCAACCAGTACTCTAACTCCTCTCTTTTCCTGTTCATTCAGTGGCATGAGTAACCCAAGTTGGCCAGGTGACAATCTCAACTACAGGTTCAGTGGAACCATTGTTGTACCGCTCAGTGGAAGCACTCATCCATTTGAATCCAGAGAGCCTAGTTCACAGGGACAGGAAGCAAGAATTGTGCTAGTGGATTAGTAGGGGAGTAATGAGAGGATCCACACTCATTTTCACTCCTTGAGTCCCCAACCTGTGAATCCAGGCTATGGGAGAAACAGCACCACATTTTGGATGCTGATTTAGAGCATATGCCACATCACAAAGGACATTGTCCTACCCTACAAGGTGTTGTCATCTAGCTGGCACTGTAACTGAGTTCAAAAGGCCTTTTCACTCTCTATTAGGCCAGCTGTTTCAAGGTGATGGGAAACATGGTCAGACCAGTGAGTTTCATGAATATCAGCCCATTGCCACATTTGGTTTGGTGTGGAACGAGATTTTTTTTGTCAGAAGTGATGCTATGTAGGGTATCATGATGGTAGATAGGGAAGTCTGTACATCCATGGATAGTAGTTTTGGCAAAAGCATTGTGGGAAAAGAAGGCAAAGCCACATTTAGAGTCAATGTCTATTCCTGTGAGAACAAAGCAATGCCCTTTCTATAATGTATGTGGTCCAATGTAATCAAGGTAAAAGCAAATAGCTTGCTAGTTCTCCTGAGGTATAGTGCCTTACTTGAAACTCAGTGTTGGTATCTGCTGTTGTTGTGGTCTCATTGAACTTGTTGAGTGGAGGTCCTCATTTCTGAGCCCATGCATAAACTTTATCTCATTTGGCATAGCCACTTTCTTCATGATCTCATCTGGCATGGACAGGAATATCTGGGAAAAGTTGCTGATTGACATCCACAGATTGCATCATCTTATCCACCTGATTATTAAAATTTCTACTCTGTTAATATTGCTGTTTGGTGAATATTTGCATGGGACAGAAATATCTTCATGCTCCATGGTCATTTGCAGAGAGTTACACACATACAGCTTCCCCAGACCTCCTATCACTTGTTTTCCATTCATGTCCTTTCCATGTTCCCAATCATTCAGGCCAACCATTAACCATTGTCCATGAATTAGGGTAGATGCATAATTCTGTTCATGTTTGCTTTCAGGGAAAATGAGCAATCTGGTGCACTGCTTGAAGTCTTGGCCACTGAGATTTTCCTTCATCACTGTCCTTTTAAGAGCAGCTTATTTTTTGATCTTGAACTCTAGAACAAACTAATGTTTGACGGTGGGCCACCAAACACTCATGTAACCTGAAATGCCTATTGATGAACTGAATGTTGCTTAACCCATTAAACCATAGAGTTGGGGGTGAACAATAGCATTTCATTAACACATGATAGTGGTATTGCTGGGAAGTGGAAGATTTGTCTTGAGCAAGTTCTGAGGGGACAAGCAATTTGCACAAGTGTGGTATAATGGAAAATATATATTTGGTCTTTGTCCCTAGTTCCTAACACAGAGTTCCTAAAACACTTGGAATTTTCTGAGTCATAGGGGGTGATAGAAACTTCTTTTGTTATTCATAACAAGCCCCTTTAACCTTTAAACCATACCTGAGTTTATGCTAATGAGGTGACTCTTGGCTGGACCCTAGATAGCTTCAGGATTGGGGCTGGTTGCCAGAAAGACCAAGCCATTATTAGAGGTTTAGAACTTTCAGCCCCATGTACTAATCTCTAGGGAGGGGAGAACTGTTGGAGATTGATTTCAATCACCAATGGCAAATGATTTGATCAATCATGCCCACGTAATTAAATCTCCATTAAAAATCCCTAAACAACAGGATGTAGGAAGCCTCTAGGTTGGTAAACATCAAAGTGCTGGGAAGGTGGCATGCCTGGAGAGGGTATGGAAACTCCATGCTACTATCCCATACCTTGGCTTATGCATTTCTTCCAATTCACTATTCCTGAGTTGTATCCTTTACAATAAACCAGTAAATGTTTAATTGTTATTTTGATTTCCCATATATTTGGGTCTTTAGAAAAAGATAAAAGGATATGGAAGGCCCTTGCAGGGTCTACTACAGAGACCAAAGTGTCAATACTATAAAAGAAGGGTACACAGTTGAAGGAAGGAGGTAGACAGTGTGGTCAAACATATGGCATAAGGGCTTTTTTGGGGGAATTATTGTGTTGATACCCCAGACTACTCACTCGAGATATGTAGTCCAAGCTGGGATTATTTTGTCCCATCTTGTCAGCTGCTTAAGCTTGTCCTTTGATTATCCTTTAAATTTTCCAATTACCTCTGTGGCTTGGGCATGATATGAAGCTTGGAGATTGTATCATATATCCCATGATTGGGTCCACTGATGTGTACTTTGAATCACAAATGTGAAGCCATTATTAGATGCAATGTGTTCAGGAAACCTGAACAGAAAACAATTGTTGTTTTGTAGGTCCAGGATAATATGACCAAGTCAGTGAAATACATATAAATGACTAGGCCAAACCCCAGAGAAAATGTCTGTACCAGTTAGGATCCAGTGAATCCCTCCAGATGTGACCAGAGACTCAATGTGATTAAACTGTTAAGAATGTCCTGGCCCATGGCTTGGGGAATGTTGGGCAGTGTTTTAAGCTTTGGGAAGGGTTTGGCAGGTGTAGTAGGTTTTCTGTGTTGTTTCAGTATTTTCTAATGGCACTGGCAGTGCATGTGTGTAGACCAAGTCTAGGATTGCATCTGAATTTCTATGAGCTATCTCTGGTGGATCCCAGGGGCAAACTATCACAAATCTACCTGCTTTAGGGTAGAAGACACTTCAGTCTCAGCATTTAGCGGACAATCACAGTCTACACATTGATTATGTTTTCCTTCACCATTATTAGAGGCCTTTCTAGTGAGCATCTGTATGGGTAACAAAAAGTTTATTAGGAGCAAAACTGATTTTTATTTAAATGTTTCTGCCCTCCAAGGGGCCCATTTTAATAGGCCAGTCTGAGACTTGCAAGTGGCCAGATCAAATTTACAAGCCATTAGCTATAACCTATGAGTCACATAGATTTATGGTTTTCCATACGACCCACTAAAATGGCCCTAATTGTAGCAATTCCCATCAGGTCCTGAGGGCAAAAGCTAGCAGAGATGTATGTAGACAATATGTCAATACGAATAACACATTAAGTTGTGGGAGTCATAAAAATAGAGATTTGTAGGAGCTCTAAGGGACCCTGTCAGAGTCAAGCTTAGGTAAGGGTATTAGTGGTTGTGGATTTAGACTCCAAATCAGAGGGTATTATCTACTTTTCCCTCATCTTGGTGCCAGTGGTTGTGTGGAGCACAGTAACCTATGAAATGATACTTAGAAAGCCAAGGAGTTTAATTTTTTCACCTCTCTATTGAATTTTAACCTTTGCATAGGAACTCTGGTCCCCTGGTAACATAGGGACATTGGCTTGATCCCAGTCTTATTTGTATTTGAAAGCTGAGAGGTCAGATTCTGGTTCAAGATGGCTATATAGGAAGATCCTGAACTCACTCCCTCACATGGATACATTGAGTCTATAGCTATATGGAACAATTTCCTCTGAAGGAAACCTAAAGGCTGGCTGAGCAATGACTACACATCAAGCAAACAAGAAAAAAACAAAACCTCACAGAAGTGGGTAGAAGAGACTGGGACACAATCTTCCTATAAAACCCACCCCTAGCATGGTGACCCACAATTGGGATGGAACTCAAAACCTAGAACTTCTCCCTGAGTAGCAAAGGATTTGAACACCACATTGGGCACCCAAACTTTTAAGACCTGCACCTGAGGGCTGAACCCCCAAAACATCTAGCTTTGAAAACCAACTGAGTTCACAGCCATGAGATCTACAAGACTGTAGCAATATGAGAAATGGCTCTAAAAGGGCTTGTGTGCTTGGGCTTACCCACGCTAGGGCCTAGCTCAGAGGTAGCCAATTGCACTCAGAGGCTAAGTGAAAGAAGTTTGTGTGTATTAAAGTATTGGCCTTAGGGGCAGGCATCTAATTTAACACACATATCTAAGAGCCTGCTGGAATACTCTCTGGGAGCAGACTATTGGGCGCCATCTTTGTACTCTCCCTCTGCCTTACTCTAGCCAGGAGGTACCATCTTTTTATTTATTTATTTTTATTTCTGGTGGGAACCATCTTTATGCTCCCCCTCTGCCTCATTACTGCTGGTAGGCACCATTTTCACACTCTCCCTCTGCCATGCTCCGAAACACCAGTATCTCAGGGAGGGGAGCTTTTATACAAATCTGGTGCCCTGATTTTTGCAGCTAACACCCAGGGTATGCCCCTTGATTTCCTGGTTCTGGAGGCCAAGAGAAATTGTGTTCCTGGGTACCATGGAACTGCATCAATCAAAGAGACAGTTCTTGGCAGTCTACCACCCCCAAGGCATTGCACATACAGTAGACTGAAACACACTCTGGTATTTATATGAAAGAGGCCTATTTGCTTGTCCAGGAACTTTGGCCTGAGGGACAGGCTTCTGGTTTAACACACATCTGGTGCCCTAAGAAGTGATTTCAGGGAACAGAGACCAATGGATGCAATCTTTGCACTCTCCCTCTGCCTCACTACAGCTCATTGTTATCTCCCAGGAAGGAGCTTATACCCTTGCCTGGTGCCCAGATTCTTGCAACTGCCACCAGGGGACACCTCTACATGGCCTGGCTCTGGTGACCAGTGGGGCTTATGCTTGTGGGTCCCACAGGATTTTAACCAACAGAAAAATAGTTCTTAAATAGTTACCATCCCAAGGGCACAGCAAGAGACAGCAGATCCAGGAGCTCAGTCACTGAAAGAAGCCTATTAGCTAATCATCATAGATGCAGACTGAGGGGCAAGCTTATAATTAAGCACACATCTAAGGCATGACTGTAATCTTTTCCACAGACCTCAGAGGGTGGGTGCTATCTTTATACTCTCCCTCTGTTGTGCTCAGGAGCAACAGTATCTCCCAGAGGGGCACTCTTATACATGTCTTGGGCCCTGATTTTTGTGGTTGCTGCCGAGGGGATGCTCCTTGACTGCCTGGGTTTGGTGGCCAGAGAAGTTCGTGTTCCTGGGTCCCATGGGACTGTAACAATCAGAGAGATATTTCTTCACAAGCTAACACCTCGATAACACTGCAGAAACAATGGACTGAAATGCACCCCCAGTCTTTCTGTGAAAGAGGCTTATTTGCTTGTCCCAGAGCACTGGCCTGAGGGGAAGGCTTCAGGTTTGGCTCATACCAAGGAGCCTATGGAACTGCTCTCAGGGAATGTAGGACAGTGGATTCCATCTTTGTGCTCTCCCTCTGTCTTACAAAAGCTTGCCAGTATCTCCCATAAAAGAGCTTATATACTTATCTGGAGACCCAACTTCTAAAACTGCTTCCAAGGGGACACCTGCAAACGGCCTGGATTTGGTGGCTAGAACGGCACACGCTTGTGATCCCACCAGACTGTGTATACTTGCATACTTTAAAAGCTGCTGCCTGAAGGTCTGGATTTCAATCAGCCTGAATCTAGGAGCTGAATGAGATCCTCCCCTTTGGGATGCTGACAGGTCTTAGCACACCCTCAACTACTTGGAGCTATTAAAATTATAATAAGCTGCTTGGACAATCACAAAGGTTTGAGAGATAACCAAGAGCTATGGAAGGGTTGAATGACAAGGTTCATCTCCTACCTAAGGCCACTACTTCAAGACTGGGAGAGGTGCCTGGTTCATCTAATGCACTGAAACCAACACAGAGGGTCAAGCAGAATGAAGAAACAGGGGAATATGTTCTGAATGAAAAAAGATGAAATCTCAGAAAAAAAATCTTAGTGAAATGAAGATAAGTAATTTAAACCTGATAAAGAGTTAAAGGTAATGGTAAAGTAAAAGTAAAGATGTACACCAAACTCAGGAGAAGAATGGATGAACAGACTGTGAACTTCCACAAAGAGATGGAAAATATAAGAAGTACTAAGTAAAAGAAGAAATCAAAGAAAAATTTTAAAAATACATCAACACAAACAAAAATGGAAATACAATGAATTGAAATTTAGGGGATGCAGCAAAAGCAGTTCTAAGAGGGAAGTTCATAACAATAAATGCCTACCTCAAGAAACAAGAAAAATGTCAAATAAACAACCTAACTTTAAACCTAAAGGAACTATAAAAAGAACAAATAAGCCCAAAGTTAGTAGAGGGAGGAGAATAACAAAAATCAAGCAGAAATAAATGAAATAGAGACTAAAAAGACAATAGAGAAGATCAATGAAACTAAGAGCTGGTTCTTTGGAGAAATAAACAAAATTGACAAACTTTTATTTAGACTCACTGAGAAAAAAAGAGAAAAGACTCAGATAAATAAAATCAGAAAAGAAAGAGGGGATGTTAAAACTGGTACTACAGAAATACAAAGGATCGTAAGAGCTTACTATACATCAAAAAATCTGACAACCTAGAAGAAATGAATAAATTCTTAGAAACATACAACCTACCAAAGACTGAATCATGAAGAAATAGAAAATCTGGACATATTACTAGTAAGGGGATTGAATCAATAATCAAAAACTTCCCAAGAAACAAAATTCCATCTGCACTGATAAATTCTATCAAACATTTAAAAAAAGAATTAAGAGCAATTCTTCTCAAACTCCTAAAATATAGAAGAGGAGGGAACTCTTCCAAACTCATTTTACAAAGTCAGCATTGCTCGGACATAACTAGGCAAGGACATCACAAGTAAAGAAAATTATAGGCCCAAATCTCTAATGAGCATAGAGGCAAAAATCCTCAACAAAATAGTAGCAATCCAAACTCAACAATAAAGATATTAAAAGGATAATACACCATAATCAAGTGGGATTTATTCCAGGGATACAAGGATGGTTCAACATCTGTAAATCAATCAATGCAGTACATCACATTAACAAAATGAAGGATAAACGTCATCTCAATAGATGATCCTCTCAATAGAAGGTCATCTCAATAAATGCAGAAAAAGCATTTGACAAAATTAAACACCCATTTATGATAAAAATCTCAACAAATTGGGTATAGAGGGAATGTACCTCAACATAGTAAAGGGTCACATATGACAATCCCACAGCTAACATCATACTCAATGGTAAAGAGCTGAAAGCTTTTCCTCCAAGAGCAGAAACAAGACAAGGATGCCCCCTCTCACCACTTTTATTCAACATAGTATTGGAAGTCCTAGCAAGAGCAATTAAGCAAGAAAAAGAAATAGACATCCAAATTGGAAAGAAAGAAGTAAAACTGTCACTATTTGCACATGATAAGATGTTATATATAGAAAAACCAAAAGACTCCATTAAAAAACTGCTAGAACTAATACAAGAATTTAGTAAATTTGCAGGATACAAAATCAATATACAAAAATATGTTGTGTTTCTATTCACTAGTAACAAACTATCAGAAAGAGAAATTAAGAAAACAATCCCATTTACAATTGCACCAAAAAGAATAAAATACCTAGGAATAAATTTAACCAAAGAGGTGAAAGACCTATATAATGAAAGCTACAAGAACTTAATCAAAGAAATTGTGGAAGACACAAATAAATGAAAATCTATGCCATGCACATGGATTAGAAAAATTAATATTGTTAACATGTTCATACTACCCAAAGCAATCTACAGATTTAATGCAATCCCTATCAAAATTCCAATGGCATTTTTTTATAGAAATAGAACAAACCATCCTAAAATTTGTATGGAACTGTAAAAGACCTCAAATAGCCAAATCAATCTTGAGAAAGAAGAAAAGAGGTGGAGACATCATGCTCCTAGATTTCAAAGTATATTATAAGGCTATAGAAATCAAAACTGTATGGTACTGGCAGAAAAACAGACACATAGATATCAATGGAACAGAATAGAGCACTCAGAAATAAACGCACGTATAAATAGTCAATTAATCTACAACAAAGGAGCCAAGACTATACAAGGGGGAGAAGACAATCTCTTCAATAAATAGTATTGTGAAAACTGTATAGTCACATGCAAAAGAATGAAACTGGACCATTATCTCACACCATACACAAAAATTAACTCAAGCTATATTAAAGACTTAAATTTAAGACTGACAACCATAAACTAGAAGAAACATAGATGGTAAGCTACTTCACATAGGTCTTGGTGATAATTTTGAATCTGACATCAAAAGCAAAAGCAACAAAAGCAAACAAACAAACAAAACCAAGTGGGACTACATAAAACTGAAAAGCTTCTGCACAGCAAAGGAAACCATTAACAAAATGAAAAGGCAACCTACTGAATGAGAGAAAATATTTGTGAATCATATATCTGACAAGGGGTTAATATCTAAAATATATAAAGAACCCCTGAAACTCAAGAGCAAAAAAAAAAAAAAAATGCAATTAAGAATGGGCAGAAGATCTGAATGCATATTTTTTCCAAAGAAGACATACAGATAGCCAACAGGTACATGAAAAATGCTCAACATCACTTATCATCAGAGAAATGAAAATCAAGATCATAATGAGATGTCACCTCACACTTGTTAGAATGTCTATTATCAAAAAGAAAACAAATAACAAGTGTTGGTGAGTATGTGGAGAAAAGGGAATACTTGCGACTTGTTGCCGGGAATTTAAATTCCTGTAGCCACTATGTAAAAGAATATGGAGTTTCCTCAAAAAATTAAAAATAAAACTACCATGTGATCTAGCAATTCTACTTCTGGGTATTTATCTGAAGAAAACAAAAACATTAACTCAAAAAGATACATGAACCCATGTTCATAACAGCATTATTTACAACATACATTAGCCAAAGTATGGAAACAGCTTACATGTCCATCGATGGATGAATGGATAAAAAAATGTGACATACGTACATATGTGTGTATATATATATATATATATATATATATACACACACACACGAATATATATATACATATGTATATATGTATACATATATATATTATAATTCAGCAATAGAAAAGAATGAAATCTTACCATTTATGACAACATGGATGATCCTTGAGGGCATTAAGCTAAGTGAAAAATGTCAGATAGAAAAAGACAAACAGAATGACCATCAAAAAGTCTACAAACAATAAATGCTGCAGAAGATGTGGAGAAAAGGGAACCCTCCTACACTGTTAGTGGGAATGTAAATTGGTACAATCACTATGGAGAACAGTATGGAGGTTCCTTAAAAAACTAAAAATAGAACTACCATATGATCCAGCAATCCCACTCCTGGGCATATATCCATTGAAAGCCATAATTTGGAAAGATGTATACACCCCAATGTTCATTGCAGCACTATTTATTTACAATAGCCAAAACATGGAAGCAACCTAAATGTCCATCGACAGAGGAATAGATAAAGAAGATGTGGTACATATATAAAATGGAATATTACTCAGTCATAAAAAGGATGAAATAATACTATTTACAGCAACATGTTGGACTTAGAGATTATCATAATAAGTGAAGTAACTCAGAGAGAGACAAATATCATATGATATCATTTATATGTGGAGTTAAAAAAATGATACAAATGAACTTATTTACAAAACAGAAACAGACTTAGAAAACAAATTTATGGTTACCAAAGAGGAAAGGTGGGGGAGAGGGATAAATTAGGAGTTTGGGATTAACATATACACACTACTATATGTAAAATAGAAAATCAACAAGGACTTACTGTTTAACACAGGGAACTCTACTCAATATTCTGTAATAACCTATGTGAGAAAATAATCTGAAAAAGAATGGATACATGTATATGTATAACTGAATCACTGTGCTGTACACCTGAAGCTAACACAACATTGTAAATCAACTATACCTCAATATAAAATAAAAATTAAATTAAAAAAGAGAAAGACAAATACTGTATGATATCACTTATATGTGGAACATAAAAACAAAAACGAAACTTAAAATAAAACAAAACCAGGGCTTCCGTGGTGGTGCAGTGGTTGAAAGTCTGCCTGCCAATGCAGGGGACACGGGTTCGTGCCCTGGTCTGGGAAGATCCCACATGCCGCGGAGCGGCTGGGCCCGTGAGCCATGGCTGCTGAGCCTGCGCGTCCGGAGCCTGTGCTCCACAACGGGAGAGGCCACAACAGTGAGAGGCCCACATACCGCAAAAAAAATAATAGTAATTAAAAAATAAAGCAAAATCAAAAACCCAAATTCATAGATACAGAGAACGGATTGGTGGTTGCCAACAGTTGTGGGTGAAGAGTGGGAAAAATGGGTAAAGGGGATCAAAAAGTATAAACTTCAGTTATAAAATAAATAAATCATGGGGATGCAATGAACAGCATGGTGACTATAGTTAATACTCTATTTCATATTTTAAAGATGCTAAGAAAGTACGTCTCATCACAAGGAAAAATTTTTTTTGTAACTATGTAAGGTGACAGATGTTAACTAGACATTGTGGTGATCATTTCACAATGTATATGCTGAATCATTATGTTGTACACGTGAAACTAATATAATGTTATATGTCAGACCTCAATTTAAAAAAAAATATTTCTTTTAAAGAAGAAGAAAAAAAATGCTGAGAGGTCTAGACAAAGCTTCTGGGCCTTTTGATACATTCCCAGGTCCACAGGGAGGCGTGGACCTGCATCAGTCACAGGGGCTGACAACATAGAGACCCCAGCAAGGCAACCTCCCTGGATTTGGCCACAGTTTCTCTGGAGCAGGAGAGGGAGAAGGAGCAGAGAGTGGGTGAAGCAACTGACTAGGGTGGACAGCTGTTTCCTGGCTAGGACTCCTGGGGGTGTGCAGGGTGGGCCTGTTCAAGCAGCGATCAGGCTTCCCTGGAAGGAGGTGGCAACCAGAAGGCTGCAGCTGCTGTTGCTGCTGCTGTTTGCATTCTGTCATCCTGGCAACGGCTGCCATAAGGGCAATCTGAAGGACAGAGTTTGTAGTAATGCACCCCACACTGTGCCACTCTCCCTTTATTAACTTTAGCTAGATTACCTCTGGTGGGATCTAATTAAGTTTCTAAGGTCTCTTTGGGGCTGCTGGACAAAGCAATCTTGAGGGGTACTACACTTCTTTTCTCTCTTGAAGTTTCAACAACTTGCTGACAGCAGGGTGTTTATTGGCACCAGGGACATAGAGTACAAGTTACTCAGCTTGCGCGACAGCACCCCTCCCATCTCATTGTTGGAGAGCCCTAAACAGTGGCTACGATATTGCTTCCCTAGCTTTCTTTGAACCCGTCTGTTGGATCACTTGTCTGACTAGCCAGGTGAGATCTGCCAGGGAGTCAGGCATTAAGGAGGCCTAGAAATTGCCCTCAGAGCTGAAAACTTTATATAAAAATATGCTAACACACTCTAAGAATGCCCCATGGCTTCCTCTAGCATTTCCCAAGACCCATACGCATGGCTGGCAAAGTGCCCCATGGGACTTTTAGACTCTTGCAAATAATCCACTAGCAACCTTTTAATATGCCCTGCAGACTCTGCTAATACCTCTCAAAGGTACTGCGCGGGATCTTCAGGCTGTTTGATTTTCCAGGATAGCATTGTGGTTAATTGACCGCTTGGCTCTCTACACCAATTTGTCAGGAGCTCAGTTGAGCTGGAGAGAAAGCTGATCTGCCAGATGTCAGAGTAGCTGTTTAAGACAACAAACCAAAGTGAAAGTAACACTCAAGCCTTACTTAAATCACTTACTGCAATAAGATAAGCAAAAAGCTAAACTGGAGAAAGTGCTGATTCCACTCTTTTCCATTTTGCCCATGGACCAGTACCAGCACAGGGTCAGATGGATGAACACAGACATGGAGATTGTCTCACTGTCTCACTGGAAGGAGCCCTGAACAAAATGCTCCCGTTGTTTTACGGTCCGAGGAGCTGGAGAATAGGAGAAGGGGAAGAGCTAAGAGTGTAATGAGTACTGATTCAGAGAGGAGAAAATGTGTCTTCAAGGTTCCTTCCCTCTCCATCCCCCACCCAAGGAGATTTCAGCAGAGGCACCTGAGGAAGGCCTCTGCCAAAGGCACCTGTTAAAAAGGCCCCCAAGTGGAGGCACCCAGGCTAGGAACGCAGCTATGTGTAAGAGCATGGCCAGCCAGGAGAGGCTGATTCCTTGACAGCAACGCCCTCCAGAGACTTCAATGCATTGGTTGTACAAGACATCTGTTGTAGGGAGAGCAATGTTCTCTTGTGAAGTCTGCCAGTTAAAGCCTTTGTAATTGCCTATGGTCAGGCCTGAAAATCACACATAAGTTTTTAACCACGAGCCAGACTCTTCATTTTCATTATATTTTTTAGTGGGTTTTTTTTAAGTGGATGCTCTAGGGCTCACCTTAACTTTTTAATACATCTTAACTTTTTAATATCAGCTTCAGATTTATATTAACTTAATTCCAGTTAGATATAGAAACACTACTTTTATATAGCTGTATTCACTTTACCCTATTTTGTGGTATTATTGTTATACATGTTAACTAATAAATGTTACAAACCCAAGAATACATTGTTATAACTATTACTTTATATAATTTTATGTTTCTTGAAGAATCTGAAAGAAGGAGAACAAGTACATGTTTATAGCTTTTGTTATATTAACCTTATTTATCATAGCTGGTTCTCTTCATTTGTTCCTGTGAATTCAAGTTACCATCTGGAGTAATTTCCTTAGTCCAATACAGCTTTGCTCCTACCTTCCACCATTGTACTGTTTTTGCTAAATATATTACATTTCTATATGTTATAAGCTCTACAATATATTATGTACATATTTTTAATACAATTGCCTTTTAAATCTGTTAAGGAAAGGAGAGTAAATATGCTTGTATACAGTCTTTTTATAATTACATAGTTACTGTTGCTCTTTGTGTGTGCATGTGTGTGTGTGTGTGTGTGTGTGTGTGTATTCAAATTACAATCTGGGGTCACCCATTGTCAGCCTGAAGAACTTCCTTTAGTATTTATTGTACATTGAAGCTGTAGATTGCTTTGGGTAGTAGAGTCATTTACACAATGTTGATTCTTCCAATCCAAGAACAAGGTATATCTCTCCACCTATTTGTATCATCTTTGAGTTCTTTCATCAGTGTCTTATAATTTTCTGCATACAGTTCTTTTGTCTCCTTAGGTAGGTTTATTCCTAGATATTTTATTCTTTTTGTTGCAATGGTAAATGGGAGTGTTTTCTTAATTTCACTTTCAGATTTTTCATCATTAGTGTATAGGAATGCCAGAGATTTCTGTGCATTAATTTTGTATCCTGCTACTTAACCAAATTCATTGATTAGCTCTAGTAGTTTTCTGGTAGCATCTTTAGGATTCTCTATGTATAGTATCATGTCATCTGCAAACAGTGACAGCTTTACTTCCTATTTTCCAATTTGGATTCCTTTTATTTCTTTTTCTTCTCTGATTGCTGTGGCTAAAACTTCCAAGACTATGTTGAATAATAGTGGTGAGAGTGGGCAACCTTGTCTTGTTCCTGATCTTAGTGGAAATGGTTTCAGTTTTTCACCATTGAGGACGATGTTGGCTGTGGGTTTGTCATATATGGCCTTTATTATGTTGAGGAAAGTTCCCTCTACCGCAGGTATGCTAGCAACAAGTTCTTTAAGCTTTTGTTTGTCAGGAATGTGTTTATTTCACCTTCATTCTTGAAAGATCACTTTGCTTGATATAGGATTACTGGTTGACAGTTTTTTTCTTTGAACACTGTATTTTGGCCTCCATTGTCTCTGTCTCTCTCTTTATTTTTTAAATTGAGGTATAGTTGACATACAAAATTATATGTTTCAGATGTATGACATAGTAATTCAACATTTATACACATTACAAATTAAAAACCACAAGTGTAGCAAACATCTGTCATTGCAACATTATTGACAATTATTGTTACAATAACTTATAATAATAAGTTATTGCAATATTATTGACAATATTCCCTATGCTGTATATTATATATCTGAGACATTTATTTTATAACTGGAAGTTTGTACCTCTGAATCTCCTTCACTTATTTTGCCCAATCCCCCACCACTCTCCCCTCTGGTGACCACTGGTTTGTTCTCTGTATCTCTGAGTCTGTTTGTTTATTTATTTATAAAATATTCCACGTATAGGTGAGATCATACAGTATTTGTCTTTTCTGACTTATTTCACTTAACATAATATCTTCAGCGACCATCCATGTTGTTGCAAATGGCAAGATTTCTTTCTTTTTTTAAGGCTGAATAATATGCCATTGTGTGTATATATATATATATCTCACATATTTATCCATTCATCTATCGATGGATACTTAGGTTGCTTCCATATCTTGGCTATTGTAATTAATGCTTCAAGAAACACTGGCGTGCATGTATCTTTCAAATTAGTGGGCTTTTTCTTTTTCTTTTTTTTTTTTATAAATACCCAGAGGTGGAATTGCTGGATTGTATGGTAGTTCTATTTTTAGATTTTTGAGGAATCTCCATACTGTTTTCCACAGTGGCTGCACCAATTTACATTCCCACCAACAGTGCACGAAGGTTCCTTTTCTCCATATCTTCACCAACACTTTTTTGTTGTCTTTTTAAAAATTTTTATTGGAATATAGTTGATTTACAATGTTGTGTTAGTTTCAGGTGTACAGCAAATTGAATCAGTTATGCACATACATATATCCACTCTTTTTAAGATTCTTTTGCTTTTTGTTGTCTTTTTGATAATAGATATTCTGATAGGTGTGTGGTAATATCTCATTATAGTTTTGAGTTGCATTTCCCTGATGATTAAGGGTATTGAGCAGCTTTCATGCATCTGTTGGCCATCTGTATGTCTTCCTTGGGAAAATGTCTATTCAAATTCTCTGCCCAATTTTATTCAGATTTTTAAATATATATTGAGTTGTGTGAGTTTATTATATATTTTAGATGTTAACCCCTCACTGGATATACTATTTGAAAATATCTTCTCCAATTCAGTAGGTTGCCTTTTGCTTTTGTTGATGGTTTCCTTTACTGTGCAAAAACTTTTTAGTTTGATGTAGTAACATTTAGTTATTTTTGTTTTTATTTCCTTTTCCTGAGGAGACTGAACCAAAAAATGTCACTCTGACTGATGTCAGAGAGTGTACTGCCTATATTTTCTTCTAGGAGTTTTATGGTTTCAGGTCTCACATTCATGGTTTTAAACCAGTTTGAGGTTATTTGTGTAGATACTATAAGAAAGTGGTCCAGTTTCATTCTTTGCATGTGGCTGTTCAGTTTTCCCAACACTATTTATTGAAGACACTGTCTTTTTCCCACTGTATATATATTCTTGGCTCCTCTTTATAAATTAATCAACCATATAAGGATAGGTTTATTTCTGGACTCTCTATTCTCTTCCATTGATATCTATGTGTCTGTTTTTGTGGCAGTGTCATATAGTTTTGATTACTATAACTTTGTAGTGTAGTTTGAAATCATGGAGTATGATACCTCCAGCTCTGTTCTTCTTTCTCAAGATTGCTTTAGCTATTCAGGGTCTTTTGTGCTTTGTACAAATGTTAAGATTATTTGTTCCAGTTCTGTGAAAAAAATTTTGATGAAATTATGAAACTTTGAAATTGATTATCTGGTCTAGTAGAGGTAAAGGGAGTTGAAAACCCTATAAGGGGAATATCAAATGAAATGACAAAGTAATTAAGTGGTACTCTGAATTATAAGGGAGATACATATTTTTAGATCTGGTTGAGTTTATTGATATGGCTGCACTTCCTAGAGATTCTTTATTCAATGTGCTAGCTCCAGCAGCTTTACACGAGACCAAAATAATTATTTTAAATATAAGAACTACCATACGACCCAGCAATCCCACTACTGGACATATACCTTGAGAAAACCATAATTCAAAAAGAGTCATGTACCAAAATGTTCATTGCAGTTCTATTTACAATAGCCAGGACATGGAAGCAACCTAAGTGTCCATCAACAGATGAATGGATAAAGAAGATGTGGCACATATATACAATGGAATATTACTCAGCCATAAAAGGGAACAAAACTGAGTTATTTGTAGTGAGGTGGATGGACCTAGAGACTGTCATACAGAATGAAGTAAGTCAGAAAGAGAAGAACAAATACCATATGCTAACACATATATATGGAATCTAAAAAAAAAAATACAAAATGGTCCAAAGAACCTAGGGGCAAGACGGGAATAAAGACGCAGACCTACTAGAGAATGGACTTGAGGATATGGGGAGGGGGAAGGGTAAGCTGGGACAAAGTGAGAGAGTGACATGGACATATATACACTACAAAACGTAAAATAGATAGCTAGTGGGAAGCAGCCTCACAGCACAGAGAGATCAGCTCGGTGCTTTGTGACCACCTAGAAGGGTGGGATAGGGAGGGTGGGAGGGAGGGAGACGGAAGAGGGAAGAGATATGGGGATATATGTATATGTATACCTGATTCACTTTGTTACAAAGCAGAAACTGACACACCATTGTAAAGCAATTATACTCTAATAAAGATTTTAAAAAAAATAAAAATATATAAGTTTTAGAGAAGATCTCACACATTAACAGTCAATCCATCAATTTCATCTTAGGGAGAATGTGTTACCAGAAAGGAGAACTGAACAGTAGTCTGGAATGGGAGGGAGGTGGAGTACAGGGACTATGGAGACTTGGGGTGGGGGAAGAGAATCAAGATAGTAGATGAAGGGGAAGAGAATGAACAGTTTCTGGATCCCTGCTATGTGCCAGGTACTATATAGTAGCTATATATATACCACCTCTAAATTTTACTTGATACTCCTGATAACCACATGATGTGGGGATTGTTATCATTCTGCTCTAGAAGAGAGGAAACTTAAGTTCAAGAGTGTTAAGTAACTTGCCCCAAATTACACAGTTCTTACATAGCAAAGGTATGACAGGAGCACAGGACTCCAGAGCACAGAACAGGGGAGTCTTTGTGTGTGTGGGGGGGGGGCGGAGGGCTGCCCTTCTCATTTGTCAGCAACAGATCTTGCAGTTGCTACCTGCTAGCAAAGCTCAGCTGAATCAGATACAGCAGAAAATAAGCTGTGCCATTGTCTGACTATGCCGCCAGAGGGCACAACTTTGGAAGTTTTCTTTCTGGATAGTCTGCCTGTTTCGTCTGAAGCAAATACTTATAACTGAGAGAGCAGACTGTATGTTGTATATCAAGAGTGAGTATGGACTGACTTCAGTGTTGGGAGATCTGAGCTTTCCATTGCCTTGCTGCAGGACAAATACACCCATGACCATCCTATATGTGAGGTGTGCCCTCTCCTGTTCAGTTTGGGCAGTGGGTGTCAGGTAGTTGGAAAGATCCCTTGGGTTCAGGACTGATAGCAGCAGTGGGATTTTGAAATCCCATTATTAAGTGTGGTCATTTCCACACAGTAGGAGCTCTGTCTATGTTTGCTTGAGAAGAAACAATGTCACAGTATAATCACCCTCTATCTAGTTACTGCTTTGTCAAAATCCTCCAGTGGCTTTCTAGTGCCCTCAAGGTAAAGTTTGCACTATTTAACCTGGTTTCCAAGTCCTACCATAGACTGTGATCTAAGTTTATCTCAAACTAGCTCCCATTTCCTCAACATTCATCCCAATCTTAACATACACATATCCTTAACATAGTCCTGAAGAAGTGAGTGTCTGGAATTAGATGCTTCACATCACATCCTGCACATGGTAAATACTCAATAAGCAGGAGTTTCTACTACTACTACTACTAGACCTAGAAATTGGCAGAGGCAAGGTCGAACTCAGGTCTCCTGACTGAGTCCAGTGCTCTTTGCTCCCACTGCTTCTTTGCAGCACACAGTTCAGTACATAGTGAATACCGAACAATGAAATCTTTGATTCCACACTCCTTGGCTCCTTCTGTGTTCTCTTTTGGGGGCCTGTGACACAGGCAATGGCACAGATGATTTTAGTGACCAGAGGACAGGACTGCTTTCCCCCTGAGCAGACATAGATGTGTATAGCATCAGAAGTCTAGCATTGGAAGCTACCTTTGACATCATCTCCTACAAGCCAATGCATAAGTAATTTCTACAGCACCCATTAAAAGAGATACACCCAGCCTCTGCCTATGTATATTTTTCTCTCAAAAGGCTGCTTATCCCAGCACTGTTTGGCTGTGATGGAGAAAATAATCTTTGCCCTGCTGCCTTTTGGCATGTTTACCCTTGGTTCTCATCCTGCCTGGTGAAAAGACACATTTCCTAGCATGAACGTGGGCCCTGCCTGCTCTGACAATCTTCTTCCTCTCTTGTTATAGATGAAGGATGTGGCAGCAAAGCAATCATTCAAAGTTCTATCCTTATCATTTTTCACTTTGTTCTTTTTGGCCTTGGTTTTGTACACCAGCTTTGAAACTATCACCCCAGGGCTAATGCCTGGGGTTAATGAGTAACTAAGAACACTCTACTTTTGCAATACAGGGCATGTTATAAAAATGGAAAGATTTTGCTTTCTGAGAGATGCAAGTGGCTTCTTGGGCATGTGCTGTAAGTACATTTTTTCTCTTTTGGAACCTTGAGCATCTCTATCAACAAGTCAGAATCCCAAATAACCATGAGCTCCAAATTATTACTTCTAGAGGCCAAGGTCTAAGTGTGATCATCTGATAATTGACCTCCTACCAGCCTCTGTGACTTTTTCAGAAAAAGGACTTTGGTGACAATGTGGAGATTGGATAGAAGGGTAGAAGCAGGGGGATTGGAGTGGGAGAGACTGAAGGTCGTGTGACCTGCTAGGAGCTGGTGAAGTAGTTCAGTCCATGAACTGAGGCAGTGACAATAGAAAGGGAGAGAAAGGAACAGTTTTGAGAGGTATTTAGAAGGTAGTACTCATAAGGCATCATGACTCATTAGATGTGGGAAATGAGAATGAAGAAGCCCCTAGGATGACTCCCAGGTTTCTGGCATGGGAGCCTCAATAGACAGTGAGGTGGAATGAAGATGAAGGAGCAGCCTTGAGGGTGAAAAATATGATGCGTTTATTTTAGGAAACTGAGATTTCCAAATTGAAACTGAGGTATGTGTGGAACATTCTGTTGGCTATATGCAGTAGGCAGCTGGACAAATGGCTGGGAACACAGTACACTCTGCAATACAGTATGTAGTTTTGTGCAATGGCAGTTTAGTTCCTGGAAGTGGATGAGATCACTCAGGAAGAGAATGGAGGGCTATCTCTTCCTTCCTATCACTCATATCCATGGTCACTGGATTCCACAGCTGACTCCCTTTCTCTGCTGCCTCATACTCATCCAGGCTCGGAGAATCTTACATCATATTTTCTGGCTTCTGCTCTAATAATTAAAAGAAACCTGAATGAGTTTAAGAATAATAGTGATAAGATGTCTTGCAACTTAAATATGACTCTTTAGATGATACTGATGGTGGAAGATCTGAAATGCAAAAACTATACTTTAATCTTCCTGTTGTTTAGAAATATTCCTGTGACTTCCATATGTTGCATGAGTGCATTAATTTCAGGTCATGACCTTATACATGGCTCCATAAACTACCACCCTTCCATTCCAATTAAACATATCTTGTGAAAATTATTCTCCTTTGTCTTTTATCCAAAGAAAAGTACAGGTATTCTCTTATCTCTCATAGATTTTACCTTAAGAAAAACACCAAATTAAAAAAAATTTAAATTCTTATCTATAAAAAATAATGTAAGCAGAGAGATTGCTAATTTTATCTAAAGAGTCTTCCTTCTCCAAAAGGTTGCCTCTGGTTCAAATAAAAAGTAATTCAATTTCCATAAATTTGATTTATTCCCAGAGTTTTCATATGTCACTATTACATCTGAATGACAGTCCTTGCCATTATTTCTGTGGCCTCAGGAGGCCACCTATTTCCTGCTCCTATTAGATGTGGCATCAGTTTCTCAGGTGAGAAAGGCCTCCCCACAGGCCCTAGTGAGCACACCAGTAAATATTTTCTACAGTTTTACTAATCACAATGGGTGAATATTACGTGTTTCTGGTTCAGAGTTTTCATCCAGCTAAGATCCCCAATGGTTTTCTCACCTCATCTCTTATAGATTACCCTCCTTCCAAAATGCCACTGTTCTTCTATCTGGTTTTCTTGGTACTTGGGCTTCATTGTGCACCACCTAACAGCTGTGAAGGCAAAATAACCTCCTGCCTTTCCCCCCAACAAAATGCCACTCTCTATAAGATGTCATCTATCAATGCTGACTTTGCATTCAACCTGTACCGGAGGTTCACCGTGGAGACTCCAGATCAGAACATCTTCTTTTCCCCTGTGAGCATCTCTGCAGCTTTGGCCATGCTCTCCACTGGGGCCTGCTCCAGCACCCAAACTCAAATCCTGGAAAGCTTGGGGTTCAACCTTACAGACACCACAATGGCAGAGATCCAGCAGGGCTTCCAGTACCTGATCTGTTCACTGAATTTTCCAAAGAAGGAGCTGGAATTACAGATGGGAAATGCCCTTTTCATTGGGAAGCAGCTGAAACCACTGGCAAAGTTCTTGCATGATGTCAACAACCTCTATGAGACTGAAGTCTTTTCTACAAACTTCTCCAATGTTTCTGCAGCCCAGCAGGAGATCAATAGTCATGTGGAGAGGAAAACCAAAGGGAAAATTGTGGGCCTCATCCAAGACCTCAAACCAAACACCATTATGGTTCTGGTGAACTATATTTTCTTTAAAGGTAAGGTTCTAAGATGTCCATTTCTAGTTCAGTGTTCCAATAATTTCATGGGGCACTTGGGGAAGCTCGTGGTGTCTTCTCACTGGCATCAGTAGGTGTCCCTTATACTACAGTGACCTGCTTCACTGGACATAGCTGTGTGTAGTTTTGGATCTTCCAGGAGGGATACACAGCTCGTGGTTGAGCCCAGGAAATTTCTAGGGAGAGGGAACTTTCAGAGAGGTTAGTTACAATGGTATGAACACCTTCCTCACATCTAGCTACAGAATCATGGTTTCCAAAAGATTTGGTGAGGTGAGACAAGCTTGCACTTGGCAGGTAAACAGAATTAGTTTTAAACCTTAAAGTGACCCTCACTTGCTGTTCATTCTTGGGCATGTTACATAAAGACTATCATGTCGCTATCATGTACTATGTACCCACTATATACTAAGCACCATGCTACATGTGTGGTTTACACACATTTTGTCTCATCTAATCTTCACAAGTGCCCAGGTTCACACAGTTAATAAGTTTCAGAGCTGGTATTCCCACCCAGGTTTGTCTGATTCTAAAGCTGGTGCTTGTAACAACAAGAATCATGTGACTCTTTCCTGAAGGTGCTGTGCCCAAATGATTTCTGCTGGTTCTACAGCACATGTCAGCCATGTTTGGTGGAGGAGTGAACGATTCTTGGCCACAAATCACACACTTGTAGACGGATAAAACGGCAGAACAGATCTGTTGTCTCATTTCACCCTGTGTGTTGGATGTGCTTATGCCTTTTTACGGAAGAGGAAACTGTGGCTCTGATGGGTTTAGTGTAAGTATAGTGGTTCTGAACACAGATGGAACATCTGTTGAACATGGAGTCTAACAACCCTGGGTGTGACTCCTCGCTCTGCCACCAGCTACCTGGGAGAACATGTAAAGTCACATTCTCTCCCTGATCCTCAGTTACTCATTTGTAAAACTGGTTGACAGAAGGTACCTACCTCTGTGGTGGTATTAATTACTAGATTAGATGACTGATAGAGAAGTTCATATTGGCACAAATACTGGTTTTAAACAAACAACTCTCTTCTCTTTGTATTTTAAGCCCAGTGGGCAAATCCTTTTGATCCATCCAAGACAGAAGAGGGTTCCAGTTTCTTAGTGGACAAGACCACAACAGTGCAAGTGCCCATGATGCACCAGATTGAACAATACTATCACCTGGTGGATACAGAGCTGAACTGCACAGTGCTGCAAATGGACTACAGCAAGAATGCTCTGGCACTCTTTGTCCTTCCCAAGGAGGGCCAGATTGAGTGGGTGGAAGGGGCCATGTCATCTAAAACACTGAAGAAGTGGAACCGCTTACTGCGGAAGGGGTAAACATCTTAGATGATGTGAGAAGTGGAGGGTGGGCATAATGGCACAGAGACCGAATTCAGCAGAAACCCAGAGGCAGGAGACTCACTCTGAACCACTTAGGAGGTGTGTGTTGATCACTACAATATAGTGAGGACATACTCTTTGCCAATCCCTTTGCTGGGCACTTTACATACTTTATTTCACCTAAACACATCAACAAACCTGCAAAGGAGATAGTATTATAGGCATTTTTCAAATGAAGAAATCAGGACTAGAAAAATAAAATGAACTATCCAAAGTCAGCCAGCTAGTAAATTGGTGCCTTCCCCAGAGTCCAAGTGGAGCTTGGGGGATGGGTAGGATATTGATAGATATTTCATACTGAGCTGGAAGTGCTAGATGGAAAACGATGAAATTCCCCCTGGTACTACCCATTGACATTCATGCCACTGGCTTCCCAACCTTCATGAACACCCCCAGAGATTATAAGTGGGTCACATCTTCCAACTTCCATTGTTGCAGTCCCAAATGGGCTGAACCAGAGAGCATTCCTTCCAGGATAACTTCTGAGGTTTTGGTGCCACGTGTTGGCCTGCATAGTAGTGGTTGTCAATACCTAGGGGAGGAGCAACGCCCAATACAATAACATGGAGACAGAGAGGGAGGGAATCATGAGCTTGGTGTACTGATAGCCATATGTTCCCTTCCCCTTTCTCCACAGGTGGATTAACTTGTTTGTTCCAAAGTTTTCCATTTCTGCCACATATGACCTTGGAGCCATCCTTTTGAAGATGGGCATCCAGGATGCCTTTGCTGACACTGCTGATTTTTCTGGACTCACAAAGGACAATGGTCTTAAACTTTCCAATGTAAGTTGGTAGATTAGAGTCCTTTAATATCCTTTAGATGTAAGAGCCATTGAGAGTCAGTTAATTCAACTCTCTCATTTTATCAGTGATAATTCTGAAGCCTGTAGAGGCAGAATGACTTTTCCTAAGCCAGGTTTACTCCAGGGCCATTCTCATTACCCCCAAACAAGTCATTGTAACAGTTACTTCCATCCTTGACCTTCATGTCCTAAATGATTCTGATAGAAGAACTTAATCATAAGAATTGACTCTGATGCGATACAGTTCTTGAGGAGGTGGCGGGGGCAGGGGAAATCTTAATAAGTGACTTCTAGAGGCAGAAAGCCATGGAAAGAGTGGTGGTTCCTTGACATCTAGCTCTAAAATCACCAGAGAGTCATTAACTACACTCAGACAAGTGTCCTTCATATTCAAGCACCATCAACACAATACAGGAAAGGGGTGGCCCCATCCTTCCTTCTTCTTTCCTGCTTCTAAACTGTTCCAAAGATGTTTCCTGTTTCTTCAGGGGATCAGCAATATTTATTCTCCCCCTCCTCCACAGGCTGCCCACAAGGCTGTGCTGCATATTGGTGAAAAGGGAACTGAAGCTGTCCCTGAAGTCAGATTTCTGAATCAGCCTGAAATAACTCTTCTTCATCCTATCATCCAGTTTGATAGATCCTTCTTGTTGTTGATATTGGAGAAAAACACCAGGAGTATTCTCTTTCTAGGGAAAATTGTGGACCCAACAGAAGTGTAGTTGGGAAAGAGGTTGTTGGCTAATTGCATGTGCTTATTGCAATGAGAAATAAATAAATAGTATAGCCTGATGTGATCGATGTGGGCTTGGATGTGCTTTCCTTTGTACAGGGGTGGAGACTGGACCCTAGCCGAACTGCATTGGGTGTGAAAGAGGCCACTCTTATGTTCAGATAGTCAATGAGTGACTCATTACCCAAAGCAAAAGAAGGCCCCATGTCAATGCAATCCTCTTTGTCAGAACCCCAGTTAGTTAGCTCCCAGTTAGTTAGCTCCAAGGAATTTTACTGGGCTGACAAATGCTCTGTCTTCTGCCCTCTCGGAGAATAGTTGAAATGCAGGTCAGGTCCTCCTAACCCATTATTTTCATAATAAGTACAATGAATATTAAGCAACATAAATGCAGTAGATTATGTATGAACTTCTCAACCTCTTTCCTACCACCCCATCAAAATTGTTCTCTGTGTTCTTGCCAGAACTGCCATTGGTGGGTTGTAAAAAGGTGTTTTCACTACAGGACTGAGTCACCGACTGAGAGCTACTGCTAGGGATGTCGCTTTTGTGACCTAACAAGCATGGGACAAAAAAGCAATAGAGACAGAGATGAACTTCACTGTACAAGCCCACCTTGCCCCTAAAAAGTTTCCTTATTGATAAGCTATAAGTTGGCAGTGGAGAAGGAAAGTGATTCATTCATATTATATCTCATGGCCCTTCCTTTTCTGTATTCTAATCAGACTCCTTTCCAAATGTTGTACCTCAGTCCCACTTGCTCAAGTATAAATCTCCTGGTTAGTTTCACTGAAGTTTGATACCTCCCTATCCTCAGATCCTTCAGCAATTTTCCCTTGTCTGTTCATGCCCTTCTACTCCCATCCACCATACTAGACTTCCTCTCAGACAATACGTATTCAAATCTCCAATATTAGAATTCAGTACACATAAATAGTACAATGACTGTTAATGATGTACTGTCTGAAGTTCTAGCCCTAAGACGAAACTCTTCAGTGACAAGGAAATAATAATAAATGCATCAGTGCTTTTGCAGATATTGTGCTTCCAGATTGAACTAAATAGATATGTTTAGAAAAGTATGTAGCCCACAAACATTCTAGTGTTTTATTAGACAATTTGCATGGAGGTTTGCTGACTCCTGGTATAGTTTGCATTTTGGTTTTATGGATAATAAACTGGAAGCCCAGGAAGGGAAGGTGATTTATAGCACAGAAAAGTCATCACTAACATGCAGTTTGGTTTCACTGAAGTTACAATACAATCCTGGCTCTGCTACTTATACTGTTTTGTGATCTTGGACAACGTATTAAACCTTGCACCTTGTTTTCCTCATCTGTAAAATGGGAACACTAATAATATTCGTGTCAGCAGGATTTTGTGAACATTCCTTGCTACAGAATATGTAATGTTCTCATCACAGAGTCAGACATCTGATAAAAAGCCTTGTAAATATTAATTGTTTTTCTTGTTGGTCAACATCAGCCAGGAGCCTAGTGTCAAAGCCAAGGTTGTAGTGTGGGTCTCCCAGTTTGCAGATTTATGTTCTCTGGCACAGACCCTACATCCAGAGGCCAGAGTTAATGTTATATAGGCACCTTCCTAAACCTCCCCAAATGAATTGGATCAGAGGTTGTTCTTGGAGGAATATCAGTTTCTCCAGGGGTAAGTCAGGAATTACCAAGACACTGTCTTTCAAGCAGAGACTAAATCTCATTCAATCATTCATTCCTGTAGCCAGATCATGAAGAACTACCACTATTCACCATATAAATCTCAGCTTATTCTAGCAAACTAGGACTAGAAGATAACTTCCGTAATTTCAAAAATGTTAACCATAAAATACCTATACCAATATTTCAGTAGTAAAAGTTCACAGCAGAATTTTTACTAAATTGGGAAAAAGACAAGTATTTTCTCTATCATTGTTTCTATTAAACTTATACTGGAGGTCCTAGTGAATACAGCAAGATAAGAAAAAGAAATACACATTATAAAAAATGTAATGTAAAGGAGGAAACAAATCTCTCTACTCAGAAAAACCAAGAAAAATCTATGGGTAAACTCTTAGAACAAAAGGGAGAAAACTTGTTGGGGGACAGGGTACAAAAGAGTAGTGGCATACATCGTATGAACTTCATCAGCTCTGTTTTCCTTTCTCCATTATAACAGAATCATAGCCACAAGGCTTCCCTGATATATTGCATTTCCTAGCCTCCCTTACAACTAAGTGTGACCATGAGACTAAGTTCTAATTAATGGAATATGAGTGTAGGTGTGGTGTGACATTTACTGGTCAGGGCATTACAATAGTTGGGTACCTCCTTCACTCTTTTTCCATCTCCTTTGAACTGGATTGTGGACTTACTTATGATCTAGTTTGACCACCAAGCAGATGAAGAGCTTTTTGGCAGTCTGGTGTAATGTATGTGCCTCTTTTCAGAATAGTTTAAATGCCAAAAATTTTAGGATTACAAAGGCCATCAGTAACATTGAAATATAATTATAAAAAATAATACAATTGAAATGACTGATATAGTAATATGTATGCTTCCATCATAACATATTAATTAATAAGATCTTATAACTGGTATAATAAATACATTCTTTCCAAAGTAATAGGAAGTATAATTGTTTTGAAATTATGTGAACTTTGTTTGTGACAAAATCACAGGTACATTTGCCACTACTGTGGTTTGTGGCCCACAGTTATAAATGAACAAAATGCTAAATTTTGGTTGGAGGCTGGCAAAATTAAATATGAATTTTTTTCATAAACAAATTTATAGATTCTCAGAATTTTGCCCTTAGACATCCTTGAAGTTTCTTTGGACTCCAGGTTAAAAATTCTGCCTTTGCAGAAAAACAGGATGGAAAAGACCTGATATCTAAATACCCACATGGAAAAGAGGTGGCCACTGACCTAAAATTCTTATCCCAGATGATTAGGTGACCAGAAATAATTTTCTGTCTTCTTTAAGAATTAGACTTATTGCTGAGTCTATTTACTAATCAGGCTGCCATAACAATACTACAAGCTGATTAGCTTAAAAAAGAAATTAATTTTGTCACTGTTCTGGAGGCTAGAAGTCTGTGATCAAGGTGATGGCAAATTCCATTTCTGTTGAAATCTTTCTTCCTAGCTGAAGCCTTTGTGCTATGTCCTCTCATGGCTTTTCCTCCCATGCATACATGTGTGTGGAAAGAGCAAGTGAGCTCTCAGGTATCTCTTCTTATAAGAATACTAATCTTATCAGATCACGGCCCCACTTTGGTCACGTCATTTAACCTTAATTACTTCCTTAGTCCATATATAGCCACACTGGGGGAGGGGTAGGGCTTCAATGTATGAATGGGGGGAGCAAATACATTCAGTCCATAACACTAGCCTTATTCCAAGTCATACAGAAATTGGTAGCACTAGTGGGGATGTTGCTGGTTATATTCTCCAGGAAGCAGACAGAGTTCATCATACAGGATGTTTACAGGGAGTTTCTTTGCGACCGATGCAATGAAATGGATGAGGCTTCACACAACTCCCTCAATCAGTCATTGGATATGGGCCAGACATCTCTCTACAGCTGAGGCTATCCTATAAAGGTCTAAAGCTGAAGACTTTCTACTGACAGGACACCTAGAATCTGGAAAAACAAGTCCTTTCCCTGAAGAGGAATATGTATGGTACATCTCCATGTCCAACACAATCTATTTCTTATGCTGCTTAAATCTACTTCTTCATATAAGTCCAAGAAGCAGATCCTCCAGAGTCCTCCACTATCTGTTCTATATTCCTATTCTTCTCAGCTGGCCTCTGTACCTCACTTCGTGACATGACTGAGACCCTCATCCCTGACAAGTCTTGAACACTTCTCTGGCCAAGGTTGCTACATATGTCTATTTCCCATCAAAACTGGTCAAAAGAGTATCAAAAGGCACCATTTGGATTGCTCTGGTGCCAAGCATATTCAGCTTGCTCCCACTGTGTAACATTTCTTCCTCCTCCTGATAGAGAGGGTCAATTGCCTTTGCCTTAGATGGTGTAATAGTCTGAATCCATTTTTTAATGCTTGACTGCTAACATCTTCTAAGCCTCACCCCTCCCTATTCCCCTTGTGTACCACATCTGGGCAAGCTTATAAGTAACTAAGGTGTTCCCTCCTTTGGTGCTGATGGGAGGTTCAAATCACACAGCATGTACAAAAGAATCTCCATACCCTATGCACCATAAAACCCCAAGCCAGTTTCATTTCCCTGATCTCTGAAGTCATTTTTGGACGAGCATAAGAAGCCAGCTCTTTTGAAAAATCCTTACTATGTAAGTAATAAGACTTTAACATGTGTATGTGTGTGTGTGTGTGTGTGTGTGTTTACCAGTCTTGACATCTGAAACAAATTTTGAGCGGGGTCCATTCTGTGTCTATAAGGATGGCCACAACAGATGGTGACTCCTCTTGTTGTTTGCTATTCCCTGAACAAAAGAATCCTGAAGTGTCAACACAACATCCATAGCTTATAGTACAATGGGACTCTTGCTGGTTTTCATGGGGGAAGTGTTTGTCTTTTGGAGATCATGATCTGCCACCCTAAAGAGCCCAGAATTGTAGGAACAGAAAGAAAAATTTCATCTCTGGACTGTCTTTAGATACAAGACTACAATATCAACTCTTCCCTGGATCTCTGCTCTGCTAGCATGCCCTGCAGATTTTGGACTTGCCAGCTTCCACAATCATGTGACCCAATTCCATAAAATCAAACAATGAATCTCATATACATTATATGTGTTGCTCATTTCCAGCTGAGGCCTCACTAAAGTCACCTTAATGTCCATATTTCTAGATTTCACTGTAAAACTCTTCCAGCATCTACCCGTTACCCAGTTCCAAAGCCACTTCCACATTTTTAGGTATTTGCTATAGCAGCACCCTATTTCTCACTAACAAAACATGTCATAGTCTGCTTGGGCTGCCATAACAAAATGTCATCAGTTGGGTGGCTTATATGACAGAAATGTATCTTATCATAGTTTTAGAGGCTAGGAGTCCCAGATCAAGGTGCAGTAGGAATTATTTCTAACAAGTATTAGCCTCCTGCCTTATAGATAACCACCTTCTCACTCTATCCTGACATAGACTTTCTCAGTGTGTGTGTGTGTGTGTGTGTGTGTGTGTGTGGAGAGAGATCGCTCTCTCTCCTTCTTCTTGTAAGGTCCTCAGTGTTATCAGATTAGGACCCCACCCTTATGGCTTCGTTTTTAGCTTAATTACAGTCTAAAAGCTCTATCTCCACATACTGTCACATTGTGGATTAGGGTTTCAGCACATAAAATTTGGAGGGACATATTCAGTCCATAGGAGTGGTCCTGCAGCATTTAAAATGCCAACAGTATACTTCTGGACTCTAAATAGAAAGACTTCGGCCTGAAAAAGTCTTCAAGAAAAAAGGCTTGTTACTATTTACAATAGCCAGGACATGGAAGCAACCTAAATGTCCATCAACAGAGGAATGGATAAAAAATATGTGGTACATATATACAATGGAATATTACTCAGCCATAAAAAAGAATGAAATAATGCCATTTGCAGCAACATCCTTGGGTCTAGAGATCATCATACTGAGTGAAGTAAGTCAGACAAAGACAAATATCATATGACGTCATTTATAAGTGGAATCTAAAAAAATGGTACAAATGAACTTATTTACAAAACAGAAATAGTCGCAGATGTAGAAAACAAACTTATGATTACTAGGGGGAGGAGGGAAGGATAAATTGGGAGATTGGGATTGACATATACACATTACTATATATAAAATAGATAACTAGTAAGGACCTACTGTATAGCACAGGGAACTCTTCTCAACACTCTGTAATGACCTATATGGGAAAAGAATCTAAAAAAGAGTGGATATGGGGCTTCCTTGGTGACGCAGTGGTTGAGCGTCTGCCTGCCGATGCAGGGGACATGGGTTCATGCCCTGGTCTGGGAGGATCCCACATGCCGCGGAGCGGCTGGGCCCGTGAGCCATGGCCGCTGAGCCTGCGCGTCTGGAGCCTGCGCTCCGCAATGGGAGAGGCCACAACAGTGAGAGGCCCGTGTAGCGCAAAAAAAAAAAAAAAAAAAAAGAGTGGATATATGTTTATGTGTAACTTATTTACTTTGCTGTACACCTGAAACTAACACAACATTTTAAATCAGCTATACTCCAATAAAATTTTTTAAAAAGTCTCATTAAGTCTCTTCAGTTAGAGAGAAAATGGTAGAATAGAAAACCTTAAAAGCCCATTCTTCCACAAAAATAGTAAACTGGCAAAACCTGTCAGAATCAATTTTACCAAACTCTGGAAAGTTATTAATATATACACACCTAACATAGGAGCACCAAATATATGGCAGTTATTAGCAGACCTAAAGGGAGATATTGACAGCAACACAATAATAGTAACAGACTTTAACATGCCACTTACATCAATGGATAGATCATCCAGACAGAAAGTCAACAAAATAACTTCAGCCTTAAATGAAATACTATAGCAGATGGACTAATAGATATATACAGAAAATTCCAAAATGCTCAGGCCCAGGTGGCTTCACTGTCAAATTCTACCAAATTTTTATAAAAGAATTAAAATGAATTATTCTCAAACTCTTGCAAAAATATAGAAGAAGAAAGAACACTTCCTAACTTATTCTATTAGGCCAGTATTACCTTGATACCAAGGCCAGACAAAGACTTCACACACACACACACAAAACAACAAATACCAATATCATTTATAGATATAGATGCAAATATCCTCAACAAAATACTAGTAGGCTGAACCTGGCAACATATAAAAAGTATTATACACCATGCCCATGGGAGATTTATCCCAGGAAAGCAATGGTGGTTCAACATACAAAACTCAATCAATATAATACAGTATATTAACAGAATGAATAAAAAAGCACAATAACATTTCAATAATTGAAGAGAAAGTGTTTGAAAAATTAAACACACCTTCATGATATAAGCAATCAACCAGGTAGGAATAAAAGGGAACTTCCTCAACATAATAAAGGACATTTGTTAAGAACCCAAAGCCAATACCATACTCAATAGTGAGAAACTGGCAGCATTTCTCCCCAAATCAGGAAAAAGACAAGGATGCCCAATATCACCACTTATATTCAATATTTTACTGGCATTTATATCCAAAGCAATTAAGCAAGAAAAATAAATAAATATCCGACAGATTGGAAAGGAGGAAAAATTATTTCTATTTGTAGATGAAAACCCTTAAGAATCCATAGGATACTACTGAAACTAATAAAGAAGTTCAGCCATATTGTAGGATATAAAGCAACATACAAAAATCAGGTCTATATCTATATACTAGCAATAAATAATCTTAAAGGAAATTAAGAAAACAATTCATTTACAATAGCATCATAAAGATTTAAATATTTAGGAATAAATTTAACTAAAGAAATGCAAGACTTGCACATTGAAACTATACAATATTGTTGAAAGAAATTAAAGAATACATAAATTAATGGAAAGTCATCCGGGGTTCATGGATTAGAAGACTTAATATTGTTAAACTGGCATTACTCACCCAATATGGATCCACAGATTAAATGTAATCCTAGTCAAAATTCCAACCACCTTTTCTTGCAGAAATGGAAAAGCAGGTCCTAAAATTCATAAGGAAGTACAAGGGACACTGAGTAGCCAAAAAATCTTGAAAAAGAACAAAGATGTAGAAATTACACTTCCTGGTTTATAAACCTATGCCAACCTATAGTAATCAAAGCAGTGTGGTACTGGTATTGATAAACATGTGGATCAATGGAATAGAATTTAATTCTACAAATAAACCCATACATCTATGGTGAGTTGATTTTGGGCAAGGGTCCCAAGACCATTCAATGAGAAATTATAGTCTGTTTGACACATGATGTTGTGACAGCTGGATATCAACATGAAAAAGAATGAAGTTGGACCGTTATATCACACCATATACAAAAATTAACTTCAAATAGAAAAGGTTCTAATTAACTCAAGTAGATAAAGGTCTTTGAAAGGTTTATTAAGACTTCATTTAAACTGATACACTCAGTCTTTCAGCAAAGATCAGATTATAGCTGTTTCCTTCTCACCCAACCCAACAGATTTAGATGGCCTCAATTAAGAAAAGAGGTTGACAGAGAGTGAGGAAGCAAAGAAATAAGGTAGACTTAATCGTGTCTAGCAAAAAAGTTGGATATTATTGCTGTCATGTGGGACTGAACGAATGCAAATAGACTGAAAGCTTATTGAGTTTTGAGGCAATTGCACTGACAGAGAAACCACAAACTTGTTGTAGAAGAGTTTATGACTGTATAGCCTGGTCCCCAAACCTGTACCATCAGGAAGAGGGGTGTGGAAAATTGTGTATCCACCAAGGAAGGAAATATCCCCCAAACCCACTTGAGATATTACTATGGATAGCAATGGACAAGGGAGTTTCTCACAGAGAGAAGATTCACTATCTAATCAGTGAACCTCCCTCACTACCAGGGCAGAGTGTCTTCAGACCTGATCAGTAAGATTCCATCATTGCTATGAACAAGTGATCACAGTATATCTTTCATTCTTCCGTTTTTATAATGGAAGTTTTTATTCAGCTTACTCTGTCCATATTCCACCATTGTCTATTGGAGACGTGGGAGAGACTTATAATTTAACTTTTAGTTCAAAAGGATCTACATGTGGACCTCATGGAGAGGACTGCACATCACCCAGAGATCCTGGATTTTGAACTGAATGTAGTAACTGGTTAGAACATTGGCTTATCTTCTTTGGAGAGGGAGTCAGTATATTCTAGATGTGAGAAGGAAGATGCATACAGATATATATAGCTAAGGAAACACTGTAGATGAGGGAATAAAGGCTCAGGGGCTTAAGGAATTTTCCCAAACTTAAATGGCTTTTTTAGTGTTGAGACAGGATTCTTACTGCCATCTCACTCTGGAGCCTTTGCTCTTGGCTAGGACATTACTTGTCTCCTGGAAAAATAGTAGAAATAAGGGCATTGCCAGCAGTACTGGTATTTGTACAGTTACTTCCTGCTACAGCAGGAGGCCACCCACAGGTAAATAGAAAGCAATTAGCAAAAGCAGTCAGAAAGCTTCATCATTTTTCAACATTTCCAAGAAGTTAGTTGGAAACTTGGAACTTGGAATTAAAGGCCCAGAAGCAGAGGCGGACCCACAAACCTTCTTGATGCATTCATTCATTCATTCAACAGACATAAATGGAGGGCCTATCATATGCCAGGATCTGTTCCAACAAAACAAAACAAAAATATTCATGGAGATTACAATCCAAGTGTGGAAAGACTGACAGTAAACTAAATAAGTAAAATATATTAGGTCTTGCATAGTTATGAGTATCATGGAGAACAATAAAGCAAGGAAGAAGGAAAGTACAACAGTTCAGATATAATGGTCCCTTTCTGTGGGTTGGAGAAACAAGGGTTACTCTTTCTGTTTGATATACCACACTTCCCAGAACCTGAGATGAAACACCCTCACAAGGTCTAAGTTGATTTTTGCTCCCCCCTATCACCTATTTGTTTTATTTCCTTGCAAATTATTAACTTTGCAAGGTACGATTTTGCAAGGGTTTGTCTCAGTCTGCACCTCCCTTCCCCTATCCTGTTGTGGCAATTGTCTTATCTACTTTCCATCTCTCTACTGCCCATCCAACAGGCCTGTTCTTTGCTGATTGTGGGCCTATGACTCCTGATGTTGTTCCACTTATTTCCTGCCTCTTATCTCAGTCTTTTCTTATTCATTCAAGGAGCCAGACTAGCACCACAAGTGTGAGTTTTGGAATCAGAGGAACCTGAATTTAAACCTTGGTTCTATCACTTACTGGGTATGGGAACTTTGGCAAATCACTTAATGCCTGAATAGCATGAGATGAATATAATGCTAGGAAAACAATCTAAACTTGTTATTTAGATTGACAAGTTGGCACCAGAATGTAAATTAATGCGACTCTTCTCTGGCAGTACATCCGAAGGCTCAGATCAGGCAAGAATTAAAGTTTGAGTATACCACTGAACAATGAAGTCCAACTGCTAAGGTGCTGGTAAAAAGAAAAGGGTATATTAAATGGAGAGTGGAGTAAGGAAGTCATAAATGCTAAATATGATCTCAATACCAGCTAAAGAAATATGGGTTTTGCAAAAAGGTCTTAACAAGTAGGTTCTTTCTTCCTGGTCATGGATTTATACCTATATATTTTAATTAATATAGTCCCTTTCTTCCAAAACTGTACATAAACTGTGTTTATGATGGCGAAATTTAGTCCACAAGTTGAGGAATATTGAAGTATAATCACAATAAGTCTAGAGGAAGTATGAGCATTACCCATAGATCCTGGAATTGGAGGTCAGTGAAGTGACTGAAGAAATGTTGGAAAGTGACAGAATTTATTTTGGATTATATATAAGATAATTGTATCTTTTTAGGTAAGAACATTTTTGGAAGAAAGTATTTGAGAAGAAGGAGATGTAGATATTGGGTAGCCCTAAGCATGGATTCTAATAGACATGTATTGCTTTTTAGCAACCCAGCATCAACTTTCCCAGTTCTTATTGTACTCCAGTTTCCTTTTAAAGAAGTACCCTTGCCTTTTATATTAAATCTACTTAAATCAATGGCACTTCTCTCCTCTAATGAAGGGGCAGGCATATCTTGACCTAAGTTAGAATAATCTAATGCTCTGTGGCTAGATTTTGGATCTTAATAATAGGGACACAAGAATGAAAATGTCTGAGGTCTAAGCAATCCATGTGTCAGTATCTTCATCAGACCAATCATGCTACATCACCACTTTTGATTATTCCTAGCCCAGTTGTCCAGTTTCCTGTTGGTTCTCTGAGCTCTTAATATCATTATAGCAAATTCACTTTTTAAGTTTGCCTGAGTTATTTTCTATTTTTTTAACTTTAAAAAATTAAAGAATTTCAATATGATAAACCAATGATGTACATGGGTACTAGCATTAGAGCATGGGTTTAAATTCTGGTCCCACAACTTATTTAAACTCTCTGGGCCTCAGTTTCTTTAGTATTTGTAGAAAGGAGATGATTAAAATGGCACCTACATCATAGAGTTATTGTGTGATGTGTCCAATAAATGTTAGCTTTTACTATCATGTAACTGACTAAATTTTCTTAAATTAAATATTCCTACCCTTTTGTCCTTCATTGCCATGTTATAAGGAGGAATCCCCTGTTGCCTGGGCAGCTCCCAGACATGGGATTTTATTGTGCTGATTGGTATAATGGATAGAGCTGCAGGACTGAAGGACCCTTAAAAGATTTGCTCAGTTTACCTTTGAAAGGTAAAGGTAAACTGAGCTAATTCTTAGGAAGAGGTGACTATTTCAAATTGATTTTCAATGATTTTTGGATATCGGACTGGAGTCTTTTGAATATAACGTTGTGATGTAACTGATCAGAGACAACAAGCTTTACATTGTATTAATTAAAATAAATTAGGTGTTTGTGCGATGTTATGGGGGAGGTTCTTCCCCTGATATGTTCCTGGGAGTTTCAGCTGAAGCATTCTGTCTTGTCCCCTCTGCCACATAATTTCTTTTTAGGCAATGTCGATCAATACTTCCTCTATCTGTGCTCATTTCCCGATTGTCTTCTGTAATTAAGTCTTCATCACCAACATGCACATAGTTAAATTTTTGACCTGAATAGTCTCTATGGTTCATAATATTCCCATTGGCCTGCCTCAGAGTTCTAAAGCACTTTGTCAATATTATTTAACTAATGTTTACTTTGAAAACACTGAGGACCTTTAAACTCTCCCCATTAAGTACTTTACTGTTTCCATCTGGCAGCAACAAGTTTTGCTAAAGACAGGGTTCAAATGTCTCTTTCCCTGGTGCTAGAGCAGGACTACTTGAGAAAAATCTCTGCTTTTAATAAAAGTGACTTTAACTATGAGAGGAACATCTTTTCTTATTGCTTATCCTAAATTATGCTCCCAGAATTTGCTAATTCTGTGGGAGCTTGGATTTATTTATTTGTTTATTTATTCATTCAGCTGTGAATCTTCCTCTTTATGGGAATGTAGCCCTTTTACTCCCCAACAATGCTGCATTTGTAGCAAAAGGCTTTGAAAATCAACTACATTTTTGATGTTCAGGCATACATACAAAACATTTAATAGTAGTTGACCCTTAGTAGTGGGGGATGGAGATGTGGATGTTGGGTATTTAAATTTTTATTTTATACATTTCTTTCTTTTTTAAAAAAAAGGATCATGTGATGCTTTTATAATTACACATTTTCCTAAACTGTAGATTCTTCCTTATGAAGCCATTTTCTAAGGAAATCTATTATAATAATACTCTCTATATCTAGGTATTTTATCCAGCTCAAATTCATGCTCAATCATGATAATTATTTTCTTGCTTATGCCCTTGACTCCCTTGCTCTTCTTTCATTTTGGCACACTTACTTGGGAAACTAGAACCTTGATTAAATCCACCTTTCTTTCATACCTGCACCTGAAAAGCTGACCATGACTGGAGAAAAAAATTGCACAATAAATTAATGACCACATACCTAAAGTATGTTTTTAATGCTGCCAGATACCTTGTTATTTGTTTTAAATCCATTAAATCTCCCATGCACAAAGGTGACTATTTCACAGCTTCTTCTCTCTCTTCAAACCTCTAATACCATCTCCCCCATCTTCTCTCTCAACTGATTTCTTTGCTTCCTACTTTGGAGATAAATTGAAACAAAGGGGAATTTCCACATACTCTCATCACTACTTCTAACCACTTAGCGGCATCTGCACCCATATACGCTAACTTCCTGCTTGTACAAAGATGATCTTTCCTTACTTTTCTCTAAAATCAATCTTTTTTGCACTAGATTGCATATTCTTTTACCCACTTTTGCTTAAGCCCCAGAGATTCTTCCTTCACTCTCCTATAAATTCTTATTTTTTTCTCTCTAGTGGATCATTCCAATAAATACACAAATTTCCTATTACTTCTTCCATCATAAAAGAAAAGTTCCCTGATATCACTTCCCTGTTATCTGGCACCAAATTCTTTTACTCACTTGCACAGTAAAACAAAAATTTTTACTAATACTTGACGTATACAATTTCTCTCATCCCATTCTCTGTTCTCTCTCTCTCTCTGCCCCCTCTCTCTTACACATGTGCATACACACTCATCTTTAATATAATTCACATGTATTGAAATAATTATATTGAAAGTGTACGTTCAATGAGTTTTCACAAATGTATACACCCTCAAAATCCATCCTCAAATGGAGATATAAAATATTTGCATCAATCCAGAAAGTTTCCACATGTCCCTTTGCAATGTCTCCACATCATTTACTGTTTCCATTTCTATTACTATAGGCTAGTTTAATCTGTTCTTAAATGTAAATGTACTTAATAGTCCATAGATAGATGCTTTTATGCCTAGCTTTTTTACCTCTGTATTGTAAGGATTGAAATTCCATGTGCTGCCTTGACATCTTTGAGACTCACGTAGCCCCAAATGGTTAGCTGTGAGTTCTCCTGATCTCACCATGTATGCTCCACATCCAGCAGGGAAAGCTTCCCACCTAGTTAGTCTCTTTATCAGTGGGTTCAGCGGCACCCAATCGGGTCTTGAACCTAAGGTGTTTTACTTCCATGACAACCCGTGAAACTATTCAAACAAATTACAGGTTTGTTTAAAGGTACTGTTTTTCACACGTCTGTATTTTTATATACTTCATTATAATATTTATATAATTTTATAGTAATGATTTTGGATTTGGGCAGAATTATAAATTTCTGTAATGGATGAGAATATCTTGTTTACTTCATACCACCAGGCCTCAAGACTGGATATAAACAAGGGAATGAGTATAGACAGAGAAGGGAAATAAGGACTGAACCCTGGGGAATGCCAGTGTTAAGGGGTTAGCTAGAATAGGAGAAACTAGAAAGGGCCGTGAGAAGAAGCTGTCAATGAGGTTGTAGAAAAAAACATAAGAATGCCATTTCTTGGAAATCAAGGGAAAAAGGTTTATCAAAGAGAAGGTGTAATCAACTGTGTTAAATGCTGTTGCTAGGTCAATTAATATGAAGTCTGAACCACATATGATGCACCTCAGCCCTGGGGTCTGACACTGGGAACACAAGCCCCCTTAGCTGTTTGAAAAACAGTGAGACTTTTAGTAAATGGCTGTAAGAAGCAAAGACTCTTCTTGAAGAGCATGTGCATAGACTTGCACACTCACAGTCACAGCTCAGAGGCAGCAGATTGAAAACTGCCTAGAGTTCTGGCCAGTTTTCCAGGACTGCTGCAGCACACCCCCAGCCCACACCAGGCTCCTACTCCAGCCCCTCTTGCTCCGGTGTTGCTCCCCACTGAGACGGAGCCTACCATTGCCAATGAGAATGCACACACTTGAAGGGAATAGAGGCAGCTCAGACCTGACCCTGCCTCTGACCAGAGCTGGGCAGCGATTACCAGCTTGCATGTCCCTGTACACACTCCAGAGAAAGTGAAGCTAGCTCCAGGGCAGAGACAGCCACTGCAGGAGCATGCATTCCTCTACACACTTGGGAGAGGGTGGGGGCTGCTCAGTGGTGTAGTACCCACCCCTCTGGCCAGGACCCAGCCTCTAACTAAGGTATGCATACCAGGGGAAAAGTGAAACCAGCACAGAAGTGCAGCACTAAGCCCTCAAGCCCCAGCCATGTCCCAGACCAAGATGGAGACTGCCTTTATACCAAGGAGAAACTCAGTTCCCTGAGGGCTCCTGCTCCAGCTCCTCAGCCCCCAACCCCACCCATGATAAGGGGATGACAGCCACTAAGCTTAGGAAAAGTCCTGACTTGCACCTGGCTTTGGTTCTAGTCCCTCTGACTCCAGCCCTACCTCCCACTAAGGTGGTGGCTGCCAGCACACCCCAGGGAAAGATGCAGCCCATGCTCATTTCAGGTCCAGCTCTTCCACCAAAGCCACTGTGCACAAGCAGATTGCATAGAGATACTCCCACACAAGGGCACACCTTGAAGACTGGGATGGGTAAATGTTTCACCTAATTTCACAGAGACAGAGAAAGTTAAACAAAATGAAAAGACACAGGGACATGTTTCAAATTAAAGAACAAGGGGGAAAAATCACTGAAAAAAACCCCTAATGAAACAGAGATAATTACCTGATAAAGAGTTCAAAACAATAGTAATAAGAATGCTAACTGAAGTGAGGAAAAGACTAGATGAACATAGTGAGAATTTTAACAAATAACCAGAAAATATAAAAAAGAAACAGTCAGAGCTGAAGAATACAATAACTGAAATGAAAAATACTTTAGAGGGAATTAACAGTGGATTAGGTGATACAGAAGAGTGCATAAGTGATCTGCAAAATAGAATAATGGAAGTCACCCAATTAGAACAGTAAAAAGGAAAACAAATTTTAAAAATGAGAATAGTTTAAGGGACTTCTGGAGAAACATCAAACATATATTTTTAAAATTAATTAATTTATTTTTGGCTGCGTTGGGTTTTTGTTGCTGTGAGTAGGCTTTCTCTAGTTGTGGCAAGTGGGGGCTACTCTTCATTGCAGTGCACAGGCTTCTCATTGTGGTGGCTTTTCTTGTTGTGGAGCATGGGCTCTAGGCATGAAGTCTTCAGTAGTTGTAGCTCGTGAGCTCTAGAGCACAGGCTCAGTAGTTATAGTGCATGGGCTTAGTTGCTCCACGGCATGTGGGGTCTTCCCAGACCAGGGCTCAAACCCGTGTCCCCTGCATTGGCAGGTGGATTCTTAACCACTGCACCACAAGGGAAGCCCCATAAAATGTATTAACATTCATATTATAGGGGTCCTGGAGGGAGAAGAGAGAGAGAAAGGGGTAGAAAAATTATTTGATGGAATTATGGCTGAAAATTTCCTGAACCTGAAGAAGGAAACATATATGTCCAGGTACAGGAAATACAGAGTTCTAAACAAGATGAACCCAATAGACCCACAACAAGACATATAATTAAGATGGCAAAAGTTAAAGATAAAATGACAATTCTGAAGGCAGCAAGAGAAAAACAAACAAGAGTCACATACAAGGGAACCCCCACAAGTCTATCAGCTGATTTTTTAGCAGAAACTTTGCAGGCCAGAGGGGAGTGCCATAATATATTTAAAGTGCTGAAAGGGAAAAGCTTACAACCTAGGATACTCTGCCTAGCAAGGTTATCATTCAGAATTGAAGGTGAGATAAAGAGCTTCTTAGACAAGCAAAAACCTAAGAGTCCATCAATACTAAACTGAACTTATAAGAAGTGTTAAAGGGTCTGCTTTAAGTGAAAAAGATAAGGCTACAACAAGAAAAATGAGTTATAGGAAGGGAAAAATCATACTGGTAAAGGCAAATGTATAGTAAAGGCTGTGGATCAGCCACTTAAATAAGCTAGTACAAAGATTAAAAGACAAAATTGTAAAATCAAATATAACTACAATAAATAGTTAATAGATAGACAGTAAGATGTAAAATATGACATCAAAAACACAAAACATGGAGGGGAGAGTAAAAAATGTAGAGCTTTTAGAATGTGTTTGAACTTAAATGATTATCAGTTTAAAACAGGTTAGATATGGTTATAGGTCAGCACATATGAACTCCATGGTAACCACAAATCAAAACCCAACAGTAGATAAACAGAAACTAGAGAGAAAGAAACAAAAACATAACACTAAACAAAATCATCAAACCACAAGGGAAGAGACTAAAAGAAGAAAAGAACAGAAAAAAACTACAAAAACAACCAGAAAACAAATAACACAATGGCAGTAAGTATTTACTTGTCAATAATCACTTTAAGTGTCAATGGATGAAATGCTCCCATCAAAAGACACAGGGTGGCTGAATGGATAAAAAAACAAACCATCTATATTCTGTTTACAAAAGACTCACTTCAGAGCTAAGGCCACAGACAGACTGAAAGTGAAGGGATGGAAGCAGATATTCCATGCAAATGGAATTGAAAAGAAATCTGGGGTAGCAATACTCATATGAGACAAAGTAGAATTTAAAACAAAGAAATCTATAATAAAAGACAAAAAAGAGCATTATATAGTGATAAAGGGATCAGTACAAGAGGATATAACTTTAGTAAATGTATATGCACCTAATATAGTAGAACTTACATATATAAGGCAAATATTAATAGACATAAAAAGAGAAACTGACAAGAATACAATAATAGTAGAGGACTTTAACACTCCACTTACATCAATGAACAGATCATCCAGACAGAAAATCAGTAGGGAAACAGTGGACTTAAATGACACACACATTATAGCAGTTGGACTTAAAAGATATCTACAGGGCATTCCATCCAAAAACAGCAGAATACACATTCTTTTCACATGCACATGGAATGTCCTCCAAGATAAATCACATGCTAGGCCACAAAACAAGTCTCAACAAATTTAAGAGGACAGAAATTATACCAAGCATCTTTTCTGACTACAAGGATATGAAAATAGAAATCAGTTACAGGAAGAAAAATGGGAAAAACATGAAAATGTAAATACTAAACAACATACTACTAAACAACCAATAGGTCAATGAAGAAATCAAAGGAAATCAGAAAATACTTCGAGACAAAAATAAAAACACAACTTTCCAAATTCTATCTGACTCAGCAAAAGCAGTTCTAAGAGGGAAGTTTATAGTGATAAAGTCATACCACAAGAAACAAAAAAAACCCTCAAATAAACAACCTAACCTACCATCTAACAAAATTAGAAAAAGAAGAACAAACAAAATCCAAAGTTAGAAGAAGGAAGGAAACAATGAAGATCAGAGTGGAAATAAAATAGAGATCTCTGACCAAATAGAAAGATCATTGAAACCAAGAGCTGGTTTTTTAAAAAGATAAAAAAATTGATTAGCCTTTAGCCAGGTTCATTAGAAAAAAAGAGAAAGGACCCAAATAAACAAAATAAGAAATGAAAGGGGAGAAGTTACAATTGATATCACAGAAATACTAATATCATAAGAAAATACTATGAACAATTATAAGCAAACAAATTGGACAATCAGGAAGAAATAGATAAATTCATAGAAACATACAATTTTCCAAAACTGAATCAGGAAGAAATAGATAATCTGAACAGACTGATGACTAGCACTGAAATTGAATCAGTAATCAAAAAATTCCCAACAAACAAAAGTCCAGGATGAGATAGCTTCACAGGGGGATTCTACCAAACATATAAAGAAGAGGTAATACCTATCCTTCTCAAACTATTCCAAAAAATTAACAGAAGGGAACACTCCCAAATTCATTCTATGGGGACACGATTACCCTGATATGGAAACCAGAGAAAGACACTACAAAACCCCAAAATTACAGGCTAATATACCTGATGAATATATATGCAAAATATCTTCAACAAAATATTAGCAAACTGAATTCAACAATATATAAAAAGTATCATACACCGTGATCAAGTGGGATTTATTCTAGGGATGCAGGAATGCAAGATCAATATCTGCAAATCAATGTGTGACACATATTAACAAAATGAAGTGTAAAAATCACACGATCATCTCAATAGATGCAGAAAAAGCTTTTGACAACATGTAACATCAATTTATGATAGAAACTCTCAACAAAGTGAGTGTAGAGGAAATGTACCTCCACATAATAAAAGCCATAAATGACAAACCAACAGTTAACATCATACTCAATGTTAAAAAGCTGAAAGCTTTCCTCTAAGATGAAGAATAAGACAATGATGACCACTTTCATCATATCTATTCTGCATAGTATTGGAAGTACTAGCCACAGCAATTAGACAAGAATAATACATAAAAAGTATCCAAATTGGAAGGGAAGAAGTAATACTATCACTATTTGCATATGATATACTATATATAGAAACCCATAAAATCTCCACCAAAAAATATTAGAACTAATAAATTAATTCAGTGAAGTTGTAAGATGCAAGATTACTATACAGAAATCTGTTGAATTTCTATACACTAATACCAAACTATCAGAAAGAGAACAATCCCATTTACAGTAACATAAAAAAGAATGAAATACCTAGTAATAAATTTAATCAAGGAGGTAAAAGAGCTATACTCTGAAAACTATAAGATATTGATGAAGGAAGCTGAAGGTGATAAAATAAATAGAAATATATCCCATGTTCATGAATTGGAAGAATTAATATAGTTAAAATGTCCATACTATCAAAAGCAATCTACAGATTTAATGCAACCCTTATCAAAATACCATGAAAATTTTCATAGAACTAAAACAAATAATCCTAAAATTTGTATGGAGCCACAAAAGATCCCAAATAGGCAAAGCAATCTTGAGAAAAAAGAAGAAAGCTGGAGGGATCATGCTCCCTGACTTCAGACTATACTACAAAACTATAGTAATCAAAACAGTATGGTACTGGCACAAAAACAGATACATAGATCAATGGAACAGAATAGAGAGCCCAGAAATGAACCCACATAATATGTTCAATTAATCTATGACAAAGGAAGCAAAAATATGCAATGGAGAAGATAGTCTCTTCAATATGTGGTGCTGGGAAAACTGGATAGCTACATGTAAAAGAATGAAATTAGAACATTTTTCACACCACGTACAAAAATAAACTCAAAATAGATTTAAGCTGTGACAAAGTGAGAGAGTGGCATGGACATATATACACTACCAAATGTAAAATAGATAGCTAGTGGGAAGCAGCTGCATAGCACAGAGAGATCAGCTTGGTGCTTTGTGACCACCTAGAGGGCTGGGATAGGGAGGGTGGGAGGGAGGGAGACTCAAGAGGGAAGAGATATGGGAACATATGTATATGTATAACTGATTCACTTTGTTATAAAGCAGAAACGAACACACCATTGCAAAGCAATTATACTCCAATAAAGATGTAAAGAAAAAAAGACCTAAATGTAAGACTAGAAATCATAAAATACCTAAAATAAAACATAAAATGCACGAAGTACACTCTTTGACATAAATCTTAGCAATATTTTTTTGGACCTATCTCCTCCACCAAGGGAAACAAGAGCAAAAATTAACAAATGAGATCTAATTAAACTTAAAAGCTTTTGTGTAGCTAAGGAAGCCATCAATAAAACAAAAAGACAAACTACTGAATGAGAGAAGATATTTGTAAATGATATGCCTGATAAGGGGTTAACAGCCAAAAAATATAAAAGAGTTCATCCAACTCAATATAAAAAAAACCCAACCTGATTAAAAATTGGCCGAAGATCTGAATAGACATTTTTGCAAAGAAGATATACAGATGGCCAATAGGCACATGAAAAGATGCTCAGCATCACTAATCATAAGAGAAATGCAAATCAAAACCACAATGAGATATCACCTCACACCTGTCAGAATGGCTATCATCAGAAAGACAGCAAATAATAAACGTTGGCAAGGATGTGGAGAAAAGGGAACCCTAGTACACTGTTGGTGGGAATGTAAACTGGTATAGCCACTTTGGAAAACAGTATGGAGATTCCTCAAAAAAAGTAAAAATAGAACTGCCATATAATCCAGCAATCCCACTCCTGGTCATATACCTGGAGAAATCTCTAATTCAAAAAGATACATGCACCCCAATGCTCATACAAGCACTATGTACAATAGCTGAGATATGGAGGCAACCTAAGTGTCCATCAATAGACGAATGTATAAAGGAGATACACACACACACACACACACACACACACACACACATACACACAATGGAATATTACTCAGCCATAAAAAGAATGAAATTTTGCCATTGTGACAACATGGGTGGACCTGGATGGTATTATGCTTAGTGAAGTCAGACAGAGAAAGACAAATACTGTATGTTTTCACTTATATGTGGAATCTAAAATATAAAACAGTTCTTGCTCTCCTACAGTCTATTTTCAAAAAGTCAGAGTAATCCTTTTAATACTTAAGTCAGTTCATGTTTCTTCTGCATAAAACCATCTAATGACATCCTCTCAGAATAAAATCCAAAGTCCTTTAAGTGGTTTAGACTTTAACTTTATGAATTCTTCTTCTACTATTTGTTATCTCCATCAACTACAGCAACTTTAACCTCCTTGCTCCTTGAACTTACTAGGCATGTTCCAACCTCAGAGCCTTTGTGCTTGCTATTTCCCCTTTCTGTAATGTTTTTTGTTGAAATAGACATATGACTTGCTCCCTCACCTATTTAAAATCTTTGCTCAAATATTAACTCAGTGAGACTTACCCTGACCACCCTCTTTAAAATTGCAGCCAACAATTCCAGCACTCCTCCCCTTCAGCATGTTTTATTTTTCTGTAATATTTCATCTTCTAAAATACTCTATACTGTACTTATTAATTTTCCTTATTTAGTGTCTCACTCTCCTAGAAAATAAGTTCCACGAAGACAAGGATTTTGTCTCTTTTGTTCACTGCTATGTCACCAGCACCTAGAAGAGTTACTAAAAAAATACTAGATACTCCAGAAAAGCTGGTAAATTTTGAATCAAGCTCCACCTGGACTGCTTTTAAGGCTATTCTTAACGTGACATGTGTCACATCCTGAATTCATCCATTCTCACCATTGTTACCTTGCTGCCACTGCACAGGTGCAGGTGATTCCTATTGCTGACACTCTCCACCTATAAGTGCTAGTTACTGCTGCCACCATTTGGGGCAAACTTGACCAATGTCCAGCTTCATGGATCTCCTGTCCAAATGCCACTGGTCACTTATGCAACCTCAGTACTCCAAACTACAACTTAGATTTTGCCTGAGTCATTATTTTCACCATCACAATGTGCTTTTGATATATTCATTTGTTATAATCATCTCTTGGTCTTAAACTTGGAACTATAAGGAAATGCCTTTTTATCACATCTCTGTGCTGGTTTAGAAAGGTCTAACAGTAAATATGCAATAACTCTTGTGCTATAACACATTTTGTTTTATGCTCACAGCTATTTCTTCTCCTAGGACACAAAGGTGCTTCTTGGGAGTGGGGTTAAGGTGAGTTCAATCGTCTTGGACTGAGTATGTCTTAATGTTGTCAGAAGGCCACATACTGTACTGATACTTACTGTTCTCTAACTTCTGTCTCTGTTACATGGGTGACTCATGTTGCTAGACTGGGTTCATTTGCAGGGCCCTAAAGTCTCTTCTGTCATACTCTCTGCATATAGTTTGTCAGATATACTTCTATGCAGGGCACATAAACCTTTAGTGTTCAAGGTTAAGTTCTTTCCTAGGAGATGAATTGCATCTAATAAGGGCCTTGATCAAAGATGGCGCTGCTATGATGTAGTCAACACAGACTCAATCTCCTCCACATATCTGTCAGATGTGTTTAGAAGGGTGTTTATATGACAAAATGAAATCAGATTTAGTTTCATGGAGTCAAGATTCTTTTACTGAGACTGTGTATCTTTTCAGCTGTATCTGGGGCAATATTGTTGGGGAGAAGACACCATAGATTTGAAGACTGTGTGATCCTGTCTGGGAAAGCAGTGTTCTGATATAGTCAATAGGGCCTAAGGCCTGACTGCATTCCTGGCCTTTAGTTCTCCTTTTGAAAAATATTTTATCCTTATGATGTTTAGGATTAGAATCTGCGGCCAGTGACTAAAAAATTCAAAATTTCCATTGCTTAAATATTTTAGAAATGTATTTCTCTCATGTAAAATCTGGAGTTTCATATGTCAGGGGTGACATGGCAGCTCTGATCAATGAAATCTTAGAGAACTTAAGCTCCTCCAGTTCATTTTCTACCTTGCTGGGTGGGGCCCTTACCTTTAGGTCTAAAGCATCAACCACGTTCCAGGCAGCAGGACAGATGAAAAGATAAAGAAAAACGTGCAACATGCAACCTTCAGCACTTTTATAAAGAAGGTTGTTGGAAGATGTCATGTGACACTTCTGCTTTCATCTCATTGGCCAGAACTTAATCACATGTCATACATAGGGAGGCTCAGAAATTTATTCTTTATTCTAGGGAGCTACATTTCCAACTAAAAATACTATTATTTGGCTGATTGAATCGAAGGGCTTGTAGTAGGCTTGAGAAAAATGCATATTAGGAGCAATCTCTGCTACCACACTTCTCAATTACATATATATGTAGTGCAGTTAGCATCTATAGGTATATGTGTGTGTATGTAGGTGCTCATGTGTGTAATGGGAGTAGTCTTTATGCGAGAGGTGGTATGAAATGAGATAGCGGTTTAAAACATGGACTTGATTCCATTCAATTTTGCTGTAAACTTAAAACTGATCTAAAAATAAAGTATATTAAAAATAGGAAAAATAACCCATGATCTTGGGTCAGCAGACCTTAGATTTAAACCCTGATTCTTCTACTTATAGGCCCTATGAACTTGGACAAGTTATTTCACCTCCCTGAACCTCAATTTGTCATCTGTAAAGCAGAAAATATATCAACTTTTGGGGCTATTGCAATTTTAATATCAATAATATATATAACTTGCTCAAGCACAGAATTTGACACATAGTAAGTTCAACAAATAGCAGCTCATATTATTTATATATATGTATGATTATTTACATAAAAACTCACCTATATATCCATATGGAAGCCATTCAAACAACAATTTCAAAATTGTTGTAGCATTGCGTATTGATTTTCAAAGAGATAGTGTGGCTTTCTGAAAGGGCCTTAAAGTCAGAAGAGCTTTTAACTCAGATGGCCTTAAGCAATTCACTTATAATTTTTTTCATTTCCTTCCTTCTTTCCTTCCTTCCTTCCTTCCTTCCTTCCTTCCTTCCTTCCTTCCTTCCTTCCTTCCTTCCTTCCTTCCTTCCTCCTTCCCTCTCTCCCTTCCTCCCTTCTGTCTCTCTCACTTTTTTTTTTAAAACATCTTTATTGGAGTACAATTGCTTTACAATGTTGTGATAGTTGCTGTTGTATAACAAAGTGAATCAGCTATACGTATACATATATCCCTATATCTCCTCCCTCTTTCGTCTCCCTCCCACCCACCCTCCCTATTCCACCCTCTAGGTGGTCACAAAGCACGGAGCTGATCACCCTGTGCTATGCAGCTGCTTCCCACTAGCTATCTATTTTACATTTGATAGTGTATATATGTCTGTGCCGCTGTCTCACTTCGTCCCAGCTTACCCTTCCCCCTCCCCTTGTCCTCAAGTCCATTCTCCACGTCTGCGTCTTTATTCCTGTCCTGCCCCTAGGTTCTTCAGAACCATTCTTTTTTTAGATTCCATATACATATATGTGTTAGCATATGGTATTTGTTTTTCTCTTTCTGACTTACTTCACTCTGTATGACAGACTCTAGGTCCATCCACCTCACTACAAATAACTCAATTTCGTTTCTTTTTATGGCTGAGTAATATTCCATTGTATCTATGTGCCACATCTTCTTTATCCATTTACCTCTAGATGGACACTTAGGTTGCTTCCATGTCCTGGTTATTGTAAATAGTGCTGCAATGAACATTGTGTTACATGACTCTTTTTGAATTATGATTTTCTCAGGGTATATGCCCAGTAGTGGGATTGCAGAGTTGTATGGTAGTTCTATTTTTAGCTTCTTGAGGAACCTCCATACTGATCTCCATAGTGGCTGTATCAATTTACATTCCCACCAACAGTGCAAGAAGGTTCCATTTTCTCCACACCCTCTCCAGTGTTTATTGTTTGTAGAATTTTTGATGATGGCTATTCTGACTGTTATGAAGTGATACCTCATCATAGTTTTGATTTGCATTTCTCTAATTATTAGTGATGTTGAGCATCCTTTCATGTGTTTGTTGGCAATCTGTATATCTTATTTGGAGAAATGTCTATTTAGGTCTTCTGCCCATTTTCGGATTGGGTTGTTTGTTTTTTTGATATTGAGCTGCTTGTATAATTTGGAGATTAATCCCTTGTCAGTTGCTTCGTTTGCAAATATTTTCTCCCATTTTGAGGGTTGTCTTCTAACTTTTTTTTCTTCTTTGCATTGTAGTATCAAGGATCACAAAAGGTAATGGAAATGAATTAGGGAAAATATAAAGTACATCCTCTTTAGCATCCCTGGTCTCTACACACTACATGCTAGTAGCACCCACCTCACTCATTTGTGACAATGCAAATTGTCTTCAGACATTGCCAAATGACCTCTGGGGAACAAAATTGCCCCCAGTTAAGAGCCACTACTGTAGGCAATAAAATATTGAGAAAGTAATGCTAAGTGTTATCAGTTTAGAATAGAATCATTTAATAAAAACTCTATTAAATACGAAATAAACTTAAAGCATTTTCTTTTGTAGTCTCCTGGTGTGCAAAGTTATTCTTTCCATAATCACAGGTTCATAGTGGAATGGCATGCAGGAAGCTGGAATTTTAAAAGAAAAAGACAAAATTATATGATACTAAAATTGTTGTACGTTCTATAATACTGCAATTGTTTTTAATAATCTGGTATGAAGTAGAATAATGAAACAAGTGTCACCTGTATAACCCACCCCTAGGCCTTCTAGTGAACTCATCCAGTCTTTCAACATCTCAGTTTCTGAATACTAATTTTGAGCAAAGGAGTAAAATTTTGGGAGGAAAATCGGCCTGAATATTTGTCAGTTTTCTTGGAATATTCCAAAAACATCACTATATCTATTTTCATAAAATAATTGAACTTGTCCCTTATTTCTCATACTTGAGCCTATAGCGCCACTTAGTGGCTAGTATGGTTCACAGGAAAAGCAAGTTTAAGAGTAGTTTTCTTCCTAAGGTCTAACAGGAAAACAGGTGCTATTCCTATTTTCTGATTTTGTTACAACGCTTATTTAAAATAACCAAGTGCAGCAGAACTATAATACAAATATCAAACAGCTGTAATTTCATCTAATCTCAGGGAAAAATTATATTCCCCCTTGATATTGCATTAGAGGCCTAAGCTCAAGTCCAGGTGAAGGAACTCCTTTTCTCTCTTGTGCTGCCTGAGTTTGCTCCAAAAGCAGCAATTAGAGCAAGGTAGAGGAATCAAGGGAAAAGGAATAGCTGGTAATAGCATAAAGGAGTTTTCCAGTGAAGAGGGTGATGGTGCCACCCAAACATGCCACGCAGAGCTTATGAAAATATTTTTTGAGGGGAGAGGACTTTGTTACTTTATTATTAAAGTAATACAAACAATTCAGAAAAGTATGAAGAATAAATAAGATAATATATAGTCCTACCTCTATGTAGATAATTACTTTTAACATTTTGGTGTGTGTGTGTGCATTTGTGTGTGTATGTGTATTTTCTATGCACAAGAGCTATAGAACAAATTGTTTTTCTCTCTGAAACTGCTACACTAAATTAAACTGAAGATTAATTTCAATTACAATTGAGGAACACAACATCCATTATTTGGTGAATTATTTTGTAATTGAAAAAGTAATATACGGGCATGACTAAAAATTCTAAGAGTACAACAGGATAGATAAAAAGATGTTTTACCCAATCAGAAATTGTTTTTCCTTTCTCAGAGACATTGTATGTTAATGTTAAAAGTTATTATGTAATATAGTAGGTAATATAAATAATATGATTCTTAATTATACTATGTACATTTTTGCACCTTGTGTAATCCCTTTAATGAATCTGATTTTCCATATTGGCCCACATAGATAAACTCCATTTTTGTTAATGGCATATTTTCTGCTGCATAGGCTTACTATACTTTTTAAACCAATCACCTGCAGATGGAAATTCAGTATTTTTTCCTCAGTCCAGTACTTTATTACAACCAATCCTGCAACAAACATTCTTGTGCATATAACTGTGTCTGAGTATATCTGTAGTATATATTTCTACAAGTAAAATTGCTGGTTCAAAGGGAATGTGTGTGCTGAATGCTATTGTCAGATTGTCTTGCAAAGAGATTGTAACAATAGAACACAAAAGTGGCATAATATCAAAATCTTTAACCTTTGCTAATCTGACAGATAAAAAATGGGTTTTTTTTGTTCTCATTCCTGTGTTTTTTTCATTATGAGTGGGCCAAACATATTTAATAAGTTTATAAGTTATTCATATTTCTTTTGATGACCTTATTGTTCATGTTTTTAGCCTATTTTAGTCTATTGGGCTTGTCTTAGTTTGGCACTGAAAGGAGAACATTATACAAGGATATGGATTCAGATAGTTTATTTGAGAGATGATCTCAGAAAGCAGGAGTTGGAGAGTTGGTAGAGTGAGAAAAAGAGGAAGGAAAGACAATAAAATGATGTATGGATGCATTATATAGGCCACTGCAAGTTTTAGGGACAAGATGGAACAGACTCATTTCTCCCTGCCCCTTCCCACCAGGTACAGCTATAAACTCTGAATTTACAGTGCATTTGGCAACCAAAGAATTCTAAAAGGTGGTAATAGGAAGGCAAGGTTGTTGGGACTCCCAAGACTGGAGAAACAACACAGTGGCAAGTTATCATAAGTATTCCCAATCCTCAGCTGAGTAAAAAGAGATAGCCCAGATAGGATCATTTCTCCCCCAGATTTAAAGAGAGTCCCTCTGACAACATCAAGAAAGCCCAACACTACTAGAAAAGGAAATTTATCAGTAACCTCATGAGAAATAAGTGAACAAAGGAGGCACTCTTTCACCCCGCTGGGCCAGAGACTCCAATCCCACACTGGAAAATACTGGGGGTAGCCTGGTAACACCAGCAAGAGGGGTTCCACCACAATAATCAGCCCAGCCTGGAAAGCTCCTTTGTCTCCACTAGCATAAGACTCCCCTTCCCAGCCCAGAGACATTAGTTCACCAGTAGATGAGCTCCTACAACAACGGACCAGCCAGAGATATACACTCCATCATCCACAGACAGAGGAAACTATGCTACAACAACCTCATTGCCAGGGAAGCCTCTTTGGACCATGGTTTGAGACTCCCCTCTCCTATCCAGAGAACCAGGTACCTAGGACTAGGGAAACATCTTCCACCCCAGCAGCAGGTGGGAGCTACAGCAGCACCAGATAAACCAAACAGACCAAAATAATACTGCAAAGACTCTGAAAATAAATAAACTGTCATTGAAACCACAGATCACAAAAGTAGACCAGGACTTTGGTGTTAAATCTAGGCATGATGGCTTCCTGCTTAGATAAAAGATTTAAATGCGAGTCTCCTAACATAATCAATAAAATGTATAGGAAATATAAATCTATCATACCAAGAATCAGGGAAATCATAACTTGAATAAGAAAAGATAAGTAACAGATGCCAAAAGTAAGATGAATCAAATGTTGGAGTCATCTGGGCATCACTATCATGGTACCATAAGTCGTCCTTTGTATTTGTCCTCCCACTTCAACAACAAAACTTTGACAACCATCTATGAACAAAATCGCCTCTCTGAGATCCAGCACAATATGCCAAAGCACCTGAGAGGAGTCTCATCCACCTGTGCATTGGATAGCAGTCAGACAGACCTTGGTACTGGTTTGGAATTTGCAGGAGACAATGAACTGGTTCTAGTCCCTATCGCCTATGGTCTGCAAACAACTGGAGGACGCTGACTTGAGCCTGTGATCTCTCCCAGAGGAGAATGGGAGAGTAGATGGGTAAACACCTGGCTTTCCCAGCTGTGTGGGACACTGCCAAAGAGACTCATTTCTCCCTCATAGCATCTAGAGTATTAACTTGTGAGCTCCACTACTGGGAGGAAGAAACAGATCAGGGGAGTGGCATAAAAGATTCCTGGAGGGTATTAAAAGGACATGATTCCTACTGACTGCATTCTGGACTCAATTAGGAAATCTACCCAGAAGCTGTAGGGAAAATCTCAACCACAGATCCCCTGGACTGGCCCATAGACACCCACAGTGTATTGCATACCAAATCCACACCTCCTCCAACTCTGTAGCTGGCTCCCTGTGGTGACCATGAGAGTGTGATTTGGAAGAAGACTAGGGAACATTCACAGAAAGCAGGCCAGGGTTTGTGGGCAAGGGAGAAAGCACAAACTTGAGCTGTAGTATCTCCTTCAAGAAAGCAAAAGAGAGACTATCAGCAACTGGCCTGATGCACTGTAGGATCAAGAGAAGCCATACAAGCTTAAGAATTCTGCCACAAGAAGGAACAGGAAGCAGGGAACAGCTGTATCCATACAAGGTCTGAGAGACTCTCAGAATTTACAGCAGGACTGATTAAAGGTATTTCTACCCTGAATGCAGTTAGTAAAGATTGGAGGTGGTAACTGTTATTTCAAATGTGAAAGCAGCAACACAAACCTCCAAGGAACATGAAAAATCAAGGAAACATGACAGCACTAAAAGATCACAATAATCTTCCAGTAACCAAACACAAAGATATGGAGATCTATGATTTATACAATAAAGAATTCAAAATAGCTGTTTTAAGGAAACTCAGTGAACTACAAAAAAACCCACAGACAATTCAATGAAATCAAGAAAACAGTACACAATCAAAATGAGAAATTTAACAAAGAGAAATCATAAAAAAGAACCAAACATACAGTCAGAGCTGAAGAATTCAATGAATAAAATGAAAAAAACTGCAGTAAAGAACATAAACAGCAGAATAGGTCAAACAGAAGAAAGAATCAGTGGAATCAGCAAGATAGAGGATAGGGACTTTGAAATAACCCGGTCAGAGAACAACAAAAAGAGTGAAAAAATGCTATGTGATCTATCAGAGACCATAAAAGAAACCAATATACAAATCATTGGAATTCCAGAAGGCAAAGAGAGAGTGAAGGGGTCAGAAAGCTTATTAAATAAATAGTGGCTGAGAACTGGGGAGAGATTTAGACACCCAAATTCATGAAACTAATAGGTCACACCATTATTTCAATCCAAAACAATCTTCTCCAAGACACATTGTAATAAAACTGCCAAAATGACGACAAAGAAAGAATTTTAAAGGCAGCAAGTTGAAGAGAAGTTTGTAATCTACAAAAGAACTCTCATTAGACTATCAGTGGATTTCTCAGCAGAACACTTACAGGCCAAGAGAGAGTAGGATGATATATTCAAAGTGATGAAAGGAAAAAAAAAATTGCTAACCAAGAACTCTCTATCTGGCAAAGTTATCCTTCAATGAAAGAGAATAAAGACTTTCCCAGACAAACAAAAGCTTGGGGAATTTATCCCCACTAGACATGCCTTACAAGAAATACTGCAAGGAGTTCTTCAAAAAGAAATGAAAGACGCTTCCCTGGTGGCGCAGTGGTTGAGAGTCCTCCTGCCGATGCAGGGGACACGGGTTCGTGCCCCGGCCGGGAAGATCCCACATGCTGTGGAGCGGCTGGGCCCGTGAGCCATGGCTGCTGAGCCTGCACATCCGGAGCCTGTGCTCCGCAACGGGGGAGGCCACAACAGTGAGAAGCCCGCGTACTGTAAAAAAAAAAAAAAAAAAAAAAAAAAAAAGGAAATGAAAGGACACTATTTAGTGACAAAAACATGTGAAAATACAAAATTCAGTGGTAAAGGTAAATACACAGTTAGATTAAGACCACTCTAATTCTGTAATATGATGATGTGTTAACTACTTAACTATAGTATAAAGATTACAGGACAAGAGTATTAAAAATAACTGTAGCCACTATAATTTGTTAATGTATACATAGTATAAAAAGTGGTAAATTGTGACATTAAAAACATAAAGGGGGAAGTAAAAGGGTACAGTTTTTGTATGTGATTGAAGTTAAGTTTTTACCAGCATAACATAGAGTGTTTAACTATAAGATATTTTATGTACGTTTCATGGTAACCACAAGCTAAACTCCATAGTAGACTCACAAAAATAAAGAGAAGGGAATCAGAGCATACCACAGTGGAAAATCACCAATTCAAAAATGAAGGCAGTAAGAAAGATAGCAAGGAACAAGGGAACTACAAAACAGCTAGAAATCAATTAATAAGATGATATTAGTAAGTCCTTATATATCAATAATTATTCTAAATATAAATAGATTGAATTCTCTAATAAAAAGGCACAGAATGACTGGATGGATTGAAAAAAAACATCCAAGTATATGCTGCTTACAAGAGAATTGCTTCAGCTTTAAGGACACACTTAAGCTCAAAGTAAAGGAAAAGATATTCCATGCAAGTGAAAACCAAAAAGGAAAAGGGATAGTTGTCCTTATATCAGGTAAAATAGATTTTAAGTCAAGAACAATAATGAGACAAAGAAGGTCGCTATATAATGATAAAGAGGTCAACTAAACAAGAAGAGATAACAATTGTAAATATATACATACTTAACATCAGAGCACCTAAATATATTAAGCAAATACTAACAGATCTGAAGGGAGAAATAGACAATATAAAATAATAGTATCGAACTTTAATACCCCACTTCTAGAAATGGATAGATCATCCAGACAGAAAATAAGCAAGGTATCACTGGACTTGAACCACACTTTAGAACAAATGAATCTAACAGACACATACAGGACATTCTACCATCTACCAACAGCAGAATACACATTACTATCAAGCATGAATGGAACATTTTCCAGGATACATCATATAATAGGCCACAAAACAAGTCTTAGCAAATTTAAGAAGACTAAAATCATACCAAATATCACTTCTGACCACAATGGTATGCAACTAGAAATCAAAATGAAGAAACTGGAAAATTTACAAATATATGGAATTAAACAACATTTTCCTGAACAACCAATGAATCAAAGAAGAAACCAAAAGGGAAATTTAAAATATATTAAAGAAATGAAAATGTAAAAACAACATACCAAAACACATGGGATGCTGTAAAAACAGTTCTAAGAGTTTAATCAGATTCTTGAATTGTTAGGCTTATGTCTTTCACCATATTTGGACATTTTCTGTCATTATTTCTTTATATTGTTTTCCATACTACCCTCTCTTTCTCTTCTCTCCATCTGGGACCTTGACGGTACTCAAAAGTAATTAATCCAAAGACATCCACTCCAAGGCACAGAATAATCTTCTGAAAACAAAAGGCAAAGGAAAAAGTCTTGAAAGGAGACAGAAAGAAAAAAATGTATTACCTATAGAGGGGCATCAACTAGAATGAGAGCAGTTTTTTCATCTAACACCACGGAGGTCAAAAGGAACTGGCACATATTTCTCAAGTGCTGAAATAAGAGAACTGTCAATTTTGGATTCTATATCATGTGAAAATAGTCTTCAGGAATAAAGGTAGAAATACGTAAATTCATTCTAGGATTAAAGAAAACTAAAAGGATTGGTCTCTAGAAGAGCTACACTGAAAGATTGGTGAAGGGGTGTTTTTCAAACAGAAAGGAAATGATACGAGAAGCAATCTGGAGACTCAGGAAGAAGGAAGAAAAACGGAAAGAGCCAGAAATATGATAATACAATAAACTATCCCTTCCCTCATGAGTTGTATAAATTATAATGATATTTACATGCCATTATCTAAAAATGATAGTTGAAGACTAAAGCACAATCTGATACTCAAGTTAAAGATATTTTAAAATGGAGAAGGTAAAGGGACCTAAATGGAAGTAAGGTTTTCACATTTTACTTCAAGTGGTCAAATGTTGATATCATTAGGCTATGATGAATCCCATAAGTATATATATAATTTAAATTTTTTTGAAGTATAGTTGATATACAATGTTGTGTTAATTTCTGCTGTACAGCAAAGTGACTCAGTTATACACATATATTTTTCATATTCTTTTCCATTATGGTTTATCACAGGATATTGAATATAGTTCTTTGTGCTATATAGTAGGACCTCATTGTTTATCCATCTTATTTATAATAGTTTGCATCTGCTAATCCCAAACTCCCTGTAATTCCTTCCCCCACCCCCTTCCCCTTGGCAACCACAAGTTTATAAGTCTGTTCTCTATGTCTGTGAGCCTGTTTCTGTTTCATGGATAGGTTCATTTGTGCCATATTTCAGATTCCATATATAAGTGATATCATATGGCATTTGTCTTTCTCTTTATGACTTACTTTGCTTAGTATGATAATCTCTAGGTCCATCCACGTTGCTGCAAATGGCATTCTTTCTTTCTTTTTTTTTGAGGCTGAGTAATATTCCGTTGTATATATGTACCACATTTTTATCCATTTCTTTGGAGATGGACATTTAGGTTTTTTCCATGCCTTGGCTATTGTAAATAGTGCTGCTATGGACATAGGCGTGCATGTATCTTTTTGAAGTTTGTTTTTTCTGGGTATATGCCCAGTAGTGGAATTGTTGGATCATATGGTAACTCTATCTTTGTTTTTTTGGGAGGGTCCATACTGTTCTCCACATGGCTGCACAAATTTACAAGACCACCAACAGTGTAAGAGGGTTCCCTTTTCTCCACACCCTCTCCAGCATTTATTATTTGTAGACTTTTTAATGATGGCCATTCTGACCAGTGTGAGGTGGTACCTCATTGTAGTTTTGATTTGCATTTCTCTAATAATTAGTGATTATGAACATGTTTTCATGTGCCTATTGGCTATATGTATGTCTTCTTTGGGGAGATGTCTATTTAGGTCTTCTGCCCATTTTTAGATTGGGTTGTTTGTTTATTTTTGTTATTGAACTGTATGACCTGTTTGTATATTTTGGAAATTAAGCCCTTGTCAGTCGCGTTGTTTGTAAATATTTTCTCCCAGTCTGTAGAATGTCTTTTCATTTTGTTTATGGTTTCCTTTGCTGTGCAAAAGCTTGTAAGTTTGATTAGGTCCCATTTGTTTATTTTTGCTTTTATTTCTATTGCCTTGGGAGACTGACCTAAGAAAACATTGGTACAATTTATGTCAGAGAATGTTTTGTCTATGTTCTCTTCTAGGAGTTTTATGGTGCCTTGTCTTATGTAAGTGTTTAAGCCATTTTGAGTTTACTTTTGTGTATGGTGTGAGGGTGTGTTCTAACTTTATTGATTTACATGTGGCTATCTGACTTTCCCAGCACCATCTGCTGAAGAGACTGTCTTTTCCCCATTGTATATTCTTGCCTCTTTTTTCAAAGATTAATTGTCCATAAGTGTGTGGGTTGATTTCTGGGCTCTCTATTCTGTTCCATTGATCTGTATGTCTATTTTTGTGCCATTGCCATGCTGTTTTGATTACTGTAGCTTTGTAGTATTGTCTTAAGTCTGGAAAGGTTATGTGTTCTGCTTTGTTTTTTGTTTTCCTCAGGATTGCATTGGCAATTCTGGGTCTTTTATAGTTCCATATAAATTTTAGGATTATTTGTTCTAGCTCAGTAAAAAATGTCACAGGTAATTTGATAGGGATCACACTAAATCTGTAGATTGCTTTGGGTAGTATGGCCACTTTAACAATATTAATTCTTCCAATCCAAGAGCATAGGATATCTTTCCAACTTCAATTTCCTTTATTAATGTTTTGTAGTTCTCAGCATATAAGTCTTTCACCTCCTTGGTAAGATTTATTCCTAAATATTTTATGTTTTTGATATAATTTTAAAAGTAATTGTTTGTTTACAGTCCCTTTCTGATATTTCATTATTAGTGTAAAGAACCAATAAGTATATTTTAATACCCAGTGTAACCACCAAAAAATTATACAAAGCAATACACTAAAAATCATTATAAATAAACTGAAACGGCCAAGTAGCCCACAAGAAGTCAAGAAAAGAGAACTAGAAGAAAGAACTAGAAGAAAAAAAAATAATACAATGACAGAATTAGGTTTTAAATTACTTATAGCACTAGATACTTGCACTGTAAACAACGAAATGTCTCAAACCAATAATGTAAGTTCCTACCTCAAGGAAATAGAAAAAGAAGAGCAAAATGCATCTATAAAAAGCAGAAGGAAGAGAATAATAAAAATAAGAGCAAGAATCAATAAAAGTGAAAATTGGAAAACTATCTAGAAAATCAACAAAACAAAGACAAGGTTTTCAAAAAGGCAATAAAATTGATAAGCCTCTGGCAGGACATACAAAAATAAAGAGATAGAAGACATAAATCACCACTACCAAGACTGAGGCAGGGAATATCACTAAGGATCCAGCAACTTAAAATAATTGGACCACTCCTCAAAAACAATACACTACTAAAACTCAACCAAGATGAATTAAACAATCTTAACAGCCCTATAACCATTAAAAAATTTAATTCATAGTTTCACAGCTACTCCCCAAAAAGAAATCTTCAGGCACAAGTGGTTTTGTTGGAGAATTCTGCCAAAAATGAATATATCATATAAGCTGTAGATTACATGAGTTTGGAGCTCTGAAGAGTGGTTCAGACTGGAAGTAATTATTTGGATGTTGTCTGTGTATAGATGACATTAAAATGCACTAGAATAAATGTTATCACCTAAGGAGAAATTGTAGATAGAAGAGATATAATATACTAGAACTGAACCCTGAGATACTACAACATTTAGAGATCACGGAGATGAAAAGAAATCAGAAGAGGAGACAGGAAGAAATGAGACCAGTTAGCAAAATTGTTCATGACTGTAGAGCCACAATCAACTGCACTAGTGATGTAGGAGACAAATCAGGAGAGAGTGGTATCCCAGTGGCCAGAGAAGAAATTATTTCAAGGAGGAGGGACTGATCAATTTTGCCAAACATTGCTGATATGTTAAATGAAAGAGGACTGGGAAAAACTGGCACTGTATTTAACAATGTAGAGGTCACTGATGACCTTGCAAAGAACTCATCAGCTCTTTCTGTGGAATGATGGGAATGAAAATCTGACTGGAATTACTATAAAAATGATTTTTAGAAGAGGAATTGCAGAGAATCAACTTAATACATGGGTGGATAAGATGGTGGGAGCTACTGATTGCTTTTATTTTCTCAGTGAAGAATGCAGGTCATTAGGTGAGAAGGAGAATCAGTGGAGGCAGATTTTAGAAGATTAAGGACAGAAGAGAAAATATGAAATTTTCATCTTCCCATATGTAAGTGGGAAGAGTGAGTGGAATAGGGAAATGTTGTATAAATTACTGAGTTGCATTGCCAGCCCACTGGTGGCTTTCAGGAATGAATTCAAAATGAGACAAGTTAGCACAGTTGTGTGTTTTCTATAGCCACAATCCGCTGCACTGATGTGGGTGTGGAGGAGACAAAGAATATGATTCAAGGAAATTTATAATTTTGCTAAACTAAAGAAAGGCAATGAAGTTAAGGGCCCATGCATAGGACTGATTATGTTGATATACCACGAAATGTTAGCTGAGCCAATAAGGGATTGAGAACTTCTCTGAGTGAGGGTGAAGGGCAGTAAAAAGATGTTAGGATCATTGAATTGTGGGTCCATATGAAGTCAAAGAATTTTTGGAGTCCAGTGATGGAGTCAGTTGGAAAATGACGGTGGTGGTCTGAGGCTGCAACAATTGAACCTAAGCTTGTAAAAGTATAATTAATGGTAATGATACAGTCTAGAGTGTATTACTCTGGAGGTGGGTGGCTGAGATAATGTGGTCAAGTTTAATTGGATAGTAAGCCATGGATTACAGGCCAAAGGATATTGACAGAATCATCTAAGTAGATATTAACTTTATCAAGAATTAGAAATAGTGTTGGAGGAAATGACAGCAAGCCAGCATTAAAATTTTTAAGGAATGAAGAGGAATGATGTGGAGGTCTATACATGACTGAAACAAGGATGAGTAATGGATAGTATAGTCTGATAGCAAGAGATTCAACAGTGGAGACTACCAAGGAAAGAGAGACAATGACTTAGAAGGGACAATTGTTTGGAAGCTGCAACAGGGCACAAAGGAAAGGGTCAGCGTACTAGGGAGGGGACTGTAGAGAGAGTAATGAGAAGTGATTAGACATTTCTGTACTTCCTTATCATTGCAATAATAATGTTTCACTTTGAAATGTTCATTTCTTTGATTACATTAAGTTGAATTATTTTTTCATATGTAGGTGACAGGATAAGTAATTGTGGTCTTAATTTGTTCTAACTGAATTTACTCTCCCCAAGTTTATGGATGGGTCCTTTTCCTTGGGCAGGTACAAAGGTTATACAGTGGAACTCAAGGTAAAAATTGTGTCAAAATCTCATGCTGGATTTTTGTTTACTTTTTGCTTAAGCTCTTTGACAAAATTTTCACAAAGGGAAAGGAAAGAGGTAATTACATTTTATATGGGATGAGGTGAGGACAGAAGTACAAGAGCTTAACAGGAGAGAGAGAGAGAGAGAGAGAGAGAGAGAGAGAGAGAGAGAGAGAGAGAGAGAGAGAGATTCACCAGGAATAGGAAAGGATATGAGGAACTGTGGTTACTTAAAGCAGCAGGGACCTATGCCCACCCAGCACCCAGGGAGGTACTGTGACCACCGTGGATATGACCCTAGGTATCTGGGCTCCCTGCTTTGACAAAGATTTCCATAGCTACACAAGACACAGAAGTTGCAGAGTCACCGCAAGAGACTAAGTGAGCAATGAGTGTAACAATCTTGACCAGTGTAGACTATAGATCGGTGGGGTACCCCTATTTTTTCTGATCCCTCAGACCTTCGTACAACCCTAGTAGCTAAATAAGGAAAGAACAAATAATGATTAAGTTTAAATTTCCTCTCAGACTGGTGGGATAAGAGTTGGAGTTCAAATAACCAGTTTTTGTTTGTTTTGGATTGGTTTTTGCACATACAGGTTTGTGGAATAAAATTCATAAATACTTTCTACACTGTGAAATGAAGTGCCTATTTTCCCAGCCTGTCGTATAATATTAATTTTACTTTTAGAGAGAAGATTTTCATTTTTGTGTAGTCCAATTTACTTTGAACTTCATTATATTCATTTCTCACTATCTGGACTTGTGAGACTCAACTTCATGGTGTTAAAAGTTTGCTTTTAGAATTTTGGAAATATTGTTCCATTTGGCATGCATTTTAATGGCTACCTGCAAGTCAGACACACTCTTTCATCAGCTAAAAAAGTACCTTCAGGGGATGCCTGGAATTTGATATATCGGTTTATGGGAACATAATTTTAAATTTTGGGATCAATAGTATATTGACAAACTTTGATGACCCTTAAATATGTCTCAGGATGCTGCAACGTTGAGTCATTCTTGTGAAAAAGAATCAGATTCAAATCAAATGTTTGTACAAAACAGACAGTTATATAGCTTGTTTTTGTGCTGTTTTTATGTTATTAAATAACCTTTGTCATTTCTCATGATCCTTGGGTAATTACTAAAGGGGCATAGTGGTCCCTTATGTGTTGCTTTTAAAGGTAAACAAAACTTTAAAAGACACCCTTTTAGTTTTGTTTTGACCTACTCTTTGTTACATTTCAGGTTTGTAGGGTAAAGTAATTTGAAGTTACCCAAAATAGGTCATTACACTTTGGTCACTGGAACCCAGATGGTACTCTGATTAAACAATTGGATTTGTGAGTTTCCATTTCAGGCTGTTGTAAATTAAATAGCACTAAGGACAATCAAATCAAAAAGACTCAGTTTTCCCTTTAAACTCATGTTTTTATTGGGTCTTTGCTGTATAAGCACCAAATGAGGCACTTTGATGTATGGGATGGCAACATTATAAGAAAAAGTTAATCCCAAACCTGATTTTGTATTTCTCTACAAAGTAGGCTGTGCACTAGCTGCTGAAAATATAAATCCATATAGAATCAATTTTATTCCCTTAGGAACTATTCTTCTTTAATCAGTTGCCATGGTTGTAAACAATATAAAATGTAATACTGACAATGTTTTTTGAAACATGTTGGCCTTTATTACATTAGCTGTCTATTAAAGAGCAGGCACACTCAACCTGACTATCCTTAGGTGAGGGTTAAAGGACCTATAAAGAAAAAAGTGTTATTATACTGGAAAAAGATTGTTAATAGACTTGCAGTGTTGGAGTCTGTAAACCCACTGTTCCCTTTGAGAATGATAAAGTTACCAATAGCGATTTCTATTCATGACCTACACTATCCCATCCTTTGGTAAAGGATCCCCAGGATAATGCCATCTTTCAGCCTTAGGGCATCACCCTGCCTATTCTAATTCCAATCTGTGACGATATTTTTGTTCCTTGGCTCATAACACTGTCCCTTAAAGTAGTTGAAGTCGGTGGGTCCTATGTATCAAGCCGAATGAGTCAATTTGATCATAATGAAGTATTTTGAATTTAGCCTCTAAAAGCCTGAGCAAGCATGTCATGTCCACGTAACCCAACTCCTGAATGTCTGGCCATACTTGACAAATTAGGATCACACCAATTGGCTCTAACAGGAAAGTCTGATGAACACCTCTCCAGAATGTTCTGAGACAATATGATCTTCATGGGACCGGTCCTCTAACGCTTTTGTGACCTGCTGAGAGAAGTGCTATTCCTCTCCTGATCCTAACTGAAGAACTTGGCTTCCTTGACAATCTTCCATGTTTATCTTCCATTTTCTACCATCACTCTGCACTAAACCCTTTATTGAATGTTAATAAACTATAAATCTTTACTCCACTTTTTGGATAAAGTTTCTCCTCTTTTTTCTCCACTGGACTTCAGGACAGACACTGGGATGGGATGGGAAGGAAGTCAACATTAAAACTTGCTCAGGTTTTACCCATACCCTGTGAGTCTGTGTGTCTGTTTAAAGTTCCACATATTTAGAGGAAAACTAATCCCACCACTGTACCCAGAAAGGTTTTACTTTCTAATTCCACCACTGTACACAGAAAGATTTTAGTCAGGTTAATATACCCCTCCTTGGCTAGAATTCCTAATGGAACAATAGGCAGAACATGTAACACCTCCCAATCAGTGCATTATTATATACTTTATAGAAATGAATATTCCTTGAATGAGTCTTAATTCTGAGGTATTGGACGAGTGTATTTCAAATAATGACATCAATCAATACATTTAAAAACATTTTATTTTTAGAGGTTGAACAATGATTCATTGCAGACTTTCTGATGAAACAATTAGCAGTCTCAAAGATTATTTCAATAAATTTTAAAGTTAGAGCACAGATTGAATATAAATTGATTTAAATAGGCACAGTTTTGAAAAGAACTGAAGAGTACTTAAAAGATCCCATTGAATTCATGTGGCACTATTCCTAGTTTTATCGATAGTGTCTCAATTAAATGTCCTGGCAGAAAACACTTAGTGATTAATTTATCTAGAAACTGGTAGCACTGAAAATATTAAAATGTATGCATTCTAATGGTTTGCGTGTGTATGCTTCTATGTATACATGTGTGATTTCTGCTTTGCCTATTTTACTATCTTAATGATTATCCTTTCTTACTGTTTCCTCTGAGGCTCTTACCTTACTTCAAGAGACCTAATCACACTGAACTTTTCTTGTCAGCCCTTTGCATACATCATTTTCTAGCTTTTGAACATTTTCAATAATTCCTTCTATTTTGGACAAGGGCTTTGGTGAAAGAACTAAAGTACACTAAAATAACACTGTACTCTGTCCCAATGCTACTCACAACTTGCCAGAACTTTCATGCTTCAACTCACAGGACTCGGGAATCTGGCTTTTCAGAAATCCCCCTCAATGCTTCTCTGGTGGGCCAGGGCTTCTAGGTACTGCTGCTACAAGGTGAGGTGTAGTTATAATTTTTTCTGTCACTGTGCACTGACTGTGAAATTTAATTGTCCCTTCACTTTCTTGTTTCAGCTGGCAAAGGATGTAAAAATTCCAGATGGATTAACATCTAAATTGGAAATATTCATTACCTACAAACCACTTTAAATATTTTCAGTCCTTCCTAAGTTGGCTATCCAACATCTCAATCTCCTTTCTTAATATGTGCCCAGCTTCCTTTCCTCATTAGCACCTTATCATTTAACGCTCAATTACACATTTGCAATGTCTCTTGCTTGTTTACTTTGGGACACCTCTGTAGATGCAGTTCACTATTGTGTATATTTATTAGAATAACAGCCACAGAGCACAATGGGAGTTGACTTCCTAAAATAGTTTACTGTCTTACTGTGTTAAAAATATGATTTTAAGATAAAATTTATTTTTGAACCTTAACTGAGTTAATATTATGAAGAAAAAATGAATTCTTAAAAGACTTGATTCTACACGCTACTTAAATGAGAAAATTTTCTGAAATTCAAACATAGCAAGCTCCATTTGCTCAGCGATGAGGTACTTGCACAAAGTTCCCCATGGCCTTTTTGGTGTACAAATTTATAATAATGAAGACTACTTCTAAGGAAATAATTTGACATAAAACTTTGTTTTCTCTTTAAACTACTGCATTTAAAAAGTCATTTGAGTTGTAAACACTCAAGGATAAGCCAGTTTTAAGATCACATTATTGTGTCACAGTAACAGAAATGTGAATCACATTTACTTTTAATTCATGGATTCAGGTTCTCCTAAATTCTCATTATTGAGCTACTACATTCTTGATATAAGTTGTTAGGAAAATCCAAATCATCATTCCTGGCGCCAAGGTGCCAAGAAATAACGTGCTATCATGAAATCACACATAGTCTGCTTTTGTATTTTGGTTTAACCAGGTAGCTTGAAAATTATTATCCCACTAGCACCGTCTTCAGATTTTAGAAGCAGAACTAGAGGAATTATAGTGAGGTATACTTTGTGGTAGTTCTGTTGCTTCTCTACTGCTCCAGAACTAACCATGGTATTGAGGATGGATATGCAGAAATGATGCTTTTCACCAGGTAGCAATTACCATAGGTGACCAAACGCCACCTATCTATGGCGTCTATAACTTATTGGAGTGATGGACTAGAATGATTTTTTCACGACTATAAATTTGTAGACCTAGGTATTTGATGAAAGTTGTATTTTCTTTCAAAATCTTTTTTAACCTATTACATTAAGTCCCTACATGTGGACTTATCACTTTTAGATTAATTTCTGATATTACAGAAATAGAAACATGAAAAACACAAGTATTAGCAGCCAAAACTTTTTGCTGTTACATTTTGTAATTTTTGTTTAATGACTGGAGTGAAATTTTTATATAGTTTAATCTGGAATCAGGAAAATATTTAATGCTTCTGATGGTCACACTGTTGGCCAGATAAGAATTTTGATAAATCAACCAATTTGTCTTTGGGGATAGAATTTGACGCCTACTTTAAAGTATTAAAATATACAACTTATTCTACAGTACATGTGTATAGGAGTTCAGTCCTGTATTCAGGCTTGCAAGTGTATTATTCGGTGGTTTTTAAAAACGGCTATTGCACATCTTTGGAGTTTCTGAGGAAAATCAAGCATCCGAGGCTTTCTTCCTTTCTTCTTATCAGGAGAAAACCAGCTTAACATGGGGTGAAAGAACACAACTGTTCTCTGTCTGTGGGCTTAACTGTCATGGAGCAATGAGGAAATGGGTGGTCTTTTCCCCTTTATCACTGTAGTTTTCTCCAGGCATGCAGGTTGTTCAGCCTTAGTCTGGTTTATGTTTAGTCCTTATTATTTTCATTTCATAATCTAACCTTTGGTTCTTTATAGGACTTGGCAAATTTACATATGGTTTGTTGCTATTTTTATTTTTTTCCAAAAAAAACCCCCTCATTTAGGGCCAATTCTTTTGAAAGTTGTTTGGAATCTAACTTATTACAGGTTTCTTAACTCCATGTTGTAAAATCTGAATATAGATACTGTCCAAACTGTCCAAAGAGTAATGTTTGAATTCACAGTAACAAAAGTTACAAGGTTTGTGCAAAAGATATTGTACACCATTGGAGTACATAGAGCTTGCTATAGTTAATTTTATATATAAAGCTACATTTCTCATTAAAACTATTCTGTGCTACATTAAAAGTATCTGATTTAATTTTTCCCTACCAGTAAAACTGTATGCTCATTTAATATCAGAAATTTAAAATGCAAATTTTATATTTATGATGTTTGTAATTGTTATAATAAATCATTGGAATCTTTTAAACACCATAAGTGCTTTGGAGCTCTTCAAGTTTTCCAAGGGTCATGAAGTAAACCCGGCTATGGCGATTGCGCAGGATAGAGGTAAAGAACAGCTTTAAAAAGAGAGAAAGAGATACCATCAGTAAATATTTAATACATTGCAAACTGATATTTGATAGGTACAACTATAACTTCAATTTATCTTCACCAACGAATAAAATATTAAGCCATACTGTTTTTCAGAAAGGGATTTCCTCAGATTAAAGAATACAAATTTAAATTGGTATGGAGTCTAAATTACAATTAAAAAATAACCTTTTACCATATCCTATAATTGTACTTCATATAGTTTAAATAAAATTAGATTTTTGTAGGTGGAATTCATCTGCTAAACTTCTTGATTGGTTTGGTTAACAATTCTCCTTTGCTATTTGTTTAAAATCTATTTTTATTCAAGCTGGCTTTCCTTTTTCTTTTAATATATGGAAAATATTACCTTATTTAGATGTTCACATTGTTGCTGGTGTTTAAGTGGCCACTGAAATTTTCTACTTGGTGCAAGTCTCTATTTCAGTGGAACAGACTGACATCAATAGACTGAGATTATGAGCTAAACCAATCGGCTTAGAGAGGAACATGTTGTGTAAATATGGTCTGTGCCATAAAGAAAATTAGGACAGTACAATAATATAAATAGCAAACAGAGGTAACCTTGTTAGGACTAAGGTTTTCAACGTCCACAATGGATATACTTAGGAGGGTGTGTGATGTAATGATGATGATGATGATAATAACACTAGCTACCCGTGATTTAACACTTTTATGTGCCAGTCAATCTGTGAGATGCTTACTATATACATATTATTGATAATTTTCAGAATTGTTCCCAAAGTAGTTATTAATATTCCCATTCCTGAGATGAAAAAGCTAAGGTTCAGAAGGACTAGTCAAACTTCTAGGTTTTTACACGTAATTAGGTGGCAAAGCTGGGACTGCATCCTAGATCTATCCGATCTCAATCACTGGTTCTTGCCATTATATCCCTTTATATTACAAAAAAGTACCTTTTCTTGATGCCCAGTGCTTTACCCTGTTTGTTCTGATATTAATTCAAATCCTTTGCAATTTCTTCCAAATGTGAATGTTTTCTGGTCTTATTAGAATTATTTCTTCACGCTATTATTTCTCATAACATGTCGGGACTGTAATGATGTCATGCAATTCATTTTTCCATCTAAACTATATGAATTGGTTAAAATTGATCACATTACACAAATAATTGCCAAATCTTGATTTTATTTTTCTTTCCTGTGAAATGGACATAATAATGTCCACTTGTGAAGATTAACTATGATAGCTTCTAAAGTATTTAGCACAAACTCTACCATATAATTAGGTGTTCAGCAAACATAAGTAACTTTTTCCTTCTTCTGTTATTGGAATATGTTGAAAACTATAAAAGGCAGATTTACTCAAGCATTCTTTTTCAAAATATCATATTAATATGAACATGAAAAGAACTATGCACCAAAGACAATAATGGAATTTGTAAGAAATAAAATAAAGGCTAAACTTTGCTTTGGACACAATTAGAAGTTTTACATTTTTGAAAATGATTTCTTTTGAAATCAAATTTCATGATTTACCAAATCAATGCTTCTAATGCAAATTGCAAAATTATTTTTATTAATTTATTATATTATTAAGAGTATGCCAATTTGGGAAATATATTTATAGCCAGAAAGAAAAGGATATAAATTTCCGTAGTTAATTTCATCACTTGCTTTATTTTTGCTTTAACTGGGGGATGTAAACTATACCTTGTCACCTCGGGTACACAGAAATCTCAGCTTCTTAATTGACCTGCGCTTCAGTTCACTTTCCAGAACCCTTGACTGCAAAGAGCGGACTTCAATGGCTTTTTGGCCCCATCCTGTGGCTCGCTGTGAACACTCATAAGCTACAATAAAAATTTAAAAATCAGAAAAACATAATATCTTTCTGTCAGTGATAGAAAATTATAAACGCAGTCAACATTTGATTATTAAGAGGGACATTATTACAGTTCAGGTAAATACATTCCTCTTTTCCTGCTTATAAGACTGTTGTTTGGCCATTATGCTGCTCAACAGTGTTGTTCAAACCTGCTATGTACTATCACCATTGTGACCAACTATTTAACATTGTGAATAACTAGATCTCAGTTAATGTTTGTATTCATATTCTCCAATACCACAGAAAAAGCTAAGGGTTAATCTAACCCTGTTTGTAGAAAGTCAAATCTAGCTACAGTGATTCTTTATTTTATAATCTAGTTGAGGTACCACATCCTGTAAGGGTTTCTACTTGTGCTTAAGTGACATATATGGAAACCTGACTAACTTTTCAAAATTAAAACTGCTAAAAAATGACTCGCTCAAATAATGACTTTAGCAACTCTAATGTAATTCAATTAATTACCATGTTATACATAGAACTAAAGCTAATTTGATACTGCTAAGCGTTTCTCTTGCTCAGGAAATTTTTATTAAGATATAAACTATTGGACCCTGTTTTATATTACTCAGTGACAATAAAGACTATGACAATTGCTTTAAAGCAGAAAACCTAATTATGTAAATAGCTATATAGTCAGCTGACACTGTAAGGTATTTTCTGACATGGGGAGCAGTATTTTTTCCAACAACTGCATACAGCAAAATTTTCTAAACATAATGCACAGTGTACTTGCTGAGCCCAAATACACAGTTCACATGGCATTACATAATTTCTACCTTAATTCTAAAACACATTAATCAGCCACTTAACCTAGCTACTGAGCTAGCTTGTGTATGGGATGGAATCCAGTGATTTAGTTCAGAATGCTTAATGATACTTGCTGTGATTGCTAAGTCTCTATATATTTGTTTGAAAAGCCAAAGCAAAGATCTTATTCGTAAAAACATTCATTATATCTAAAGGAATGTAGATTGGGAAAATCTGGATCTAGGTTAGTTTTAAATAACAAAGCAGTTGTTTTTAGACAGAAAAAGAGAGTAATTGATTTTCTTAATATTAGTGTTATAATGCAATCTTTATATACGCTCAAAATACCCTTCTTACACAGACCAAAATATCATGTTTTTATAGTGCTATAATTTAGTTTACACATAGAGGGATGCTTTTCAATTTTAGTGACTTAAAATAGCTCTTTGTTTTAGGTCAGAAGTTGTCCTGCCTAAGGACAAGAACTGTACCAGATGACTTTTTAAGACCTCTTTCAGTCCTATCATTGTCTACATGTGGCATAAATATGGCATAAATATAGGGGTTCTGTTTCCCATTTGAACTGAATTTCCTTATTCCAATTTCTGATTAATATATTGATCACAACCACTGTAAAGGTTAGAACAAGATTCATTATTTCAGGGTTTTTTTGTCCCAGATCTGTCAATTATATTGTAAGCGTTTACGTCTTGTCACAAAATGGTTTTAAACCCTCTGTGAGTTCTTACCTTTTGAAGAAATTGGAGATTTTCAGGATAATCCTTAACACTATGTATGAAAAGGAAAGGATTCTGCAGATACAGTGCAAAGTGCCATCATCCCATAATGGAAAAAATGTCCATTAAAAAGAAGTTCTTTCAAACTGGTCTTTAAAGCCACATGTGGATCACATTTAGCCATTTTATAGAGATTTCAGAAGCTTCTGGCTTCTTTATTGATAAACTATTTTCTCTCTGTCTCTCTTGTCCTCCTTCCCTCCCTCCCTCCCTTCCTTCTCTCTCTCTCTCTCTCCCTCTCTCCCCCCCTCCCTCCCTCCCTCACCCTCTCCTTGTCCTTCTCCCTCTCCCTCTCCTTCTCCCTTCTCCTTTATTTGCTTCATTAACCTTATCTTACCTCCAGGAACATTTATCTTCAAGCAAATCATTCTACTCTCTCTCTAATATTTTTACTGTTCATATGCATTATTCTGTTCCCTATCTAGAATCACCTCTGTAGTCATCAAGACTCAGAGAAATACGAGTTTCAAGTTATTCAGATTGCACAGATCAGCAGTCCTGCGATGGTCAGGAAGAAAAAAAGATGTCCTGGTCTAATGAAGATGAAAATTTTGTAAATGAAGTTTGACGAAGTCTTAGTGACAACCTATATGTCACATATTCAGTTTGTATTTGATTCTTCACAGAAATATTACATGCTGAACAGAACACTATTGACTGTATAAAATGGAAGTATTTTGCTCTTCTCTTATGACTATTTGGCAGTCTCCTAAGATAAAGGTAAACCCCAAAAATCAATGTGATGGAATGAAACACTTTCAACACCTGTGTAAAAGCTGCAAGCAAAGGTATTTAAAATAAAATTACAGATTATTGTGGAAAAGAATTACTTTCCTATTTTAATTACATGATTATTAAAAATGAACAACTAAGACAGCCATAATCAGTCTCTTTGTGATAGCCTTGTGAAGTAATTAAGCATAAGACAAACATACACATTACCTTACAAGGGAGTAAGTATGCCATATCCCAAATTAACACTATATGCCTTGAGAAAAAGTGATACTTCAGGAAATAGAAGCTTTTCTGGGATCATCTGAAAGGAGAAAAATTTTATACATACCTACTGAAGATGGTATGTCTTTCCACACTTCAAGGATCTTCTTGAAGAGTTGTTCATTTGCTTCCATGGAAAGGGCTTCGGCATTGAAAGTGAGCATCATGCCAATTCCCAAGGAATCAGGTAAAATGATGATATTCTGTGGTATAATGATTTCCAGGGGCTGGAATTATGTTTCATAAGGATTTACATGTCCAACATTTTATCACTACTACTTTCATTGAAGCAGCTTGGTTGAGCAATAAAGACCAAAAAGGGGTTCAAAATGCAGGGAGGAGAGAAATTTCTATTTCAGTACTAAACAACATGCTATCCAACACTTGAAAAGAGCCTTCCCTATGTCATAAATCTGTCACTGTTTAATATTCTCCTTTATATTTAGGAGAAAACTTTGTAAAAAGCAGAGATATACTTCCAACACAGAGAAATTCATTGAAATTTCACAAACTATTATGTATAATGATAGAAGAAACATTACTTGTTTGATTTCAGATTCATTTCAGCACACTAATTAATACTTTAGTAAGGAATGTGTGAACCAAGTAACAAATACAAAATCACTGCTTATCAACCAATTTATTCAAATCAGAAATAGAAAATTAACTTTAAAATAGCTTGAGTTTAAATATTTACAAGGGGCAGCTTTATAATATCCTTCACTGCTTGAAATATATCCTCCCTTCACAAAAATATGGAATTTCTTATCTAATTTATATAATCTTAAAATATCTTCAATTCAGAGATGTATTAGGTGACAGAAGATGAAATACTAAGAAATATCTAAGAATTTCTAAATTTCATGATGCATAAAACAATGTGACAAAACTTGCCTAAACTACAGATATTGTCACATTAATCATATTTCCCTAAAAATCGAACAATTAATTCCTCTATCATTTTTCGAATTTAGCAAGTTAAAGGAAAAAATGTCAGAAACTATACTTGCCAAACCCAGCGTACTCAGGCCAAGTGCTTGAGGCCATGTCTCAGTCTCAGCAACAACAATTCTTAAAACTAAAATGGGGATCCAGAGGCGAAAAGCAATTTTAATGCGTTCCCTGGGCACTCTCATGAGCAGTTGAATCAGAAAAGAGATGAAGGAAGAGAGAAAAAGAAATTCAAGAAAAAAGATTGTCTCAAAAAATTTGTTTAGAATAGATCTGGGCTGTTGTAAATCCAGAAAGCCTCAGAGGTAATCTTCTTGCTTCTCAGATGATTCCTGAAGTAACCAGATATTCTGTAGCTTTACAGCTTTTGTAATCTAGCACTTTTGGAAAAGTATTATTTTTAGTACATTCTGTTTCAGAAGACACTCTCTCCTCCTTTATATTAGAGTCCTTTCTCTTTTAATGGGTCAAGACACTAGGGCATTTAGCTAAAAATTCTATTTTTTAATACACTTAAGGTATCCTAATTAGGCCAGAAAATGACTTTTTAAAAACCTCACCTTCTCTTATTCTTGTTTCCATAATAATTAACTGATCGTTTCAAAAGAAAATAATTCTTCTTGCTTAGTAGTCAAGTGGAACACAGAATTCAATCTTCCTAAATGACTTTCCAAATAAGTATAAACTTGGACCAACACTGTGGTGTTCGATAATGCACTACCTTCAAAATAAAGGCTATCTGACATGACATAAAAAATAAGATGCAGGAAGTGATGGAAGACACTCCAAGTGAAAAGTACTATAATATTTATAGTAAAATTAACCTACACTCATTTAAATGGCTTTGGCTGGGCTTGGTTCAGTATTTTCTGCCTTATGAACAGTGATTTCTATATAGTCATAGGTGACAACAGAATGATCAGCTAATTCGATTGTTAAATATGACCAAAACTTTAAAAAAATTCTCCACTAATGATCTGACAATTGCTCCATGTAATCTGTCAGAGATATATAGATAATTCTGAAAGCTGTGCAAAATATCACATTACTACAGTGGCTTAGCAGTACATAAAAGTTTTCTCCTGGAATTTTGTATAATGCTAAACTGCTAAAACTTTAGTGATTGACAAAATGGGGAATTCAAAAAGGGTGAAGCAGAGATTTGTTGGTTCAGTCCTTCCTTTTTAATATAATTTTCAATAGGACAAATATCATTTCTACCATCAAATTTGAGATATAGGAGAATTATATTATGTATGGTACGTGTGTGTGAGGGGTATTGTGTTATGTTCAATCTCTTTAGACAAATGATGTGTATAGTATTTTTACAACTATCCATATTTTAGATGCTGTGCCATATTTTCATATTTATAATTATTTGAGTTAAGAGTTGATGTGCATTAGCTTTTAAAATGCTGAATCTTTGATCAGAAATTCTAAGTATAACTTATACTGTAAGAGAATACTTTATGATAATTTGCTATATATCACAGTTAAAGTACTACAATCTGGATAAAGAAAGGACATACACATAATAATGTTGCAATACTGGTGTAATTTAAAAAAATCTATTAATGCATTATGAGGTGCAGAAGACTAAAGCAAGGGTTGCAAACTCATATGGCTACAAGGGCCAGTTATTATAAATACATAATGGTGGATGGATAGAGAATGTATAGCATATGTTCCATCTAAAAGTGGACAGGCACAAATTGGTTCCAGTTGATTATGGCCAGATAGTAATGTTGGCCTGATATTGTCAGATCATTGGTTTTTCAATAGAAATCCAGATTTTAAATGTAAATGATATTCACTTAAAAACAAACAAAAATCACTGTTGCAGACAAAATCTATCTGCGGAACAGACTTAGCTGTCTGGACTAAGAAACCATCAGTGATTTTTGTTTATCCATTACTACTTTCTGGCACTTTATACTTACCTTTTACATCTCAGTTCTAATATAGATATTGATACTCATATTTTTAAAACTTTAAGAGTTTTGACAGTTGGAAAATTGTGTTATACAGTAATTTCTAGGGATCTTACATTATTTGGCAGGGTCACATCAGACATAACCTCAGATTCTGCATCAATGATGTGATATCCATCTGCTGAACTGAAGAAAATCTTTAGTCTTTTTTCAGAACCAATAGCCAGGTCAACTGTCACTGGCTTATGACCAAGTGTTGGAAACACCTGTAGATATAAAACCAAATATGGCCAAAAGGCCAAAAATGACACTCTGTCTAAGGAGAAAATTCCCCTGCCCTTTTGTTTAACAGGTTTATAAAACCCAGAATTATTTTTAAAGTTATGTAATATATTTAGAGACCTATGTATTATAACTTTTCTTAGGTCTGTTATTACAATAAGAACGATTATATTCAGGTTCTAAATATTGAGTTTTCCTTCGAAGGCCAAATCTCCAAAAATCATAAGAGCCTTGTATGGCCCTGTACTCTGTTTGCTGTCTTTAAATTCCTTGCCTTGAGCTTCAGCAAATGAAGGAGCTCATCTGGTCTCTTAAACCGGTTTGCTGGATCAGCTGCCTGTATTTTTGCCAGTATTCGTATATAGGCTTCATAGGACATGTAGTCTCCTTCGGAGTCTGCTGATTGATCAATGCACACTTGGTAGGGAATGAGAAAGGCCAGACATGTTAACCTACCATAGACTGGATGTACTCTAGGCTCTTATGGCTCCTAGTCCAAGGAAACAAAAAGCCAAACAGGATTCATTGCCAAGTTCAGGTCACAGTAGAGGACTGGGCATCACAGGTTTCACCACACTGTAGTCATGAGGTGGGATTCAAGAACTGGAGTGAGGACTTGGACCAGGAATTGTGTATCAGGCTACACAGACTGTTGGTACTTACCTTCTTTGCTTTCCAGCTCCATACCAGGCAGCTCTGACCAATCAGCAGACACCCAAGAACAAACCCATATCCAAATACTGACAGCTGACCCAAGGCCCAATTTAGGGAGATCAGATCAGGGATGTGATTTGTGTCAGGACAGACCCAGACTATCTATATAGTAGTCTGTGCTATTTATAAAAGAACATATTTATTGTACAAATAGACATTGAGGAGTAGTCATAGATATTAACCCATCTTTATTGTATACATGTGATGTTTTGGCCTACAAAATATACCACGTAATCAGATCCTGACCTAAGATACAATAGTATTTCACGAATATGTTGTTGGGGTCTATCATGATGTATCCCTATCAGTGCTTTGTAAAAACTTGTCCAGGGACCAACCAGTTCAAAATCTCCTGGGTTGTTTGCTAAAAATATAGATTCCCAGGCTCCACTTCAGACCTACTAATTTGGCCTGGAGTTGGGTCTGAGATCTAAACTTTTAACAAATGCTCCAGATGATTCTTATGTATATCCCAGGTTAGGAGCTACTGGACTCTATGTAATATTGCCAGCTCATTAATCAGTCCTTATTACTATAGAATAAATACAAAATAATCTTATTTATGTTGAATTCTGGAGCATTATAAAAAGATAATGAAGATAAAAATAGTCCCTAGTTTATGAGATGTGATTAAAAATTTAGTGTTTGGGACACTAAATGGTTACCTTAAGAGGCTGATCCATAGAAGTTCAATTAAACCATAATAAGGGTGGAAACAGTACTCATAATCCAAATAAGCCTAACCACCATTCCTTGTAATAGTTCTAGAGAAGAATGTGTTTAGAGATCCAGCTTGGAAGGAATATAGAGCCATCCTTTCCTCCCCACCCCCATCTACTGTAGCCCTGGTAATTAGAGCAAAGCCTTTCTCTTCCTTCATTCCTCTTCCAGGTTCATTCCTCTACCATTCCTCTACAATGGTAGAGGTTTCCCCCTTTACCATTGTCACACCTTTCCTTACCTTCCCTCTGCTCTCCACCCCCCACTAAGAGAGAACAGGGACTTTCTCAGCTTCAAGTCATTGGGGTGGCACCCAAAGCTTGTGTTTGTGGCTTTAGAAGAGAAGGTCTTCATGTTGACTACAGGAATTGGGAGTGAGGAGCTGGTGGGGAGGTCCTTTAAGGGGAGGGGTCAGGGATTTCCCTCACACTCTCCCTTGGTGTGGTGCCTGTGAATTATCTAAAAAAGGGTTAAATGATAATTATTGACATGGTATATTTAAATTACATTAATTGTAGAAGAATGGTATATATTTCCGCTACTCTATTCCAAATACTGTTCTGTTTACAATTTCTCAAAAGAAAAACCAAAGGAAAAGGAGACCACTCACTTTAATGGCAGTGCTTTCATCAAAGGACTTTGGTGCCCATGCATACAGGTGAATTGATGATTTCAAAGCAATTGCAATATATGTTGTTTCTTCATGTTGCACTACAGTGATAAAATACAAAGAAGTAACGATGCCACAGAGTTAACAAGAACACTCAAGTATTTGTGTTTGTTGTTGAAAATGTCATAATAACAATGTAAGACCATAGATCATTTATTTTAGAATAGTTATTTGGTTACAATTTGATTCCCAAAAGAAGGTGACAAAAATACTGTATAGTTTTATGGAGTGTATGCATTAGCCTTTAAGAACACTCTAAATTGTACACTGAAAACTACAGAAAATTGCTGAAAGAAATTAAAGAAGACCTAAATAAATGGAAATACTTCCTCTGTTCATGGACAGGTAGACTTAACATTGTTAAATGAGAGATGTGATTAAAAATCATCAGCAGTCAGCAGTACTGACCTTAAGAGGTCAGTACTATCCAAAGTGATCTACAGATTCATTGCAATCTCTATTAAAGTCCCAATGCCCCCCTATGCATAGATGGAAATGCTGATTAAAATTCACTTGGAATTGGAAGAGGTTCCAAATAGCCAAAACAATCTTGAAAATGAAAAACAAAGTTGGAGGACTCACGGTTCCCAATTTCTAAACTTACTACAAGCTACAGTAATCAAAACAGTGTAGTACTGACCTAAGGACATGCATATAGATCAATGGAGTAGAATTGAAAGTCTACAAGTAAAGCCATTCATTTATGGTCAGTGGTGCCAGGACTATTCAATAGGGAAAGAATAATCTCATCAAATGGTACTGTGACAACTGAATATCCAAGCACAAAAAAATGAATTGGACCTCCTACTTCAATCCATATATAAAAAATAACTTGAAATGGATCAAAGACCTAAATGTAAGAGTTAAAACTATGAAACTCTTAGAATTAAATATAGGAATAAACCTTCATGGCAATAGAGTCTATTTGACACCGAAAGCATAAGCGACAAAAGAAAGAAACAGATAAATTGGGTTTCATTAAAATTAATACTTCTATGTATCAAAGGACACTATCAAGAAAGTGAAAAGGCAAAGTATGGAATGGAAATAAATATCTGCAAATCATATATCTGATAAAGGTTTAATGTCCAGAATATATAAAGAATACTTACAACTCAACAACAAAAAAATAAATAAGCCAAGGAAGATATACAAATGATCAACAAACACTTGAAAAGATGCTCAACAACATTATTCATCAGGGAAGTGCAAATCAAAACTATAATGTGATGCCACGTTACACCCACTTGGATGGCTAGGATCAAAAGACTGACATTTACAGGTGTTGGTAAGAATGAAGAGAAAAATGGAGCTTTCATACTTATGGCAATGTAAAACAGTTCTGTCAGTCACTTTTAAAAATATTCTGGCAGTACTATCTAAGAGAAAAGAAAATATGCACTCCAATGTACAAAGACATGTATGAAAATGTTCATAGCAGAATTATTCCTAATAGCCAAAAAGTGGAAAAAGTGCAAACGTATAAAACAATGGATGTATAAAAAATTGGATAAACAAAAGGTGATATATATATATATATATATATATATATACAATGCAATACTATTCAGCAATAAAAAGGAATACTGATACATGTTGAATAGGTTAAAGCATGGATGAACCTTGAAAACATTATGCTAAGTGACAGAAGCTTGTCACAAAAGACCACATAATGTATAATTCCATTTAAATAAATCGTGGAAAAAAGACAAATCCACAGCAAAGAAAGTAGATCAGTAGCTACTTAGGACTATGAGGGGAATAAGGTAAGAGGAATAAAATATGGAGTGACTGCTAATGGCCATGAGGTTTCTTTTTGGAATGATGAAAATTAGATCATGGTGATGGTTACACAACTCTATAAACATACCCTGAAGCCTTTAATTGTACACTTTAATGGGGTGTATTTTATGATATGTAAATTATTTCAATAGAGCATTTTTTTATTAAAAAAGAGAAAAAATATAAAAAGTATATGCTTGCTCTTGGCTAGACCTTCTGGCTCTCATGAAATATTTTGTCCTACTTCTAGATTTATATTTGTGCTAAAACCCCGCTTCTTTGACTGAGACACTGCTTCTATATTCGCTAGCCAGACTTCATCTGAGACTAATATATACGAATTCTCTCTCTCCTCTCCCCTCCCCTCCTCTCTCCTTCTCTTTCTCATTCTGTGTCGCTGTCTCTCTGAGTCTAGCTTTGCTTTCTTTTTTTTTAAACCGTTCAGAAGTAGGTCAAAGAAGCATGATTAATAAACCCCCAAGAAGCAAAGGAATTCTTTGTTAAGCAAATAGTTCCAATAATTTTAATAAACGACAGTAACTGATGTCGGTTCATTATTTTGTTGACCTTGGAAGGCCATGAAAATACCACGCAAGTATGGCTATGTTGTTGTCCTCCTATGTAAAGGTGCTACTGTTCCACCTGTCAGTAGGACAAATGTTATTGGTTGTTATGAGAGCTGGGATGGGTTGGAATGCAGTCAGCCAGGAAAACTGGACTAAACTAGTCCATCTGTTTACCAAAAGCATAGATTTGCAAGATGATTATCTTTGTAAACTCTCTCTTATTCAACTAAAAACTCGATAAGTTAGTAAGAGGCAGTTCTGCTATGTAAACTTTTGGGTTAACATCTGGGAATATCTTTCACCTCTGGCTACCACATTTATGTAATATGATTTGGAGGAAATTAGTGATACATAAAACTAGAAGAAAGTAGTATATTTAGTTGATGCCTAAGTTGTCTGGGTGCTCATTCCTACCTTTATTGGTGTTTGTGTACATATGTACACACATATGGAAACCTATCCTTGGAAAGGCTCTTTGTATGCAGAACAAAAACGGTCAGTCAGTGTAGAAATATACTGCTGCAACTCATATTATGTGATTCCAGCTATCTCTTACCTATGCCACTAGTTCTGCCTCACAGGCAATTAGTAAAGAGGAAAGAAGAAAACAAAGGCTGAGAGTAGAGGGGATTTGCTTCAGAAACAGAAAGAATTGGATAACATTACTTCCAAGTTGTTGACAGATTAGAGCAGGACTCTAAGACCTTGGATGTGTTACTCCATTTCACAGTGGATGGTTGTGAAGAGACAGGGGAAATGAAAACACAGTAATCAGATAGGAAATATTTAGCAATTATACTCATGAATATCGACAGTGGGAATGAGAGCCAGCAGATAATTGATGAATTTTCGTTTTGACTCATGGTAAAGTTTCCTGGTCAATATTAGGAGGGATTTTCTGATTTTGAAAAATAGGAATTATTATGTGATCCTATTTTATTGCTGTTCCAAGAAAAGATAATGCCATATAAATCTCCTTGTAGGTTATTGAAGATACATCAACACCATTTATATAATTGAAGTTAGATAGAAGCAGGAAGAAATATCAGTTCATATGAACTAATTAGAGTGACTGGGAAGGGAAGAAAGGTGAGAAAGTGAACCAAACTTAACTCCAATAGCTATTTCAGTCAATCTATATTTTCTCAATAACAGCCAAGATTGTGACATAAAAGACCTGAAAGGTATCTCAGTGAAATTCACTCATTTTTGTATTTGAAGTTGCAAATTCTTTTCTTTCTCTACTTTGCCTTTCACAATAATGTTCTTCACCAAATGAAGGGAAGCAAAATTTATATAGCTATAGTAAACACGAAATGAGACTTACAGACACTGAAGTGTTCACAGCCTGTCAACTTATCAATAGCTTTGCAGGCTTCCTCTGTCTTGAGCATTTCCTCTTGTCTTCTTTTACTTTCTGGATCATCATTCAAAATCTTGTTTCTCAGCCAGGTCAAATGATACACCCGAAGTCTGTTCTTATGGCCTAATAAGAAAAGATACAATGTTTCAATTCAGTCTATTTTTTTTATATATTAGAAGAACAAAAATGGTAAAGGTATTTTTGTCTTTTTAACCAAATGTTTTCATTAAAGTAAAAATACACTTTAAAAAATCTATGCTGCATCAGAGTCTTCCCTTTAGAGTTTGGAAATGTGATAGCAAAGTCTCTCAGTCTCTCACTTCCAAGAGATAGCTGAAGTATCTACCAGCTACCTATGTAGAAGCAAATGTAAAATACTTCTTTGGGACAGGTTAAGACTGCCACTGTGCAGGCAACAGAATCACCATCCATTCATTTGTACCTTAGCTTCTTATCTAAGTCATGACCTTTCTGGGATTCAGAGACCCAGAAGCTATCTCTGGTAGTGTGTATATATGAGAAGGGTGTCTTATGTATTGCTTGTTAGGCATTCTGGACCAGTGAGATGGGTCTTTGTACTCTTTCATTCCAGTATACTTACGAAGTAAGTCCCATCAAATTTCTACAATTCCTTCAGAAAAACAAGCCATTAAAATTACACATTTCTTTTCATATATAGTGACTTTACATCCATTTTTAGGGTTTATGACTGTAAGATTCCTGGGCCCAACAATAAGATTCTCATTTATGTAATTAATCTTAAATATATTTTTATACAACATTTTTGAGCAGTGTTAGAATTCAAGCATCTATAGCTATTGCCATTCTATTCTCAAATGGTAAAATAAAATTGAAATCCAAACTATTAGATATCTTTCTATACTGACATTCTCAGTACTATTTGATGCAAAAATAATCCACATTTAAGAGAAACTTAAGAATTAAAAAGAGAACATTTGGGTTAGAGAAAGCTGGATAAAACGTAAAGAAATCTGTTATCCAGATGTGCAGTCTGTAAGCCACCCAGATGTTTTCAAAAACTAAATGTTGCTTCTGTGTGCCTCAAGCAATTAAAAATGAATGACCAAAAAATCATGACACTTTAGTATATCTGTAGAGGATTTCTCTAACCAAAACTTAAAGCAAAGTTAATCATATTTAGGACTATACATAATCATTAATTAATGTGCAATATCGTTATTAGGTACAGACAGGAAGTATATAAACACATAAAATTACTGTGATTAGCATAATTTTATTCTACAGTCGAACCATTTAAAAAATTTTTCCTAATCTTTCAACAGTCATTTTTTTGCCTAAAGTCAGCATTAATGTTAGTGCTTTCCTGATACCAAGCACTGTTTAGTAATCACAATAATTATTAACATCCATATACTTGGTCTTTCATATTTCAAGGTTCAGGATCTGACTGACCAAAACTAAGAAGTTCAACTACTATGTGGGAAGAATGGAGAGATCTTAGGGGATCCATTCTTGTTACTAGTCCTATCTGTAGGCCCTTATTATACAGCTGTGGCAGAGACAACAGAGTCTCATTTTTATCCAATTATTGTCCTTTTTGTTCTTTGTTGCTTCTAACACAAGAAAGGTATATAGTGGTGGTTAGTGTGGTCGTGTGTGCATGGGTGGGTGAAGCTGTGAGTTGTGAAGATGTAGGTGGCTACTCAGAAAAGACGTGAAAGGATGCAAATGGCATGGTTTTTCTTGTCACTGACCTTGGACAGGTACATTACAATCAAATATCCAGACACCAAAGGAGAGTCAGAAGTTTAAATTGTAAATAGGTAAGAAAATACAAGTAGGAAAGCCTGGTGTCCCAATTAAAGTGTATATTTATAGTGCTTTCCTATGAATACTTTCACTTGAGAGAGTCTTTAGCCCAGTTTGAAACCTAATTTATCTGCATAATTACTCAGTTAATTTTAGTTCTTAAACAAACCGGAGATGGTAATCAGCAAATTGAGTGGCTCTACAACTTGAATTTGACGGAATGGTCTTCGCTTTATAAGTTTAGTAATGTCTGCCTTTCCGCTTCTGTCCATCAGATACAGATTTGATCGAGTTCCCAACAGCAAATTCACTCCTGTTCGTATATGAAAAGAAAAGTGCTATATTAGCTCAGATTACATTTTTATAATTGAATTTATACTAGTATTTTTGCTACTCCAGTGTGCTGATCTATGTAAAGGTGACGTTTATCATCTTAGGCTAATGTTAACTTCATTCTGTGTAAAAATGAACTCTCTGCCAACAGAACAAATTTATTTTCATTAAAATATTGAAGATAATACCCTCTGGCAATATTCTACTGGCTGGTGTCTTGTTTGCCATCACACAAATAGAACTTTATGTATATCTCAGCACCTTTCAGTAGTGTCCCAAACTTTATAAAAATCAATCAACCTTTTTGAAAGTTACCATTAAATATAAAATATGCCTAGTATATATCAAGCCTTCAATTCAGTTGATTTCTCATTGCTAACTGTAACATGGTTTTAATGCTTTTAGAATAATTGCATGTAAATTGTTTTTAAATTGAGTGATTCTGTGTTCACACATATATTAAAAAAACGTATATTGCTAAATGCCTATAAAATTAGTTTCTACTTTCATGTATTTACACTCCTACACTCTGTTATTTGTGTGCTGGCTTTATTCATTCTAATAGAAGCACTGTTTATAGACTGAATGAGAAGACTAAAATAGCAGATTGAAGTAAAGTTAGAATATACTTCAAATGGGGGTCAGTCTCAAGATGGTGGAGTAGAAAGACCCTGAACACACCTCTTTCCATGGGCATACAAAAATTACAACTATTTACGGAGCAACTGTGTATCAGAATGACCTGAAGACTAGCAGAAAAGATTTTCCACAACTAAAGACATAAAGAAGGAGCCACAACAAGATGGAAAGGAGTGGCAGAGATGTGGTTTAGTAAAGACCCACACCCCAGGGTCGATGACTCATAAACAAAAGGGATATCATAACCACAGAGGTTCTACTCAAGGAGCAAGGGGTCTGAAACCCACATTGGGTTCCCCAGCCTGGGGGTCTGGCACTGGGAAAATGAGTTCCTAATACATCTGCCTTTGAAAATCAAGTGGGGCTTATGTTCAGGGGAGCTGGAGGGCTATAGGAAAAGGAAATTTCATTCTTACAGGGCATGCACAAAATCTCACATGCTCCAAGTGGCATGACGCAGGGCAGATGCAGTAGTGTGAAAGATGCCTGGGTCAGAACCACTTGTTGTTCTTAGAGAATCCCCCTGGAGAGGCATGAGGCAGCTGGGACCCCCCTGAGGACTGACACTGGCAGCAGCCATTTTGGGGATCTCGGTCTACCACATTGACACATATTATAATCTTTTATTTTTCAAAATATAAAACCACAAATGATAAAAATGAGTTACTAGACATTAAGTTCATCTCTGGGTAGTTGCCTGACTGGAATGATAATGAAGTAAACTTTGCTTTCTTGTTATCCAATACATTTTATTAGTAGAACTTTGAGGATGGCTTATTTTTTTCCAAATTGTTTAATCCACATAACTATAATGTTTGCTACACTGCTCTATTTTTAATTTAAAATTCTGTCTCCTGTTCAATCATACATTAAGCAAAGTCTATGAAACTGAAGGTAGGATGTTGGCATTTATTTGGGATTTTTCCCTTCCTTGCATTCATTTATTCTGTTTCATTTATGATTCAGACCCGCTTGAGGTAAAATATTGTCTCAGCATTACCAATGTGGTTACAATTCTTCTGGAACAAAAGGTTGAAAAAGTCTATCAAAGTTAAGATATTACACAAGGAACTTTCTCTACAAATCCTCAAGATATTTTAAAAACAAGAACCTGAAGAAATTTCTTTTAATATCTCATTAGGTATTATATGTTGCATTCTGCCCAAATTAAAAATGCTAAGCTTGAATTTTCAAATAATCATAACCTAGTCCAATTTTATATTTTAGCCAAGTTAATTTGGGCCGTAAAGAAAAACAGAATAAAAAGGGTAGGAAGTAATTCAAACAGCAAACTGCATTGAGTAAAAATAAATCAGCAAGTAAATAAATAAGCAAGTTAACTACTGTGTGTGTATATGTATGTGTATATATGTATATACTTGGAAATGGTTTTTCAATAGCAAACACATGTTTACATCTATGATTTTTCACAAGTTTGCTATATAGATAAAAATATATTCTTTAAAGTATAACAACTCAGTTTTAAGAAACAAAACTCACCCCACAAAGAACCACAGCAGATCTCAGAAGTGAATTCCTTTTCATACATGTGGATTAGTGGTTTTTTACATTCAGGAGAGACATAGAGTGGGTTAACATTGACTTCAGAGGGTTGCTTAGATGATTTCTCAGGTACTTCCACTAATCCAGCATATACTGTGAAGAGAAGATATTGAGAGAACTTACACCATATGCGCTTGAGTGTTTCCACAAATGAGACATAGCTTAGAAATATTCCTTTTCCTTTACTGTATTTTATTTTTTTATTGGAGCTATAATTTCTATAAATCCTAAACCATCAGTTAACACAAATCAAGATGGTCAGAATACATTTCTGAATATGAATATACTTCAAGTTACTGTGATTAAATTGCAAGTAAAATCCAGAAGAGGGACCCAATTTCTCAATTGTAGTTCAAATTTAGGTGCCATAATGACTAAGTGAAGAGTAGATTTAAAAATATATATACATCCATCTGAATTTATGTCAAATGAGTATCAGAATGATTTGATTCTTTTCTGATAATGAACCAGTGGTCAAACACTGTATTTAATATGTGAACAGACTGCAGCATTCGGAGATTATATTAAATACACTTACAGATGGTACTGGCAAAGTCAGCATTTGCAGCCCCTTCAGAACCTTTGGAAGGAGATGAGTGGCTGGCAGAAAAACCTGATTCTGTTGATACTTCTGATATGTCCATAGTGTCATTCTCATCACCAGGTGCTGCAGGTGCAGCGCCTGAGGCAACGGCATTTGAGGCTTCACTTCTACCACCTAACTCCTAAAAGATGATTAAAAATTTATTTTGACTTTATTAGGAAATTAACAGTGAGAGAAATATGATATGCCTAGCGGTTATTTGAAAAAGAGAATACAAAATTTGTAACATCTTATAATTCTTTATCCTTATAAAATCCACATTTACCAGTAGAACTCAACAATGTTATCAAAAAAGAAATAGGGCTTCCCTGGTGGCGCAGTGGTTGAGAGTCCGCCTGCCGATGCAGGGGACACGGGTTCATGCCCCGGTCTGGGAAGATCCCACATGCCGCGGAGCGGCTGGGCCCGTGAGCCATGGCCGCTGAGCCTGCACGTCCAGAGCCTGTGCTCCGCAACGGGAGAGGTCACAATAGTGAAAGGCCCACGTACCGAAAAAAAAACCAAAACTAACTAACCTATATTGAGACAACTGATGCCAAAGTAGAAATTCAAGGAGCATGAACTCCTTAGCTGTATAATTTACGGACCTAAAATTTGTGGAGTTTTTACTATGCATTAGATACCCTGCTAGGCATCTTATTTACATATTGTTGTGTATCCTTGCAACAACCCAAAAAGTAAGATCATCTCCATTTTACTTACAAGGAAACTAAAGCTTAGCGAAGTTATATAATTTATTCAAGGTCATAGAGATAATTAAGAGGATCAGTTTGAAGCCAAAGTCTGTTTGATTCCAAAGCTTACATTCAGCTATGCTATGGTAGATTCAATTCCATTTTGTCAAATGACAAAGCTAATGATGGAAAATCAACTAACACAAATTCAAGAGTGTGAACATGCTTCAGTGAAAATTTAGCCAGATTCCATCAATTTACAGAGAAGAAATTCAACGATAAAAGTCACAAAATGTGACAGAATTTATGTGGGATGCCATATCCTGTGGAAAAACATACCAACAGGTTTTGGTAAGCCTGTTTGCTGATAAGCATTTCTTTGTTTCTAAACAGTGATTGAGACAGCTGTGCTGCCCTGTCAAAGACTTGTTTTTATGACCTTTCCTGCCACAAAAGTGTTGCCGCATAGCAATGGGAGATCAGCTCGGTGCTTTGTGACCACCTAGAGGGGTGGGATAGGGAGGGTGGGAGGGAGGGAGACGCAAGAGGGAAGAGATATGGGAACATATGTATATATATAACTGATTCACTTTGTTATAAAGCAGAAACTAACACACCATTGTAAAGCAATTATACTCCAATAAAGATGTTAAATTAAAAAAATAAAAGATTATCTCATCCTAAAAAAATTAAAATAAAAAGATCCATTTACTCTGTAAACGTCAAAAACATTTCTTAAGATAACTGGAGATAACCAGGGGTGCTATGAAAACTGTCCTGGGACATCCTTTTTTAATGTTTTTAATTAAGATAAGTAGGTAGGCAGTTAGGTAGGTAGGTAGTAGGTAGGTAGGATGGATGGATGGATGGAAAGATAGCTAGATAGACAGATAGATAGATAGGTAGATAGATAGATAGACAGATAGAGAGGCAGACATAGATACTTTCCCGCTGATGTTGCTTTCCCATTGGAAACCATCTAGGGAGTTTCCTCCTTCCTTGTTTTCTTTGTTTCCTTCCTTCATTGATTTCTTCCGTAATTACTGTATGCCTGCCATAGACGAAGCCCTAGGTTGGACCCTGGGATTGTGTGAGTAGGTAAAGAAAAGTAATCAAGGATGGATTAAAAATAGTTCCTGCCTTTTAAGAGTTTACAATCTATCGTGACAGAAGAGCAAGTAAACAAATAAATAAATTACAAAGTCATAAGTACTAAAATAAAACGATGGGCAAAATGCTTGCAAGTGCAGATGAAGGGGTGTGTAATTCTGCCTTGGGAAGTCAAAGATGATATATGAGTTGGATCATGAAGGATGACTAGTTCACAAGCAGAGAAGAGGTAAGGGGAAGCCTTATAGACAAAAGGAAGTGCTTGAACATGGTCACTAATTCATGAAAGAGCATGGCATCTTCTAAGCTAGTTATGATAGGACAATAGGCTGGGAAAATAAATTGGCATGATTTTTCCTTTGTCTGGAATCTCATCTCTGTTTTCAGATATCCAATACTCCCCATTTGTCAAGAATTAGTTCAAAACCCACGTGTTCCAGGAAATCTCTGTGATAATTCCTATTTATCTAGCATATGTGAAGCTACTTGAGTATTTTAAAACATATCTATAAAGTCTGTAAATATTTTGTGAATGACAAAATAATTGTCTAAACACAGTACACTACTTCTGTTTTAAATTGTATGTGTTAACACTTCCTCAAATAGTTAAAATAGAAGATAACAATTCCACTCCTAGGTATATAGCTCAAAGAATTAAAAAGAGAGACTCCAACAACTGATATTTGTATACCAATGTTCACAGCAGCCAAAGGTGAAAACGACCCAAGTGTCTATCAACATATGAATGGATAAACAAAATGTGATATATTCATACTACAGAATCTTATTCAGCCTTAAAAAGGAAGGAAATTCTGATACATGCTACAAAATGGATGAACCTTGAAAATATTATGCTAAGTGAAATACAGACACAAAAGGACAAATATTGTATGATTCTGCCTATATAAGGTACCTACACAGAAAGTAGAATAGAGGTTATTAGGGACTGGGGGGAGGGATAATGGGGAGTAAATTGTTTGTTTGAGATGATAAAAAATTTCCAGAAATGAATAGTAGTAATTGTTGTAAAACATCGTGAATGTACTTAATTCCACTGAACTGTACACTTAAAAAATGGTTAAAACATAAAATTTTATGTTATGTGTATTTTATCACAATAAAACCTCCCAGAAAAATGTATGTGTTAAGAGACACTATCCCAAGCATGTGATCTGAGTAATAAAGGTAAACAAATAAGATATTTTTGTCCCTGGAAGAAAATAGGAACCATCCAAATTAGAAGAAATAAAGATCTATCTACAGCTATAATTAAAAGTCTTTAAGGCTTTGGGATAGAAGTTTAAAATATATTTGTAATGGCTGGAAATATGACATATCACATGAAGAAATGCATTCACAAGAAGAAGAGTTCATTCTCCTTTTCAAATGGCGCATTACCTCTGGTTTATGTTCAAATTCCTGGGATGCTGGTCTCTCCAATACTGGATCATGTATCTCTGAGCAATTTTCTTCTCCATTGAGTTCAAGGGCTTCACTCTCTTCATTGGTTCCACTGATTCCCTCATTTCCATTACTCTCTTTGCCTCTTCTTCCACTGCCTGTATTGGCTCTGTGTCCTTCATGGTCTCCAATGGCTTCACTGCCCCTAATGGCTGTACTTCCTCCGTGGCTTCTACTAGCTCTCTGGCTTCCATTGCTGCTGAAAGTTCCTTCCCCTCCATCACTTCCATCTTTACCATCTTGCTTGTAACTTCCACCTCTGCCACAGCTTGGTCTGATAACAAGATCCAATTAATGATAGAAAACCACCCAACAAAAACATATTTGAAAGTCAACAAATGAAACAAAATTAGTATGCCTTACACATATGTACTATCTCCAGGCATGTTTTTGTTCTATGTGAACACTACTGGTATGATATAGATATGAAAAATGTCCCTATGTCTTGTCAGTCTTAAATATTAAATTAACACCATAGCCACTGTCAATTCCCTGGCTGCATTTGGATGGCAGATGGAAGAGAACTTGCATTCTTTATTAGGAACATGTGTTAGGTTAGTAGCAATAATATGTTTTATTTTCTTAAACCGTAGACTACTTCATGCATTAGCAACTTCACAGCCACATGAATGATCAAGCCCATATTTTTGGTTCAACCACAACATATTTAAATAATTCTTATAATATATGTAATTTATGTTAATTTAAACATGTGCCTTTATTTTCTAACATGTGTATTGTCTGCTTTGCAACAGATTTCCATTGATTGTTCTACTATTATCATCAGGAAGTTCAGTAATATAGATCTCATTAAGTTAAGATAGTCACTTAATTATTTGCTAAGAACACCAAGCTTAGCAAAATGTCTCAATGATCTTTTGCATAAGGGACAACATAAATATGTACCTATGATAATTCTAAAAGCAAATGAATTTAAGAACGGAATTCCTGGTAGTTTTTTAGTTGGCAAAAAAGAAAAAATGTTGAATGAATTGTAGTCTGTTCTGTCATGTATATCCCCAGTAACATTTGAAAATTAAAATAAAATATGGATTTCAATATTATAAAGCAAACAATTCTCCCACTGTTAATTACTTTTCTAAAAATATACTATATTAATGAATCACCTTTGAGAGCAGTTTAAATACAAACCATAAGCACATGTAAATAAGAACACACTGGCTGCTTATAGAGCAGGAACAAGTAACTATATATATATATATATAGCATACTGGTGGTATGCCAAAAACACTACTTCACTAAATATTACCTCTTTGAGCAGCTACTCTATAAGAAGATAAAATTGAACAAGCACTGAATTTAGTTACAGCAGTCTTCAGAATCCCAAGGATAATGCTACGTTAGTAAGTTGGAGCTTAAAACTATCAAGTGAGTATCATGTTTGCACTTCATTTTTCTCAGCAAATTTAGAGATTTTGTTCACAAACATCAGGGCTTCAACTTACAATTATTAATAGGCACACTACTTAATTTGTCAGCCCATTTCTCACACTCATTGTGTTTTACAGGGTAGAATGATTCAGTAGCATTAATTTTAACAGAAACACCCAGACAGGTCCAGTTATAAAGAACTTAATAAATAGTTGAATGCTAATAAAATATAGTATTACAAGAAATGCAAAATTAAGTGTTTTGCATTAAAATAATTTAAAATCTATTGTTGAAAATCAACCATTTACCAACATGCAAGTGCAATTCATTCATCCTCTTGGTAATAAATTTTAAAAGTAAACCAAAGATGCAAATAGTTTTGAAATGATAAAATATGGATAATGCAAGTAATCCAGAAAAACCAACCTTGGCCAACTAGGAGCATCATCACGACTATTGCCTTTGTCATCAACAACCTCATCATTGTCATCATCATCTTGGTCTTCACCAGCATCATTAGCCTGATCAACCTGGTTATCCAACTCATCACAGCCATTGTCATGGTCATAAGTATCTTCATAAGCATCATTAGAATCATCATCATCACCATCAGTATCAGCACCAGCATCATAGAGTTCAACATAATCACCATCCTCTTCAGGTGGCTGAATGACAGGTGCAGGAGTTAACCAATCATTCCGGAAGATTTCAGAGAGTGCATTATAGCCTACCCATTCATTTGTCAAGTAAACGGGGGGTGATATTTTTCCTACTTTAAATCCATCTGGAACCTGTGTGCACAAGAAAGGTTAATGTAGTCTCTAGTAGCCTTTCATTTTCTTCTAGATTGGAAAGCTTCCAGGCTGATAATATTTTAAAATGTATTTTCAATTGAAATGAAGATGTTCACTCACTATATAGAGCCAACATTTTTGTGAGGATGAGCTGCCAAAACTCAAACCTCAGGCTATGATCATTAATGGCCTTTCTGGATCACACAGGGCAAAATTTACTCACTTTGTTTTATATTAGTCCTACTTATCTGCTGAGAACTAGACATTTGGTTTTGGTGCTGGAGAAGAGAACAGATGATTTAACATTCTAGAGAAGACTGTCACTTTTTTCCTTTTGCTTTATCCTTTGATATTGGGATTAGCTCTTAAAATTGATATGTTAATTTCCCAGCTCTAGTTTTATACAACATAGGTTGTATTAAAGTAATGTAAACACTTCTAAGAAGTAAATTCATATAAATTCACCTTTAAGTATGGTATGTGTCCTATAAGCAACCTCTGAGCAATCTGAAAGGGGTGTATGTGTAGTAGGGTAGAGGTAATTACAAAAGTAAAACAGAATGATCTGAAAGCAAACTGCAAAAATAAGTAGAAGGCCTTTTTATTTATGAAATTGGAAGGCATTTTATTTTTTGCTAAATGTTTTATCTTTATGCATTGCCTCATCATCCACGAAATATTAGACAAAAACTGAGCATCTAAACCTTACTCCTTAATTTGAGATTAGCTTCTGCAAATAGCTTTTTATCACTCCTCTCCCGAATATGTTATGACACAAGAATGTGAAAGTAAAATATTTTATGATAGATTAAATGTTTTTATATTTTACATTACAAAACATTTTACATTAAATGTTTTTACATCGATTAAATTTAATTTCTAGATTTCATATTCTGCATACTGACATACCAATAGAAATATATATTTGAAAGATTAATTTAAAAACTGAACACTTTAGCCTTTCCCTCGAATGAAGCTGAAAATATGTAAGTTAAAAGAAATTGAAATTTAAAAAGAACAGATATAAATGCTTTAAGAGTTAAGATGGAAACCTACATGGATGTCAACCAGCAACCTCTGATCAATAGTAGAATAAGGTGGTGATGACTGGGACCTCCTCCTGGTCACAGGGCTCTCTTCCTCAGAAGAAGATTCTGTGGAATGCCAAAAAGACATTAGTAACAGTTGTGATCACAGCCATGGACTTCATTTTTATAGTGTACCAGTTCAATCCCTTGGTATTTTTCTTGTAGTCTCTTTCCATTCTGGAGATATCACTTGGTAAATTCTTATGGGGCTAAGATCCTATGTTCTGTTTTCACAGACAGTGACAGGTTCAAGGTTTGTTCTGTTAGACCTGCATGGCTTTTTTTTTTTCAGTATTAAGTGTACACTTGCTAGGTATTTCTCTCTATCTGTGTAACAAGGTACATAATAAGACTGGTATACAGATAGTCCCATGGAAAAAAGAGAATGTATCAAGAAAAGGAAGGGCTGGGTGGTATTTCTGGCCTCCCATACTAACCAGTAGAAAAAGAGCCCAACAGTATACTAGAAGATGATGGATTAGACAAAACTTTCAAGAGGAGAGTTGACTCTTGAATCTTAATCCCCCAATTTCTACTCAATGATATATCTTCAAGTATTTCAATACAGTTGAAAAGTGAACAACTGAAAAGTGGCAAATCTTAGCCTTTTTTATAAAGCCAGGAACCCTTCTATAGAAGCTCTCTGCAATAGAACTTTCTGCAGTAATAGAAATATTCTGTATCTGCATTGTCCAATACAGTAGCCACTATCCACACATGGCTATTGAGCATTTGAAATATGGCCAGTGTGTCTGAGAGGTTGAATTTAAAATTTAACTTCATTTTCATTTTAGTTTTAATTTTAATAGCCACATTTTGCTAGTTGTATCACAATGCACAGCTCATTTCTATAGTGTAAATATTTCCATTTAAAATGCAAATTTGTCTGGATTAGAAGTCTGGATTTTTTTTTTTTTTGCGGTACACAGGCCTCTCACTGTTGTGGCCTCTCCCGTTGCAGAGCGCAGGCTCCGGACGCACAGGCTCAGCGGCCATGGCTCACAGGCCAAGCCGCTCCCGCGGCATGTGGGATCTTCCTGGATCAGGGCACGAACCCGTGTCCCCTGCATCGGCAGGCGGACTCTCAACCACTGCGCCACCAGGGAAGCCCAGAAGACTGGATTTTTGATATTAAGATTTGTGGTATAGTAAATAACATCTGTGGTTAAAATAGAGTGAGAATATTTAGGCTCAAAGATCAGTAGATCTGGGTGAGTGTACTTAGAAAAAGCTTCACTAAGGGGACTCTCATGTCCCTTTTTATGGTTTTTGTGTGCTTGGAATTTGAAGATAAATAGTACCATCCCTCTTTTATTTGCAGCCTTGATACATAGCCAAAGTATTGACACTAGAACTCGAAAAAGCATGTATTTGAAAATATTTCTATCTTTTGAGAATATTGTACTGAACACATCTTACACTTTATGTTCACATCGTCTGACACTGTTGTACTTTTGCAATTTATTATCTTTCCGTAGGAAACTATTTTTTCTCAGGTCTTTTGGTGTATCATTAGGCTAAGTAAGAAGTTTGGGTGAATGTCTGAGATTTTGAGGCAAATTTGTAGTAAGGTGTTCTGATTTCCTGCATCATGAAGTATTGAGTCTCATGGGAACTTCAAATCATCTATGTAGCACACACAATAAAATAAAAGAATTTTAGAGCTAAAAAGAACTTTAGCTATTATCTACCCAGATACTCTCCCTTTCTCCCTCCCACCACTGTTCATAAACGTTTTGGGGCCTATTCCAGAGTTTCCTTATTTCAAAATATACAATATGAATAAACCTTAAAGTTTTAGCTGTTTCTTCAGTATTAGCAAAATTAACCCTAGTCAAACCAGAAAGATTCTGGGGAAAAAAGTCCTAAAGTTTCTCTTCACACAGGCTTATCTTATTTCTCACAAGATAGTATTTCTGCACAAGGGGACACTACCATTTAAAAGAATTATGCCATTATCTGAGTCTCCTAAGAAGAAGAATGGGGTTTTAAAATTCAGGTCTTCGACTATATGATTTTCATACAGTGTACCTATATATCCATTTAATTATTGACATTTTAATAAAATCTATATGCTATATTTTACAGACAACTTGGGGACTCAGTCAGGCATTTTTCCCTTACTTAACTTACTTGAATTGCTTAAAAGTAGATAGTGCAAGATTTTATGACCCAAGGCATAACTTTTCACTTTGTTTATCTGATATGTCACAAATCTATAATTCATTTAAACTCTCTCAAAAGTACATCATAAAATAAAATACTTATTTGAAATTCATATCACAGTTTGTAAAGTTATTTTCTATGATTTTATGGATTAATTTTTCATTTTGAGTAACTACATTAATTTTTAACATTTAAGAGATACTGTATATATCTTACTTTGGGGAGGTGAAATAACAAACTGATAAATAAAACACATGCCCGCAACTACTCCATTTAATATTTCAATATTCTAAAGATTGCCTATAAATTTTAGCCTGTTGTAGAAGCCTCTCTCAAATTCCTTTCCCATATTTTTCACACATGGTTTAGAAACTAAAGCTGACCCCCCCTCCCGCCTCCCTAGACACATTCTTAACTACTACCCAACTGAAAGAAGAAACTTCAGAAAAATTACTTTCCATTTCTCAAAGGTCATCACTGATCACCTAATTGCCAAATCCAATGGCCTCCTGGTCTTAATCTTACTTGGCTTCCCTGACACTATTGATTCATTCCTTCTTGAAATTCTTTCTTAACTTTTGCAAAATGAACTATTAAACATTAACTCCGTTTTGACTGTTTAAACTTTGTTCTTTGAATCACCTGATGCTGCTGGGCAATTTTGAGGATTTTGCGAACTTCTTTGTCTCATGTCAATGGGCTTCTGAGCTTGTTCCAAAAGAGACCGCTGAGGAACACTAATGAAAAGACAGAAAAGCATGTGTCACATCCTAACATTCATAAAGGGAATGTACAACTCCACATCAAGACCAACAAAAGTTTTAAGTATATGGGTATATATCAAACTAAAAAGAAGTAGAGCTTAAGTAATATTTTCCAATTTCCCCAGATCTGCTCTTTTATCTAGAAGAGAGAAACAATTTCCAAAATATAAAAAATTGTCTTTATACAAGTATGTTTCCTTCACATATATATTTATTTCTAAAAATTTCTATGAACTTTCTTTAAGCTAATATTCAGACATTATTGCTACCTGGGTAAAACAGCAAGAAACATAAATTTATAGTGTATGTGAGTATTTTAACATGATAAAAACTAAGTTATTTTTATGTTAAATATTCCACTATTATAATCCTTATTTCAAATGCTTGGAATTTGTGTTTTTTAATGTCCTGTTCCTAATTTAGATACATGGATAAATAGATAGGACACTTTAGTTTTCACTATTCAAATTCAGGGAATATTTAGAAAGTTTCTTTGGACCAGTTCTGCTAAATTTTATAGCTGCTTTGGAATTTCTAAATAGGAAGGACTTTGGTTATTGATTTAGGCCTAGAACAGACAAGAGTCTTTTCTATGACCCCAAATTTCAGGAAAGACTTAAGTTTCAGTTAAATTGATTTCATAAATATAACCATATTTAAAGTAAATATATATGCAATTCATAAATTCAAAACCCTTTTTTGTAAGAACAACCAATTCCAGTTTAGTAGCAATATTGATTTTTATATACCCCATGCTTAACAGTTATATTGATTTTATATCATACCCCATGATACCAAAACAGATACACAAAACTAAACTGATTTCTCCCCCTTTGTTGTCAGAAGGATCATGACAACTCATTCATTGAATGCATAGTAAGAGAAAGTTCCCAATCTTGCTTTAAAATTTTTCAAAATTTCTGCACACCAGTTAAATCTAAGGACACAAATACATGGGGGTTTTAAAGAATAATAAGATAAGAATATACATGCTAAATACTATCAGCTCTATGCTATCTGACCATACTGTCCAGAATCTTGAATACAGTAAGTACTCAATAAGTATTTACTGAATGACTGAGTGAATGAATATAGGTTAAGTTCTCTCCACTATGAGTTGGAGTTGGAAGGGGTATGATTTTCAAGGAACATCTAAATTAAAATTTAGCATTCAAAAAATATGTCATGAAGAACCTAGGGGTAAGACAGGAATAAAGACACAGACCTACTAGAGAATGGACTTGAGGATATGTGGAGGGGGAAGGGTAAGCTGTGACAAAGCGAGAGAGTGGCATGGACATATATACACTACCAAACGTAAAATAGATAGCTAGTGGGAAGCAGCCGCATAGCACAGGGAGATCAGCTTGGTGCTTTGTGACCACCTAGAGGGGTGGGATAGGGAGGGTGGGAGGGAGGGAGACGCAAGAGGGAAGAGATAAGATGGGAACATATGTATATGTATAACTGATTCACTTTGTTATAAAGCAGAAACTAACACACCATTGTAAACCAATTATACTCCAATAAAGATGTAAAAAAAACCCAAATATAACACATTGCATACATCTAAAATATGAAACATGATCTTTGAAAATTACTGAAGATTATCAATATTACAGAGTTAAAAATTACAGTGACTGGTATAAAATATTGCTATAATATTGAGTTTTAGATTTGATTTTCCCTATAGGTTATTTTAGGTTTGCCCATTCTGTGGCATTAGGTTCTGAGGTTAGCGATTGTGTGTGTGTTTTACCATGTAGTACATCACAAATATCATGTAATTGAAGTGTACATGATACACATGAAATTTCACATCTTTTTATTGTAAATTACTAATTGAACGCTGTCCAAGAATTCACTGCTGTTTGTGTTATTAAATTGTGAATGTTACCAGCTAATCATCAAACTAAATAACACTGAGATTGCAGTATGTCCAAAGGTGAAAGATCTAGTTAATGGATTGTTGCAGTTTTAAGGTTTTAAATATGGGCCGGTGATATCATTGATGACTATGTTGTCATTAATATTTTAGTTTTGAATTCACACAGAACTTAGTATCAAATAAATAAGCTTTAATTTCTCATATGACAGTAAATCAGAGTAATCTGAATATAGAAATCAGAGACACATACCTTGAAGAGAACTTGACACGATGTACACGATCCTGGTTGTAAGGCATAGAAATAGATCTCTCTTGAACCTTAAAGATACAATGCAATACTTTGGTAGAATTCTGAATCATACGTTTTTTGAGTTATTAATTCATGGGAAAATGTCATTCTTCACGAAGAGATATTTTCTTAAAAATCTAGCTTATAAAATCTGATTTTCATAAATAGATTGTATTTCATTATTACTTATAGTATAACATTAGAACTACTTAACCATAATTTTTGAATACATCCTTGAATTTTAGTATAACAACAGATTCTGGAGATCATATAATAAAACACCCTCATTTATTATTGAGGAATCTGTATCCCAGAGATGGAAAATGACTTTTCTAAGAACTTTACATCAAGTCAAAGGATATCTTTAATCAGACTGTAGGTCTCCCACCTGCTAATTTAATGTTCTTTCTATGTTTTCATATTACTTTTTATACCAAGTTCAAACTTCTCACTCACTCACCCTTTCTAAAGCTAATACTAGATTTTCAAAAGTTGTAACACACATACACATCACTAAAAACCTCTCAGGAGTCTAAAGTATTCCTTCTTTATTTTAAAAATTTTTTTATTGGAGTATAGATGCAACATTGTGTTAGTTTATACTGTACAGCAAAGTGAATCAGCTATATGTATACATATAACCCCTCTTTTTTTTTTTTTTTTTTGTGGTACGCGGGCCTCTCACTGCCGTGGTCTCTCCCGTTGCGGAGCACAGGCTCCGGACGCGCAGGCTCAGCGGCCATGGCTCACAGGCCCAGCCGCTCCGCGGCATGTGGGATCCTCCCAGACTGGGGCATGAACCTGTGTCCCCTGCATCGGCAGGTGGACTCTCAACCACTGCGCCACCAGGGAAGCCCCCCTCTTTTTTGGATTACCTTCTCATTTAGGTCACCACAGAGCATTGAGTAGAGTTCCCTGTGCTATACAGTAGGTTCTCATTAGTTATTTTATACATAGTATCAATAGTGTATATATGTCAATCCCAATCTCCCAATTCATCCCACCCCCCCTTTTGGCCTTGGCATCTATATGTTTGTTCTCTATGTCTCTATTTCTGCTTTGTAAATAAGATCGCCTGTACCAATTTTTTTCAGATTCCACATATGTGTGTTAATATACAATATCTGTTTTTCTCTTTCTGACTTACTTCACTCTGTATGACAGACTCTAAGTCCATCCACGTCTGCACAAATGACCAATTTCGCTCCTTTTTATGACTGAGTAATATTCTGTTTTATATATGTACCACATCTTCTTTATCCATTCCTCTGTTGACGGACATTTAGGTTGCTTCCATGTCCTGGCTATTTTAAATAGTACTACAATGAACAATGGGGTGCATGTGTCTTTTGAATTATGGTTTTCTCTGGGTATATTCCCAGTAGTGGGATTGATGGGTCATATGGTAATTCCATATTTAGTTTTTTAAGGAATCTGAATACTGTTCTCCATAGTGGCTTTATCAATTTACATTCTCACCAACAATGCATGAAGATTCCCTTTTCTCCACACCCTCTCCAGCATTTATTGTTTGTAGATTTTTTGATGATGGACATTCTGACAGGTGTCAGGTGGTACCTCATTGTAGTTTTGATTTGCATTTCTCTAATAATTAGTGATGTTGAGCATCTTTTCGTGTGTGCGTCGGCCATTTGTATGTCTTCTTTGGAGAAATGTCTATTTAGGTCTTCTGCCCATTTTTGGACTGGGTTGTTTATTTTTATTGATACTGAGCTTCATGAGCTGTTTGTATATTTTGGAGATTAATCCTTTGTCAGTTGCCTCATTTGGAAATATTTTCTCTTATTCTTTGAGCTGTCTTTTCATTTTGTTTATGGTTTCCTTTGTTGTGCAAAAGCTTTTAAGTTTAACTATGTCCCATTTGTTTATCTTTGTTTTTATTCTTATTACTCTAGGAGGTGGGTCAAAAAAGATCTTGCTAAGATTTATGTCAAAGAGTGTTCTGCCTATGTTTTCCTCCAAGAGTTTTATAGTGTCTGGTCTTACTCATCTTTAAGAAAGTATGTTTTTTTCACTTTACAACTTGACTGTAATGTCATAATCAGAGTTCCAAATACTTTTCAATTCTAAATAAATAAATTTTTATTTTATTAACTATTCATTCATCTCATACAGCAAAAGACTCAAGAAAGAGCACATATAATGATCCAGCTTCCATCAGCAGTGCAGATTTACCTTCTGCCAGCATTAATATATAGGGCCATGGAGTGTTGCCTTGCCTAATTTAATTTTATATCTCTAGGTTTCTACTCAAAATAGTTTTTAGCTACCCCCCAAAATAGATCATTCTGACATTCAACAAGGCAGTCATATTAGATTCTTTAGAAAGGAAAATTCAACATGTTACAATAAAAAATAAATTTAGCATTTTCATGCTGATAACATCACGCTATAGTTTCTAGAAACTATAATAACCTTACTACACTTTTTTTCTCTTATGTAGTAACTTATCAAGGTTGTCTTTATACTCCAACAGACAGATACATAAGAAGTGAGAAATGTTGTCAATCGTTCACATGTTTTGTTAATGAATGTTTCCAAATACAACCAGATGTTTGGCAGTATGCAGGATAAGCATCTGACTGACTTTTTCCACTTTTGATTCAGATAACTGGAATCATATTGACCCAGTCTAGGCCTCCTGGTTCATGAAGCTGATCTCAGAAAGTTTATTGAAACTAGTTTACCAGAGGCCAAAATTACTCAGAAGAGATAAAGGCCCAAAATAAGTAAGGCTAATGCCTAATATGAATTGACTGTATTTGTTCTGAAAAATGGGGAGAAGAAAATGAGTAGTAAGAATAGCATATGTTATGGCAAATGATGTATTCCAAATCAACCAGACACAGCTCATTATATTTTGGGCTTAACGTATCATGCTTATAGTAATAATTCTTATCTGGGAATAAGAGTAAAGTCATCATTTAATAAGGCAGAGAGGGGGACACATTGCCTCTTGTAATTAAATAATAAAATCCAGCCTATGTTCCTTCTGCCAGTAATTAGTATTTATAAAGCAGTACTCTGTTATTCATTTCAGAGGACTGTTAGTATCAGAAAGAACATATTTATAAAGGATGGACCCAGCAATTCCTCTACTGGGCATATACCCAGAGAAAACCATAATTCCAAAAGACACATGTGGATAGCTTCAAGACGGCAGAGGAATAAGACATGGAGATCACCTTCCTCCCCACAAGTACATCAAAAATACATCTACATGAGGAACAGCTCCTACAGAACACCTACTGAATGCTGGCAGAAGACCTCAGACTTCCCAAAAGGCAAGAAACTCCCCACATACTTGGGTAGGGCAAAAGAAAAAAGAAAAAACAGAGACAAAAGAATAGTGATGGGACCTGCACCTCTGGGAGGGAGCTGTGAAGGAGGAATAGTTTCCACACACTAGTAAGCCACTTCACTGGCAGAGATAGGGGGTGGGCGGGGGGGGGAAGCTTCGGAGACATGGAGGAGAGCACAGCAACAGGGGTGCTGAGGGCAAAGCGGAGAGATTCTCGCAACAGAGAATCACTGCTGACCAGGACTCACCAGCCTTAGAGGCTTGTCTGCTCACCTGCTGGGGTGGGTGGGGGCTGGAGGCTGAGGCTTGGGCTTCGGAATTCAGAACCCAGGGAGAGGACTGGGGTTGGCTGCATGAACACAGCCTGAAGGGGGCTAGTGCACCACAGCTAGCCAGGAGGGAGACTGGGAAAAAGTCTGGAATTGCCTAAGAGGCAAAAGACCATTGTTTTGGGGTGCGTGAAGAGAGGGGATTCAGAGTACCACCTAAACAAGCTCCAGAGATGGGCGTGAGCCATGGCTACCAGCACAGAACCCAGAGACAGGCATGAAATGCTAAGGCTGCTACTGCAGCCACCAAGAAGACTGTGTGCAAGCACAGGTTACTATCCACATCTCCCCTCCTGGAAGCCTGTAGAGCCCGCCACTGCCAGGGTCCCGTGATCCAGGGAAAACTTCCCCGGGAGAACACACGGCGCGCCTCAGGCTGTTGCGATGTCACGTGGGCCTCCGCCGCTGCAGGTTTGCCCTGCATGCCGTACCCCTCCCTCCCCCTGGCCTGAGTGAGCCAGAGTCCCCAAATCAGCAGCTACTTTAACCCTGTCCTGTCGGGGCGGGGAACAGATGCCTCAGGCGACCTACATGTAAAGGTGAGGCCAAATCCAAAGCTGAACCCCAGGAGCTGTGCGAACAAAGAAGAGAAAGGGATATCTCTCCATGCAGCCACAGGAGCAGCGGATTAAATCTCTACAATCAAATTAATGTACCCTGCATCTGTGAAATACCTGAATAGGCAACGAATCATCCCAAAATTGAGGCGGTGACTTTGGGAGCAACTATAGACTTGTGGTTTCTTTTCTGCACCTAATTTGTTTCTGGTTTTATGTTTATCTTAGTTTAGTATTTAGAGCTTATTATCATAGGTAGATTTGTTTATTGATTTGGTTGCTCTCTCCCTTTCTTTATATATATATATACATATATATATATATATATATATATATATTTCCCTTGTTCACCCTTTGTGAGTATGTATGCTTCTTTGTGTGATTTTTTTCTGTATAGCTTTGCTTTTAGCATTTGTCCTAGGGTTCTTTCTGTCGGATTTTTGGGGGTTTTTTTTAGTATAGTTTTTAGCACTTGTTATCATTGGTGGATTTGCTTTTCGGTTTGGTTGCTCTCTTCTTTCATTAATTACTTTTTATTTTTAATAATATATATTTTATTTTTTATTTTAATAACTATTTTTCTTTCTTTCTTTTTTTTCCTCCCTTTTCTTCAGAGTCATTTGGCTGACAGACTCTAGGTGCTCCAGCAGGTGTCAGGCCTAAGCCTCTGAGGTGGGAGAGCTGAGTTCAGGACATTGGACCACCAGGGACCTCCCAGAGCCACGTAATATCAAATGGCGAGAGCTCCTTCAGAGATCTCCATCTCAACGTGAAGACCCAGCTCCACTCAACGACCAGCAAGCTACAGTGCTGGACACCCTATGCCAAACAACTAGCAAGACAGGAACACAACCCCACCCATTAGCAGAGAGGCTGCTTAAAATCACAATAAGTTCACAGACACCCAAAAACACACCACCGGATATGGTCCTGCCCACCAGAAAGACAAGATCTAGTCTCATCCACCAGAACACAGGCACCAGTCCCCTCCACCAGGAAGCCTACACAACCCACTGAATCAACCTCACCCACGGGGTCAGACACCAAAAACAACGGGAACTGTGAACCTCTAGCCTGTGAAAACGAGACCCCAAACACAGTAAGTTAAGCGAAATGAGAAGACAGAGAAATACATAGCAGACGAAGGAGCAAGCAAACCAAATAAATGAAGAGGAAATAGGCAGTCAACCTGAAAAAGAATTCAGAGTAAAGACAGTAAAGATGATCCGAAATCTTGGAAATAAAATATACAAGAAACGGGCTTCACTGGTGGCGCAGTGGTTGAGAGTCCACCTGCTGATGCAGGGACCATGGGTTCATGCCCCGGTCTGGGAAGATCCCACATGCCACAGAGTGGCTAGGCTCATGAGCTATGGCCGCTGAGCCTGTGCGTCCAGAGCCTGGGCTCCACAATGGTAGAGGCCACAACAGTGAGAGGCCCGCATACCGCAAAAATAATTTAAAAAAATACAAGAAACGTTTAACAAGGACCTAGAAGAACTAAAGAGCAAACAAACAGTGATGAACAACACAATAAATGAAATGAAAAACTCTCTAGAAGGAATCAATAGCAGAAAAACTGAGGCAGAAGAACGGATAAGTGACCTGGAAGATAAAATAGTGGAAATAACTACTGCAGAGCAGGATAAAGAAAAAAGAATGAAGAGAATTGAGGACAGGCTCAGAGACCTCTGGGAAAACATTAAATGCACCAGCATTTGAATTATAGCGGTCCCAAAAGAAGAAGAGAGAAAAAAAGGCACTGAGAAAATATTTGAAGAGATTATACTTGAAAACTTCCCTAATAATGGAAAGAAAATAGTCAATCAAGTCCACAAGCACAGAGGGTCCCATACAGGATAAATCCAAGGTGAAACACGTCAAGACACATATTAATCAAACTATCAAAAATTAAATAAAAAGAAAAAATATTAAAAGCAGCAAGGGAAAAGCAACAAATAACATACAAGGGAATCCCCATATGGTTAACATCTGATCTTTCTGCAGAAACTCTACAAGCCAGAAGGAAGTGGCAGGACATATTTAAAATGATGAAAGGGAAAAACCTACAACCAAGATTACTCTACCCAGCAAGGATCTCATTTAGATTCAACAGGAAATTAAAACCTTTACAGACAAGCAAAAGTTAAGAGAATTCAGCACCACCAAACCAGCTTTACAACAAATGCTAAAGGAACTTCTCTATGCAGGAAACACAAGAGAAGGAAAACACCTACAATAACAAACCCAAAACAATTAAGAAAATGGTAATAGGAACACACATATCAATAACTACCTTAAAGGTAAATGGATTAAATACTCCAACAAAAGACACAGACTGGCTGAATGGATACAAAAACAAGACCTGTACATATGCTGTCTACAAGAGACCCACTTCAGACCTAGGGACACATACAGACTGAAAGTGAGGGGATGGAAAAACATATTCCATGCAAATGGAAATCAAAAGAAAGCTGGAGTAGCAATTCTCATATCACACGAAATACACTTTAAAATAAATACTATTACAAGAAAAAAAGAAGGACACTACATAATGATCAAGGGATCAATCCAAGAAGAAGACATAACAATTGTAAATATTTATGCACCCAACATAGGAGCACCTCAATACATAAGGCAAATGTTAACAGCCATAAAAGGGGAAATCGACAGTAACACAATCATAGTAGGGAATCTTAACACCCCACTTTCACCAATGGACAGATCATCCAAAATGAAAATAAAAAAGGAAACACAAGCTTTAAATGATACATTAAACAAGATGGATTTAATTGATATTTATAGGATATTCCATCCAAAAACAACAGAATACACTTTCTTCTCAAGTGTTCATGGAACATTCTCCAGGACAGATCATATCTTGGGTCACAAATGAAGCCTTGGTAAATTTAAGAAAACTGAAATCTTACCAAGTATCTTTTCTGACCGCAATGCTATGAGACTAGATATCCATTACAGGAAAAAACCTGTGAAACATACAAACACATGGAGGCTAAAAAACACACTACTAAATAACCAAGAGATCACTGAAGATATCAAAGAGGAAATCAAAAAATACCTAGAAACAAATGACAGTGAAAACAAGATGACCCCAAACCTATGGGATGCAGCAAAAGCAGTTCTAAGAGGGAAGTTTATAGCAATACAATCCTATCTCAAGAAAGAAGAAACATCTCAAATAAACAACCTAACCTTACACCTAAAGCAATTAGAGAAAGAAGAACAAAATAACCCCAAGGTTAGCAGAAAGAAAGAAATCATAAAAATCAGATCAGAAATAAATAAAAAAGAAATGAAGGAAACAGTAGCTGAGATCAGTAAAATGAAAAGCTGGTTCTTTGAGAAGATAAACAAAATTGATAAATCACGAGCCATACTCATAAAGAAAAATGGGAGAAGGCTCAAATCAATAGAATGAGCAATGAAGAATGATAAGTAACAACGGACACTGCAAAAATACAAAGGGTCATGAGAGATTACTACAAGTAACTGTATGCCAATAAAATGGACAACCTGGAAGAAATGGACAAATTCTTAGATTAGAAAAGCATGACCTCCCGAGTCTGAACCAGGAAGAAATAGAAAATATAAACAGACCAATCACAAGCACTGAAATTGAAACTGTGATTAAAAATCTTCCAACAAACAAAAGCCCAGGACCAGATGGCTTCACAGGCGAATTCTATCAAACATTTAGAGAAGAGCTAACACCTATCCTTCTCAAACTCTTCCAAAATATACCAGAGTGAGGAACTCTCCCAAACTTATTCTACAAGGCCACTATCTCCCTGACACCAAAACCAGACAAAGACGTCACAAAAAAGATAACTATAGACCAATATCACTGATGAACATAGATGCAAAAATCGCCAACAAAATACTAGCAAACAGAATCCAACAGCACATTAAAAGATTCATACACCATGATCAAGTGAGGTTTAACCCAGGAATGCAAGGATTCTTCAATATATGCAAATCAATCAATGTGATAAACCATATTAACAAATTGAAGGAGAAAAATCATATGATCATGTCAGTAGATGCAGAAAAAGCATTCAAAAAAATTCAACAGCCATTTATGATAAAAACTCTCCAGAAAGTAGGCATAGAGGGAACCTATCTCAACATAAAAAAGGCCATATATGACAAACCCACAGCCAAAATCGTTCTCAAAGTTGAAAAACTGAAACCATTTCCACTAAGATCAGGAACAAGACAAGGTTGCCCATTCTCACCACTATTATTCAACATAGTTTTGGAAGTTTTAGTCACAGCAATCAGAGAAGAAAAAGAAATAAAAGGAATACAAATTGGAAAAGAAGTAAAACTGCCACTGTTTGCAGATGACATGATACTATACATAGAGAATCCTAAAGATGCTACCAGAAAACTGGTAAACGTAAATCAGTGAATTTGGTGAAGTAGCAGGATATAAAATTAATGCACAGAAATCTCTTGTATTCCTAAACAGTAATGATGAAAAATGTGAAAGAGAAATTAAGAAAACACTCCCATTTACCTTTGCAACAAAAATAATAAAATACTTAGGAATAAACCTACTTAAGGAGACAAAAGACCTGCATGCAGAAACGTATAAGACACTGAAGAAAGAAATTAAAGATGATACAAACAGATGGAGAGATATACCATGTTCTTAATTGGGAAGAATCAACATTTTGAAAATGACTCTACAACCCAAAGCAATCTACAGATTAAATGCAATCCCTATCAAACTACCACTGTTATTTTTCACAGAACTAGAACAAAAAATTTCACAATTTGTATGGAAACCAAAAAGAGCCCAAATAGCTAAAGCAATCTTGAGAAAGAAAAACGGAGCTGGAGGAATTAGGCTCCCTGACTTCAGACTATACTACAAAGCTACAGTCATCAAGACAGTATGATACTGGCACAAAAACAGAAATATAGATCAATGGAAGGATAGAAAGCCCAGAGGTAAACCCATGCATGTATCACCTTATCTTTGATAAAGGAGGAAAGTGTATACAATGGAGAAAAGACAGCCTCTTCAGTAAGTGGTGCTGGGAAAACTGGACAGCTACATGTAAAAGAATGAAATTGGAACACTCTCTAACACTATACACAAAAATAAACTCAAAATGGATTAAAGATCTAAATGTAAGGCCAGACACTATAAAAATCTTAAAGGAAAACATAGCAGAACACTCCATGACATAAATCCCAGCAAGATCCTTTTCTGACCCATCGCCTAGAGAAATGGAAATAAAAACAAAAATAAACAAATGGGACCTAATGAAACTTAAACGCTTTTGCACAGCAAAGGAAACCATAAACAAGACCAAAAGACAACCCTCTTAATGGGAGAATATATTTGCAAATGAAGCAATTGACAAAGGATTAATCTCCAAAATATACAGACAGATCATGCAGCTCAATAACAAGAAAACAAACAACCCAATCCAAAAATGGGCAGAACACCTAAATAGACATTTCTCCAAAGAAGATATACAGATTATCAACAAACACATGAAAGGATGCTCAACATCACTAACCATTAGAGAAATGCAAATGCAAATACAGTGAAGTATCACCTCACACCAGTCAGAATGGCCATCATCAAAATATCTACAAACAATAAATGCTGGAGAGGGTGTGGAGAAAAGGGAACCCTCTTGCACTGCTGGTGGGAATGTAAATTGATACAGCCACTATGGAGAACAATATGGAGGTTCCTTAAAAAACTAAAAATAGAACTACCATACGACCCAGCAATTCCACTACTGGGCATATACCCTGAGAAAACCATAATTCAAAAAGAGTCATGGACCACAATGTTCATTGCAGCTCTATTTACAATAGCCAGGACATGGAAGCAACCTAAGTGTCCATCGACAGATGAATAGATAAAGAAGATGTGGCAATATGTATACAATGGAGTATTACCCAGCTATAAAAAGAAATGAAATTGATTTATTTGTAGTGAGGTGGATGGACCTAGAGACTGTCATACAGAGTGAAGTAAGTCAGAAAGAGAAAAATAAATGCTGTATGCTAATACATATATATGGAATCTAAAAAAAAAATGGTTCTGAAGAATCTAGGGGCAGGACAAGAATAAGAGGCAGATGTAGAGAATGGACTTGAGGACACGGGGAGAGGGAATGGTAAGCTGGGAAGTTCTGAGTGAGTGGCATGGACATATATACACTACCAAATGTAAAATAGATAGCTAGTTGGAAGCAGCTGCATAGCACATGGAGATCAGCTTGGTGTTTTGTGTCCACCTAGAGGGGTGGGATAGGGAGGCTGGGAGGGAGATGCAAGAGGGAGGAGATATGTGGGTATATGTTTATGTAAAGCTGATTCACTTTGTTATAAAGCAGAAACTAACACACCATTGTAAAGCAATTATACTCCAATAAAGATGTTAAAAAAATATGTACAGCTGCATGTAAAGGATGTTTTAAAACATCTATCATGCCATTCTGTGTGTGTATGTGTACAGATATGGAATTAAACACATAAGAATATATAAAAAATAAGTCACATGCACCCCAATGTTCATTTCAGCACTATTTACAATAGCCAGGTCATGGAAGCAACCTAAATGCCCATCAACCGACAAATGGTTAAAGAAGATGTGGTACATATATAAAATGGAATATTACTCAGTCATAAAAAGGAACAAAACTGGATCATTTGTACTGATGTGGATGGACCTAGAGACTGTCATACAGAGTAAAGTAAGTCAAAAAGAGAAAAACAAATATCGTATATTAATGCTTTTATGTGGAATCTATTAAAATGGTACAGATGCACCAGATTGCAAGGTAGAAATAGAGACAGAGATGTAGAGAACAAACATATGGATACCAAGTGGAGAAAGCAAGGGTGGTGGGGTGGTGGTGGGATGAATTCGAAGATTGGGATTGACATATATACACTAATATGTATAAAATAGATAACTAGTAAGAATCTGCTGTATAAAAAATAAATAAGTGAAATAAAATTAAAAAAATAAGAAGGATGATTGTCCATGACATACATCATAATGGACTACTGTGAAGTATCTTGAAAGAGGAAATATAGTGATCTTGGGCCCTTGTCCTAATTAAGAACAGCAATGAGACTCATGACTCACTATGAGTAAGGCAAGAATTTCTGAGTTCTTCACCCATCCACCTATCTGTCCTTAGTGACCAAAAATTTTTTAGCTAGCTAGCTGTAAGGAGTGCTGTCTATAATGACACTACCTTGTCCACACAGGAATTGAAACTGCTACTTGGTCCTCACCAATACCATGTGCTAAATATCTATTAATAAACTCGTGAAAACAAAAGTCAACCTGGACACCAGGACTGACTTGATTATTCCCATAAATCTAAGAAAATAAGTGACAGATTAAATAACCCAGACCCTGTCATAAACTACATCTCAGAACAGAAATGATCAAGGGAAGAAGTATGTGTGATTGTGTTACAAGCTGAACTACTGAATATTTCATGGGCAATATTTTTACTTAGAAGAATGACTGATGAGACAAACTGTAGTTATTCAACTTGGGTATCTGGCAGGCATTTTATTTAAAATCAACAAAGTAAGCCTATCAATTCAAAGATAAAGCAACTGATGTTAGTTGTTAGCAATGATAAAATTGAGTTTTCAATTGAATATTAGAATTTTAAACTCATCTATCACTGTGCATTTGACAGCTTATCAATACTCAATAATTTTTATGATGAAATTGATGATATTAACAAATGCCACTTTTTGGTGTTGTAAAATAAAACATGTAAATATTTGGAAAGATCTACATACACAGTGAACCAATATTTTCCGACTGAGCAATGCACGAGGATACAAAATTGTGTATGAGCAAAACATATATTCACAGCACACAAGAGACTTACAGATTTTAATATTACTGAATATTCAAAATTTCACTGATATGGTTTTGGACTCCACTTCTCTAGTTGTGGTGTATTTCAAAGAATATCCACAATTATCTGAAAAATCTATGGAAATTCTCTTTTTCCAACCACCTATATGTGAGAAGTCAGCTTTTACTCATATACTTCAACCTAAACAACATATGGCAACAGGTTGAATGCAGAAGCAGATATGAGAATCCAGCTGTTTTCCATTAAGCAAGATGGAAAATTGTTATTTTCACTAAAATTTGTTTCTTATATTAATATCTAATAGTTTTCTTACTTTTTAAATGAAGTAATAAATATTTTAAATTTTTTGGTTTTAATTTCTAATACATCATACATTGAATGACACAATCCAACTAAGTAAAAGCTTTTGGGGTCTTCAATGTTAAAGAGTATAAAGACATCCTGAGACCAAAATGTTTAAGAACCATTGTTCCAGGCACTTATTAGTGCCACAGCAACTCATATAGAGAAACTCACCTCATTTTCTTTAGGATTTGGAATGTATGGCTGCAATGGTTCTATTTGGACTTCAGCCTGAATCGAATGAAATACTTCATCATTATCTGATGATTCATCTTCCTTTTCCTTGAAACAAAAAGGAAAATAAATATTTTAAACTGTAAATAATAACCTGTAAATAATACGAGCAATTCCCATCATCTTAATGTTCAATTAAAAAAATAATTTTCAAATATTCAAATTGATTTAAGCCTGTAGTTTCTAATAGTTTTTGGTCCTGGATCCCTTTCAGAATCTGAGTAATGCTACAGATTCTTTGTAGAAAACTGCATACAGACAGACACATATCTCTGCAAGTATTTTCAGGGGGATCACTGGCCACCTGCAACTCACCTATTAGACCCAGGTTAAAAATCTCTGGTCTAAAGCTTAACTCATAGCCACAAACTGTCATATTTAATAAGCGGTTATAGCTACAAAGTTTGGTCCTCCTGTGCAGTGGAAGATCTGCAACACAGCAGTGCAAATATTTCTTCTTGATTGAGCCCTAGTAGTTTAGGAAAGTTTCTGTTTTCCCATTTAAGCCAACTGATATTCTTCAACTCAAACAGAATAATGGGAATGTGTTTTCTTTCCTTCTAGTGAGTTGAAGCACTCACATATGTCTTTAAACTCTAATAAATTTTCAGGTATTTCAAAAGACCTATGACTTTGACTAGAACATCAATAATTTTCTTTTTCTTTATGCTTTCTTTAAGAGTTACACATAAAGGCAGGAATGCCTATACAAGATCCTAGGGTCATGGGATTAGTAACTATTATTTAGTGACTTTTTCTTCCATTTTAGAATGGCTTCTCACATAAATATTTAAAACACTGAATGCCAATAAGTATGGGTCATGCTACTAGTCTTGCAGAAATGCATAAAAGTCTTTTTAAAAAATGCAAAGCCCATTAGATCCAATTGTTACTAAGGCTCATTGGGAATAGTCATTAGCATTTTAGATGCCTTAATGTCAGGCAAATAGTAGCATTCTAGACTCATGCCACCCTTTCTCTATTTGGTTTCTTTTGCTTCTTATCTTCCTGTTTTTTGGGGGACTAGACATTCATTTCCCCTTTTGGGTCTTTCTTTTCTTGTTGCTTTTACCTTTTCTCATGTTAAACATATCAGGGAAATAGTATTTGCTCAATTAACTCAATGGACAAAAACCAAAAGTCTCCCTTATTCAGACATTCAGACAAGGTTCATTTGTAATAACTACATTAATTATTATTAGGTAAATGGATGTTGATACCAGGGTTTAATTTAGGATCTTCACAATGATTCCTTTTATGTAAATGGATGCTATGAAGTATTAGGAAACAACTGCTCTCCTGGTCTTTTTGACCTCTATAATTTGCTTACAAAGCCCACAAACCCTTCAGGATCAGATTAGATTTGCCAGATTGTATCCATGAACTCCAGCCCAATTATATCCATTTATATTAGAGAATTTTGAAAGAATGAAGTTTTGTTGACTAAACCAAAATAAGATAAAGAGATTAACATATTGTACCCCACACTTCAAAAGAGTGCAGAGATGAATTTGTAACTTGTGTCATGTTCTATGCAGGTACTTCATCAATTATGTAAAATGAGTGAAAAATAAGTGAGACAAGTCATACTTATGGTAACCATGTACAAAATGTTTTAGAAAATGCTTTTCCTTCTCAGTTTGACCTTTAACATCCTGATGTACAAAAGCTAGTGCAATTCTCTTAAATAATACATTCAGCATTCTATGGGAAGGAAGAGTAAAATAAACTTAGAAGTTGGAGGAACAAAATCAAATTTGTTTTTGTGTTTAGTTTTAATGAGTTATATTTGAAATTTTGACCTATGAAAGTAATTTTTTTTTTTTTTTTTGCTGTATGAGGGATGCACAGGCTCAGCGGCCATGGCACACAGGCCAAGCCGCTCCGCGGCATGTGGGATCTTCCCGGACCAGGGCACGAACCCGTGTCCCCTGCATCGACAGGTGGACCCACAACCACTGCGCCACCAGGGAAGCCCTGAAAGTAATTTTTAAAGATCCAGTATAGTAACTTTAAATGTGCATATGACATCCCTTTATTGGCTAAGGGAATAATAGGTAGAAATTTAACTAATAATTAAAGCTATATCTCTACAGAGATATTAAGCAATTACCTGGGTCATTCAAGCAAATTTTTCTTTCTCAAATTTAGTCACAATTATCTGGAAATTTCAGGATAATTTATTTGAAGCACAAGTTATTTAGATAATCTTCTCTGGGACACAAGGAATATTTATTTCATTTGGTTTTTACAGAGGGAACACTTGAGTATGAACTAGCATATTTTCTCTGCATATTTGACTTAGGAAAAATATCAGAAACTCTTACATTTGCAACTTGTCTCAATTCTTCCTCATGCTGATTAAAGATATCCTCCCATCTGCGTTGGCGCCTTTGCCTATGGGCTTCTAAATCTGATAGCTCAAACTCTTCAGGTCTGCGTGACAACTTTGCCCGGAACCTCTTTGGTGATAGTCTTTTTGCCAATGCCTGCCTTAGACTAGAAACTTTTGATTTTTTCTTCCGTGCTTGTTCTGGTTGAGAGTAAAACACGTCTGATGACAGGTTTTCCATCAGTGTTTGCAGTAGACCAAGCGGCTTTGAGTTATGTGAGTTTGGTGCTCGAAGTAAGTCTCTTGATAGTCCCTCTATCAGTGCTTGAACAGAGCCAACTGCCTGCGTGGGCTCTAGTGCCCAGGCCTGTGCTTGAGGTGACCTTTCATTTTGCCCCTCTACTGGAATGAGCACCTGAGTATCCAAATGTAGTGGCAACAGCACGTGGTGGTTCTGTGACAGTAGGGGCAGGAATACCTGGGCATGTACTCGTAATGACTCAGGTTCCTCTGCCTCTGTCTCTGCCTCTGTAGGCTCAGCAGCCTGTTCCTGTACCTCTGGCTGCTCGGGTGCCCTGTTCTGCTCCAGCTGCTGTTCAGGTACCTGGTTCTGTCTCTGCTGTTGTTCAGGGACCTGGCCCTGCCTTTGCTGTTGTTCAGGTACCTGATCTTGCCCTTGAACTTCCTCTGGTACCTGGTCCAGATCCTGCAGCTCTCCTGAGGCCTGGGGCTGGGCCTGAGCCTGCTGCTCTTTGGGTACCTGGGCCTGTACCTTTAGAGGCCTAGTGGCCTTAACCTGAGCCTGTAGTGGCATAAGCATCCAGGCTGTCCTCCGTAGTCGTGGAGGTGCCTTCATTTGCATCTGTAGGGGCCTAGATGCCTTAGCCTTAACCTGAGCCTGTAGTGGCATGAACACCCGAGCTGCCCCCTGTAGTCGCTGAGGTGCCTGGGCTTGCCCCTGTAGAGGCCTAGGTGCACTGTCATGAGCCTGTAGTGGCATGAACACCCTGGCTGCTCCCTGGAGATGCTGAAGGGCCTGAACCTGTGGCTCTTCTCGATCAGGTAACCACCTTGGCTGAGACGGTTCTCCATGCAGGACTCTAAGTGGTCTGCATCTACTGCTCGTAGGCAATCTCAGAAGCTCATGAGTACAAGAAGGTCCCCTAGAAATAAACATACAAATGAATGCTGTACAATTAGAGTTGTCAGTAGAGTGAAGTCATTCAGGGGAAATGCTTTTATTTTAAAAGATGAACATTTTCTGCAATAAAGGTATCTTCAGTAAATCTTTCTTGAATCATTCCTGTAATGTCTGAAAGTCTTTGCATTACTAATATATTCAGTACAAACGGTCTAATAATATACTTGATCATTCTATTACCAGAAATTAAGGACTCTTTGGGTAGTAATAAAAACTTTTCCTCAACATTTCCACTCAAATATCTCTTGCAAATACAGATCTGTTTTTATTTTATCAGAAAGGATTAAGTTTTCTGAGTCACATACAACAGTATGGAATCAACTGTCTTACATGAATTGCTAACATCAAATTATATATGTAATATGTCTAACGCACCTGAATCTTCTCATGGTATACTGCTCCTTAATAGCTTCTTCTCTTTCAAAGATCAGAGGTATTCCTTTTTATGAAAGAGGAAAAAAATGCATAACAGTCAACAGAGATTAAGATAATCCACCTTAGTCAATGTGCACCTTTACTGCTCAGGAAGCTGAGTGAATTTATAAGGACAAGAGGACTGTAACCCTTCACATAACGCCTAGTTGGTAATGTAGACAATATCCTTGTTCCTAGGCCTACTTCTGCAGCACGGTGCATCTATTCCATAGAGACTAATTTCTCTCAGCATAGGAAAAATATTTAGCAATCTGATTGCTGCAATTCTAAAGAGGAAAAATTGAGAAAGATAAAAAGGGAAAGGGCCAAGAGAAACTAGATGGTTGGTGAGCATGGCTTACAGGTGTGTACTCTGGATTTAAGGACTTTATGGCTTGGGCTCACACCTATCTTTTGTCCTTTCAATGAGAAGGTAAAAAATCTAAATTCTGGGTTTTACACTTGACACACTGAAAATGTTTGGCATCTTTCCTGTCAGCTGTGCAGTACTGAAATATAGAAGCTTAAAAATAAAAGACTTTTCTTTTTAATTTCCTATATTAAAGACTTCGGGAATGCGGCCCCCACTTTTCATGCATCGCCTCAGGGACTTCTATAGCCTCATGAAGAAGCTCAGGGTAAAGGCACAGCTGCCAAAGCAGGAGTAAGAGATACTTGACACCAGGAGGGAGATCCCAAAGAGGCCGCAGCTGCAGGAGGTGGGAGTCCTGGTCACTGTTGGCCTTCCCTGAGGGCTTTGACTGGGTTCCTCAGGCTGTGCACTGGCTGAGCATCACCCGCCTCATGGACCCATCCTGCCTCACGTCACCAAACCAGTCGCCCTATTGCCAAAATGAGCTAAAGTCTGAAAATTGCTCAGCAGGACCAGGCATAGCACGAGCCTCCTATCTTGTGGTTTCACTTGCCAAGGACCACTATCTAAATAATTCCGTGTGGCTGACAGGGTCTTGGTGCTCCAGTCAGGTGTCAGGCCTGAGGCTCTGAGTGGGAGAGCTGAGTTCAGGACATTGGACGACTGGAGACCTCACAGCCCCACATAATATCAATCAGTGAAAGCTCTCCCAGAGATCTCCATCTCAAGGCTAAGACCCAGCTCCACCCAACAGCCAGCAAGCTCCAGTGCTGGACGCCCCTTGCCAAACAACTAGCAAGACAGGAACACAATACCAGCCATTAGCAGAGAAGCTGCCTAAAATCATAATAAGTTCACAGCCATCCCAAAACACACCACCAGACGTGGCCCTGCCCACCTGAAAGACAATATCCAGCCTCATCCACCAGAACACAGGCACCAGTCCCCTCCACCAGGATTCCTACACAACGCACTGAACCAACCACACCCACTGGCGGCAGACACCAAAAACAACGGGAACTATGAACCTCTGGCCTGTGAAAACGAGACCCCAAACACAGTAAGTTGGGCAAAATGAGAAGACAGAGAAATACACAGCGGATGAAGGAGCAAGGTAAAAACCCACCAGACCAAACAAATGAAGAGGAAATAGGCAGTCTACCTGAAAAAGAATTCATAAAAATGATAGTAAAGATGATACAAAATCTTGGAAATAAAATATAGAAGAGAGGACGAGGGGAAGATGGCGGAAGAGTAAGATGCGGAGATCACCTTCTTCCCCACAGATACACCAGAAATACATCTACACGTGGAACAACTCCTACAGAACACCTACTGAACGCTGGCAGAAGACCTCAGACCTCCCAAAAGGCAAGAAATTCCCCACGTACGTGGGTAGGGCAAAAGAAAAAAGAATAAACAGACACAAAAGGACAGGGAATGGGACCTGCACCAGTGGGAGGGAGCCGTGAGGGAGGAAAGGTTTCCACACACTATGAAGCACCTTCGCGGGTGGAGACTGCGGGTGGCAGAGGGGGAAGTTTCGGAGCAGCGGAGGAGGGCGCAGCAACAGGGGTGCGGAGGGCAATGGGAGAGATTCCCGCACAGAGGATCGGTGCCGACCCGCACTCACCAGCCCAAGAGGCTTGTCTGCTCACCCGCCGGGGCGGGCGGGGCTGGGGGCTGAGGCTTGGGCTTCGGTCAGAGCACAGGGAGAGGACTGGGGCTGGCGGCGTGAACACAGACTGCAGGGTGCTAGTACACCACGGCTAGCCGGGAGGGAGTCTGGGGAAAAGCTGAACCTGCAGAAGAGGCAAGAGACTTTTTCTTCCCTCTTTGTTTCTGTTGTGTGAGGAGAGGGGATTAAGAGTGCTGCTTAAAGGAGCTCCAGAGATGGGCGCGAACCGCGGCTAAAAGCGTGGACCACAGAGACGTGCATGAGACGCGAAGGCTGCTGCTGCCGCGACCAAGAAGCCTGTGTGCGAGCACAGGTCACTATCCACACTCCCCTTCTGGGGAGCCTGTGCAGCCCGCCACTGCCAGGGTGCCAGGATCTAGGGACAACTTCCCCGGGAGAACGCACGGCGCGCCTCAGGCTGCTGCAACGTCACGCAGGCCCGCCCCGCACTCCGTGCCACTCCCTCCCCCCCGCGGCCTGAGTGAGCCAGAGTCCCCGAAGCAGCTGCTCCTTTAACCCCGTCCTGTCTGAGGGAAGAACAGACGCCCTCCGGAGACCTACATGCAGAGGCGGGGCGAAATCCAAAGCTGAACCCCGGGAGCTGTGCGAGCAAAGAAGAGAAAGGGAAATCTCTCCCAGCAGCCTCAGAAGCAGCGGATTAAAGCTCCACAATCAACTTGATGTACCCTGCATCTGTGGAATACATGAATAGACAACGAATCATCCCAAATTGAGGAGGTGGACTTTGGGAGCAAGATTTATGATTTTTTCCCCTTTTCCTCTTTATGTGAGTGTGTATGTGTATGCTTCTGTGTGAGATTTTGTCTGTATAGCTTTGCTTCCACCATTTGTCCTAGGGTTCTATCTGTTTTTTAAAATTATTATTATTTTTTATTTTAATAACTTTATTTTATTTTACTTTATCTTCTCTTTCTTTCTTTCTTTCCTTCCTTCCTTCCTTCCTTCCCTTCTTTAGACAACGAATCACCCAAATTGAGGAGGTGCACTTCGAGAGCAAGATTTAGGATTTTTTCCCCTTTTCCTCTTTTTGTGAGTGTGTATGTGTATGCTTCTGTGTGAGATTTTGTCTGTATAGCTTTGCTTCCACCATTTGTCCTAGGGTTCTACCATCTATTTTTATTTCTTTCTTAATAATTAATTTCTATTTTAATAACTTTATTATATTTTATCTTATTTTATTTTATTTTATTTTATCTTCTTTCTTTCTTTCTTTTCCTTCCTTCCCTCCTTCCTTCCTTCCTCCCTCCCTCCTTTCATTCTTTCTTTCCTTCTTTCTTTCTACTCCTACTAATTGCTTCTTTCTACATTTTCTCCCTTTTATTCTGAGCCAGGTAGATGAAAGGCTCTTGGTGCTGCAGCCAGGAGTCACTTCTGTGCCTCTGTGGTGGGAGAGCCAACTTCAGGACACTGGTCCACAAGAGACCTCCTAGCTCCACATAATATCAAATGGCGAAAATGTCCCAGAGATCTCCAACTCAACACCAGCACCCAGCTTCACTCAACGAGCAGCAAGCTACAGTGCTGGACACCCTATGCCAAACAACTAGCAAGTCAGGAACACAACCCCACCCATTAGCAGAGAGGCTGCCTAAAATCATAATAAGTCCACAGAAACCCCAAAACACACCAACAGACGTGGATCTGCCAACCAGAAAGACAAGATGCAGCCTCATCCACCAGAACACAGGCACTAGTCCCCTCCACCAGGAAGCCTACACAACCCACTGAACCAACCTTAGCCACTGGGGACAGACACCAAAAACAACGGGAAATACGAACTTGCAGCCTGCAAAAAGGAGACCCCAAACACAGTAAGATAAGCAAAATGAGAAGACAGAAAATATGCAGCAGATGAAGGAGCAAGATAAAACCCCACTAGACCTAACAAATGAAGAGGAAATAGGCAGTGTACCTGAAAAAGAATTCAGAATACTGATAGTAAAGATGATCCAAAATCTTGGAAATAGAATAGACAAAATGCAAGAAATATTTAACAAGGACCTAGAAGAACTAAAGATGAAACAAGCAATGATGAACAACACAATAAATGAAATTAAAAATACTCTAGAAGGGAAGAATAGCAGAAAAACTGAGGCAGAAGAACGGATAAGTGACCTGGAAGATAAAATAGTGGAAATAACTACTGCAGAGCAGAATAAAGAAAAAAGAATGAAAAGAACTGAGGACAGTCTCAGAGACTTCTGGGACAATATTAAACACACCAACATTCTTATTATAGGAGTTCCAGAAGAAGAAGAGAAAAAGAAAGGGACTGAGAAAATATTTAGTTGAAAATTTGCCTAATATGGGAAAGAAAATAGTTAATCAAGTCCAGGAAGCACAGAGAGTCCCATACAGGATAAACCCAAGGAGAAACACGCCACGACACATATTAATCAAACTGTAAAAATTAAATACAAGGAAAACTTATTAAAAGCAGCAAGGGAAAAACAACAAATAACACACAAGGGAATCCCCATAAGGTTAACAGCTGATCTTTCAGCAGAAACTCTGCAAGCCAGAAGGGACTGGCAGGACATATTTAAAGTGATGAAGGAGAAAAAACTGCAACCAAGATTACTCTACCCAGCAAGGATCTCATTCAGATTTGATGGAGAAATTAAAAACTTTACAGAGAAGCAAAAGCTGAGAGAGTTCAGCACCACAAAACCAGCTTTACAACACATGCTAAAGAAACTTCTCTAAGCAAGAAACACAAAAGAGGGAAAAGACCTACAATACCAAGCCCAAAGCAATTAAGAAAATGAGAATAGGAACATACATATCGATAATAACCTTAAATGTAAGTGGACTAAATGCTCCCACCAAAAGACACAGATTGGCTGAATGGATACAAAAACAAGACCCATATATATGCTGTCTACAAGAGACCCACTTCAGACCTAGAGACACATACAGACTGAAAGTAAGGGGATGGGAAAAGATATTCCATGCAAATGGAAACCAAAAGAAAGCTGGAGTAGCAATTCTCATATCAGACAAAATAGACTTTAAAATAAAGACTATTAGAAGAGACAAAGAAGGACACTATATAATGATCAAGGGATCGATCCAAGAAGAAGGTATAACAATTGTAAATATTTATGCACCCAACATAGGAGCACCTCAATATATAAGGCAAATACTAACAGCCATAAAAGGGGAAATCGACAGTAACACATTCATAGTAGGGGACTTTAACATGCCACTTTCACCAATGGACAGATCATCCAAAATGAAAATAAATAAGGAAACACAAGCTTTAAATGATACATTAAACATAATGGACTTAATTGATAATTATAGGACATTCCATCCAAAAAGAGCAGAATGCATATTTTTCTCAACTGCTCATGGAACATTCTCCAGGATAGATCATATCTTGGGTCAGAAATCAAGCCTTGGTAAATTTAAGAAAATTGAAAATATATCAAGTATCATTTCTGTCCATGACGCTATAAGACTAGATATCAATTACAGGAAAAGATCTGTAAAAAATACAAACACATGGAGGCTAAACAATACACTACTTCATAACGAAGTGATCACTGAAAAAATCAAAGAGGAAATCAATAAATACCTAGAAACAAATGACGATGGAGATATGAGGACCCAAAACCTATGGGATGCAGCATAAGCAGTTCTAAGAGGGAAGTTTATAGCAATACAATCCTTCCTTAAGAAACAGGAAACATCTCGAATAAACAACCTAAACTTGCCCCTAAAGCAATTAGAGAAAGAAAGACAAAAAACCCCCAAAGTTAGCAGAAGGAAAGAAATCATAAAAATCAGATCAGAAAAAAATGAAAAAGGAATGAAGGAAATGATAGCAAAGATCAATAAAACTAAAAGCTGGTTCTTTGAGAAGATAAACGAAATTGATAAACCATTAGCCAGACTCATCAAGAAAAAAAGGGAGAAGACTCAAATCAATAGAATTAGAAATGAAAAAGGAGAAGAAACAACTGACCCTGCAGAAATACAAAAGATCATGAGAGATTAGTACAAGCAACTCTATGCCAATAAAATGGACACCTGGAAGAAATGGACAAATTCTTAGAAATGCACAACCTGCCAAGACAGAATCAGGAAAAAATAGAAAATATGAACAGACCAATCACAAGCACTGAAATTGAAACTGTGATTAAAAATCTTCCAACAAACAAAAGCTCAGGACCAGATGGCTTAAGGCGAATTCTATCAAACATTTAGAGAAGAGCTAACACCTATCTTTCTCAAGCTCACCCAAAATATATCAGAGGGAGGAACACTCTCAAACTCTTTCAACGAGGCCACCATGACCTTGATACCAAAACCAGAGAAGGAAGTCACAAAGAAAGAAAACTACAGGCCAATATCACTGATGAACATAGATGCAAAAATCCTCAACAAAATACTAGCAAACAGAATCCAACAGCACATTACAAGGATCAAGTGCCATGATCCAGTGGGGTTTATTGCAGGAATGCAAAGATTCCTCAATATACGCAAATCAATTAGTGTGATATACAATATTAACAAATTGAAAGAGAAAAACCATATGATCATCTCAATAGATGCAGAGAAAGCTTTCGACAAAATTCAACACCCGTTTATGATAAAAACCCTCCAGAAAGTAGGCATAGAGGAAACTATCCTCAACATAATGAAGGCCATATATTACAAACCTACAGCCAACATCGTCCTCAATGGTGAAAAACTGAAGGCATTTCCACTAAGATCAGGAACAAGACAAGGTTGCCCACTCTCAGCACTCTTATTCAACATAGTTTTGGAAGTTTTGTCACAGCAATCAGAGAAGAAAAGGAAATAAAAGTAATCCAAATTGGAAAAGAAGAACTAAAGCTGTCACTGTTTGCAGATTACATGATACTATACATAGAGAATCCTAAAGATACTACCAGAAAACTACTAGAGCTAATCAATGAATTTGGTAAAGTAGCAGGATACAAAATTAATGCACAAAATCTCTGGCATTCCTATACACTAATGAAGAAATATCTGAAAGTGAAATCAAGAAAACACTCCCATTTAGCACTGCAACAAAAAAGAATAAAATATCTAGGAATAAACCTACCTAAGGAGACAAAAGACCTGTATGCAGAAAATTATAAGACACTGATGAAGGAAATTAAAGATGATACAAATAGATAGAGAGATATACCATGCTCTTGGATTGGAAGAATCAACATTGTAAAAATGAATCTGCTACCTAAAGCAATCTACAGATTCAGTGCAATCCCTATCAAACTACCACTGGCATTTTTCACAGAACTAGAACAAAAAATTTCACAATTTGTATGGAAACACAAAAGACCCCGAAGAGCCAAAGCAATCTTGAGAACGAAAAACGGAGCTGGATTGGTGCTTTGTGACCACCTGGAGGGGTGGGATAGGGAGGGTGGGGCGGAGGGAGATGCAAGAGGGAAGAGATATGGGAACATATGTATATGTATAACTGTTTCACTTTGATATAAAGCAGAAACTAACACACCATAGTAAAGCAATTATACCCCAATAAAGATGTTAAAAAAAAAAGAAAAAGAAAAACGGAGCTGGAGGAATCAGGCTCCCAGACTTCAGTCTATACTACAAAGCTACAGTAATCAAGACAGCATGGTACTGGCACAAAACAGAAAGATAGATCAATTGAAAAGGATAGAAAGCCCAGAGGTAAACCCACGCACATATGGTCATCTTATCTTTGATAAAGGAGGCAGGAATGTACAGTGGAGAATGGATAGCCTCTTCAATAAGTGGTGCTGGGAAAACTCGACAGGTACATGTAAAAGTATGAGATTAGATAACTCCCTAACACCATACACAAAAATAAGCTAAAAATGGATTAACGACCTAAATGTAAGGCCAGAAACTATCAAACTCTTAGAGTAAAATATAGGGAGAACACTCTATGACATAAATCACAGCAAGGTCCTTTTTGACCCACCTCCTAGAGAAATGGAAATAAAAACAAAAATAAACAAATGGGACCTAATGAAACTTCAAAGCTTTTGCACAGCAAAGGAAAGCATAAACAAGACCAAAAGACAACCCTCAGAACGGGAGAAAATATTTACCAATGAAGCAACTGACAAAGGATTAATCTCCAAAATTTATAAGCAGCTCAATAACAAAAAAACAAACAACCCATTCCAAAAATGGGCAGAAGACCTAAATAGACATTTCTCCAAAGAAGATATACAGACTGCCAACAAACACATGAAAGAATGCTCAACATCATTAATCATTACAGAAATGCAAATCAAAACTACAATGAGATACCATCTCACACCAGTCAGAATGCCAATCATCAAGAAAATCTAGAAACAATAAGTGCTGGAGAGGGTGTGGAGAAAAGGGAGCACTCTTGTACTGCTGGTGGGAATGTAAATTGGTACAGCCACTATGGAAAACAGTATGGAGGTTCCTTAAAAAACTCCAAATAGAACTACTATATGACCCAGCAATCCCACTACTGGGCATATACCCTGAGCAAACCATAATTCAAAAATAGTCATGTACCAACATGTTCATTGCAGCTCTATTTACAATAGCCCGGAGATGGAAACAACATAAGTGTCCATCGTCAGATGAATGGATAAAGAAGATGTGGCACATATATACGATGGAATATTACTCAGCCATAAAATGAAACAAAATTGAGATATTTGTAATGAGGTGGATAGACCTAGAGTCTGTCATACAGAGTGAAGTATGTCAGAAAGAGAAAGACAAATACCATATGCTAACACACATATATGGAATTTAAGAAAAAAATGTCATGAAAAACCTAGGGGTAAGACAGGAATAAAGACACAGACCTACTAGAGAACAGACTTGAGGATATGGGGAGGGGGAAGGGTGAGATGTGACAAAGCAGAGAGAGGCATGGACATATATACACTACCAAATGTAAGGTAGATACCTAGTGGGAAGTAGTCGCATAGCACAGGGAAATCAGCTCGGTGCTTTGTGACCACCTGGAGGGGTGGAATAGGGAGTGTGGGAGGGAGGGAGATGCAAGAGGGAAGAGATATAGGAACATATGTATATGTATAACTGATTCACTTTGTTATAAAGCAGAAACTAACACATGATTGTAAAGCAATTATACTGTAATAAAGATGTAGAAAAAAACCAAAAAGAAACCAGGGAATGAATGTGCAGGTAACAATTCACCATAATGCATATTTTACATTAATTCATAAAATATGTAGCAAGTGTCAATATGATATATTCATATATATGCATATATATGCATATATATGCATATATTCATATGCAAGTATAAAAATTATTATATGGTTGTTAACTGAAGCAGAGTTTAACCTCAACATGCATTTTCCCTAATTTTACCTTTATTCTGAGAGAATGAGAATAAGTTCTGTACCTGCTTATGCTCAGGGGAAATCAAGTCTATGCATTGAGATTTAAACAATCCAAACTCATTAAGAGGAGGTTGGGGAGGGTTTACACAAAGTCTAGTTTAAATACTGAAAACTGAAATAAATTTTTAGAAACCATGAAAAAAATATATACAAGAAACATTTAACAAGGACCTAGAAGAACTAAAGAGCAGGCAAACAGTGATGAACAACACAATAAATGAAATTAAAAATTCTCTATAAGGAATCAATAGCAGAAAAACTGAGGCAGAAGAACGGATAAAGGACCTGGAACATAAAATAGTGGAAATGACCACTGCAGAGCAGGATAAAGAAAAAAGAATGAAAAGAATTGAGGACAGTCTCAGAGACTTCTGGGACAACATTAAATGCACCAATATTCGAATTATAGGGGTCCCAAAAGAAGAACAGAGAAAAAAAGGCACTGAGAACATATTTGGAGAGATTATACTGGAAAAATTCCCTAATATGGGAAAGGAAATAGTCAATCAAGTCCACAAGCACAGAGAGTCCCATACAGGATAAATCCAAGGTGAAACACGTCAAGACACATATTAGTCAAACTATCAAAAATTAAATACAAAAAAAAATTAAACCCAGCAAGGGAAAAGCAACAAATAACATACAAGGGATCCCCATATGGTTAACATCTGATCTTGCAGCAGAAACTCTACAAGCCCGAAGGGAGTGGCAGGACATATTTAAAGTGATGAAAGAAAAAAACCTACAACCAAGATTACTCTCCCCAGCAAGGATCTCATTCAGATTCAACAGGAAATTAAAACCTTACAGACAAGCAAAAGTTAAGAGAATTCAGCACCACCAAACCAGCTTTACAACAAATGCTAAAGGAACATCTCTAGGCAGGAAACACAAGAGAAGGAAAAGACCTACAAAAACAAACACAAAACAATTAAGAAAATGTTAATAGAAACATATATATCGATAATTACCTTAAACGTAAATGGGTTAAATCATCCAACCAAAAGACACACACTGGCTGAATGGATACAAAGAAAAGACGTGTGCATATGCTGTCTACAAGAGACCTACTTCAGACTTAGGGACAAATATAGACTGAAAATGAGGGGATGGAAAAAGATATTCCATGCAAATGGAAATCAAAAGAAAGCTGGAGTAGCAATTCTCATATCACACGAAATACACTTTAAAATAAATACTATTACAAGTGACAAAGAAGGACACTACATAATGATCAAGGGATGAATCCAAAAAGAAGATATAACAATTGTAAATATTTATGCACCCAACATAGGAGCACCTCAATGCATAAGGCAAATGCTAACAGCCATAAAAGGGGAAATCAACAGTAACACAATCATAGTAGGGGTCATTAACACCCCACTTTCACCAATGGACAGATCATCCAAATGAATCTAAATAAGGAAACACAAGCTTTAAATGATACATTAAACAAGATGGACTTAATTGATATGTATAGGACAGTCCATCCAAAAACAACAGAATACACTTTCTTCTCAAGTGCTCATGGAACATCTTCCAGGATAGATCATATCTTGGGCCACAAATGAAGCCTTGATAAATTTACGAAACTTGAAATTGTATCAAGTATCTTTTCTGACCACAACGCTATGAAACTAGATACCCATTACAGGAAAGAATCTGTAAAAAATACAAACACATGGAGGCTAAACAATATGCTACTAAATAACCAAGAGATCACTTGAAGAAATCAAAGAGGAAATCAAAAAAAACCTAGAAACAGATGACAATGAAAACACAGTGACCCAAAACCTATGGGATGCAGCAAAAGCAGTTCTAAGAGGGAAGTTTATAGCAATAAAAACCTACCTCAAGAAATGAGAAAAATCTCAAAGAAACAACCTAACCTTACACCAAAAGCAATTACAGAAAGAACAGCAAAAACAACAAGAAAACAACCCAAAGTTAGCAGAAGGAAAGAAATCATAAAGATCAGATCAGAAATAAATGATAAACAAATGAAGAAAATGATAGCAAAGATCAATAAAACTAAAAGCTGGTTCTTTGAGAAGACAAACAAAATTGATAAACCACTAGCAAGACTCATCAAGAAAAAAAGGGAGAAGACAAAAATTAACAGAATTAGAAATGACACTGGAGAAATAACAACAGACACTGCAGAAATACAAAGGATCATGAGAGATTAACACAAGCAAGTATATGCCAAAAAAAATGGACAACCTGAAAGAAATGGACAAATTCCTAGAAAAGCACAACCTTCTGAGCCTGAACCAGGAAGAAATAGAAAATATAAACAGACCAATCACAAGCACTGAAATTGAAACTGTGATTAAATATCTTCCAACAAACAAAAGCCAAGGACCAGATGGCTTCAAAGGCAACTTCTATCAAACATTTAGAGAAGAGCTATCACCTATCTTTCTCAAACACTTCCAAAACATAGAAGGGGGAGGAACACTCCCAAACTCATTCTATGAGGCCACCATCACCCTGATACCAAAACCAGACAAAGATGTCACAAACAAAGAAAGAAAACTACAGGCCAATATCACTGATGAACATAGATGCAAAAATCCTCAACAAAATAGTAGCAAACAGAATCCAACAGTACATTAAAAGGATCATACACGATGATCAAGTAGGGTTTATACCAGGGATGCAAGGATTTTTCAATATACGCAAATCAATCAATGTGAAACACCATATTAAAAAATTGAAGGATAAAAACCATATGATCATCTCAATAGATGCAAAAAAGTTTTCGACAAAATTCAACAACATTTAAGATAAAAATCCTCCAGAAAGTAGTCAGAGAGGGAACTTACCTCAACATAATAAAGGCCATATATGACAAACCCACAGCCAACATTGTTCTCAATGGTGAAAAACTGAAACCATTTCCACTAAGATCGGGAACAAGACAAGGTTTCCCACTGTCACCATTCTTATTCAACATAGTTTTGGAAGTTTTAGCCACAGAAATCAGACAAGAAAAGAAATAAAATGAATTCAAATTGGAAAAGAAGAAGTAAAGCTGTTACTCTTTGCAGATGACATGATACTATACATAGACAGTCCTAAAGACTCTATCAGAAAACCACTAGAGCTAATCAATGAATTTGGTACACTAGCAGGATACAGAATTAATGCACAGAAATCTCTTGCATTCCTATACACTAATGATGAAAACTCTGAAAGAGAAATTAAGGAAACACTCCCATTTACCATTGCAACAAAAAGAATAAAATACCTAGGAATAAACCTACCTAAGGAGACAAAAGACCTGTATGCAGAAAATTATAAGACACTGATGAAGGAAATTAAAGACGATACAAACAGATGGAGAGATATACCATGTTCTTGGATTGGAAGAATCAACATTGTGAAAATGAATCTACTACCCAAAGCAATCTACAGATTCAGTGCAATCCCTATCAAACTACCAATGGCATTTTTCATAGAACTAGAACAAAAATTTTCACAATTTGTATGGAAACCAAAAAGAGCCCAAATAGCTAAAGCAATCTTGAGAAAGAAAAACGGAGCTGGAGGAATCAAGCTCCCAGACTTCAGACTATACTACAAAGTTACAGTAATGAAGACAGTATGGCACTGGCACAAAAACAGAAAGATAGATCAATGGAACAGGATAGAAAGCCCAGAGGTAAACCCACACACATATGGTCACCTTATGTTTGATAAAGGAGGCAAGAATATACAATGGAGAAAAGACAGCCTCTTAAGTAAGTGTGCTGGAAAAACTGGACAGCTACATATAAAAGGATGAAATTAGAACACTCCCTAACACTATGCACAAAAATGAAATGGATTAAAGACCTAAATGTAAGGCCAGACACTATAAAACTCTTAGAGGAAAACATAGACAGAACACTCTATGACATAATTCATAGCAAGATCCTTTTTGACCCACTTCCTAGAGAAATGGAAATAAAAACAAAAATAAACAAATGGGACCTAATGAAACGTAAAAGCTTTTGCACAACAAAGGAAACCATAAACAAGACGAAAAGACAGCCCTCAGAATGGGAGAATATATTTGCAAATGAAGCAACTGACAAATAATTAATCTCCTAAATATACAGGCAGCTCATGTAGCTCAATAGGAAAAAAACAAAAAACCCAATCCAAAAATGGGCAGAAGACCTAAATAGACATTTCTCCAAAGAAGATATACAGATTGCCAACAAACACATGAAAGGATGCTCAACATCACTAATCCTTAGAGAAATGCAAATCAAAACTACATTGAAGTATCACCTCACACCAGTCAGAATGGCCATCATCAGCAAATCTACAAACAATAAATGCTGGAGAGGAAACCAGCAAGGAATACTCTTGCACTGTTGGTGGGAATGTAAATTGATACAGCCACTATGGAGAACAGTATTGAGGTTCCTTAAAAATCTAAAAGTAGAACTACCATACGACCCAGCAATTCCACTACTGGGCATATACCCTGAGAAAACCATAATTCAAAAAGAGTCATGGACCACAATGTTCACTGCAGCTCTATTTACAATAGCCAGGACATGGAAACAACCTAAGTGTCCATCGACAGATGAATGGATAAAGAAGATGTGGCACATGTATACAATGCAATATTACTGAGCCATAAAAAGATACGAAATTGAGTTATTTGTAGTGAGGTGGATGGACCTAGAGACTGTCATACAGAGTGAAGTAAGTCAGAAAGAGAAAAACAAATACCGTATGCTAACACATATATATGGAATCTAAAACAAAAAAAAGTCTTAAGAACCTAGGGTTAGGACAGGAATAAAGATGCAGACATAGAGAATGGATTTGAGGACACAGGGAGGGGGAAGGGTAAGCTGGGACGAAGTCAGAGAATAGCATTGACATATATACACTATCAAATGTCAATTAGATAGCTAGTGGGAAGCCGCCCCATAGCACAGGGAGATCAGCTCGGTGCTTTGTGACCACTTAGAGGGGTGGGATAGGGAGGGTTGGAGGGAGACACAAGAGGGAGGGGATATAAGTCTACATATAGCTGATTCACTTTGTTATATAGAAGAAACTACCAGAATATTTTAAAGCAATGATACTCCAATAAAGACATTAAAAAAAAAAGAGTTTAGGACAACTATATTTACATCTTCCATGTAATCTCCATATAATCGTGTCTTTTCCTGCAGGTTACATTTTGAAAATCTTGCAGCTCTGGTAATTAGCGAATTCTCAACTAGATGTGTGGTCTTCCTGTATCCATTTGTGACTGGTCGGCTTCTGTGTTGCTGGTCCAATAAATTCTCCACCATGGGTAAATAAATTAATTCCTTCTGCTTCTCACTCCAAAATAAGATATGTATATTTATGTAGATGGAAGGAGCTCACTGCAATCAATCTTAGAGTGAATCTGAGAATGCCTGCTATCTTTTTCAGGCTCCCCCCTTGCTATTCCATTACCACTCAACCCTGCCTATGGTGCCCTAAGTTAAATGCGGAATATGGTATACAGCCTATAAAGTTAGAACTTCCTAAGTAATTTCCTCTGGGTTTGATGAACATTCATCCTGCCATTTTTGACATTAAAATCTAGAAGCTTACTTTTATTTGCATAAATGTGTTCCTTTAATTTCATCTTAAAGTTGGAGATTCGTACATAAAATCAACTTTGTATGGTACACTGATATTACTTCAAAATTAGTAGTCAGAAAATGGATAATTACAAATCCATTTATCTCATTGGAGTTAATTAACATATTAGCCAAAAAAGAATAATAAGATATAGATTTTGTTATCTTTTTTAAAATTTTATTTCTTCAGTTAGGAGTTTTCTTAAAATGAAATTGGCATATCACAAAATTCTTCTGGAGGCCTTCAAAGTCTTTGTAAATATGAACACGTGCCAGTTGTAACTGACAAAAAATTATAATCTTATGTATATATATATGATCAGGTAAGAGACAATGAATTAAATGCATATGGCATATTAGTGGAAAAACTAAATATCAGTGGTCTCAGAATTTTTACTTTCAACCTAATTCTTAAATATTTTTTTCTGAAAAAATTTAATAAATTTTGCTCTCATTTGAATATTTATTCCAGTAAAATGAAGATTCACATATTCTACCTTTTTTCTGTCTCTTTTTAATGATTCCAGTAAGGTGCTTCTTTAATGACTCAACAACATGCCCTTCATTTTTTATATTCCGAACAAATGGGTGATGAAGCATGTTTGCAGAAGTAGGACGAAATAAGAAATTTTTTATCATGCACTTTTCCATGAAATTATGGAACTTGCGGGACCTAAAAGAAATGAGTCAAAGAGATAAAAGAGCATTCTCAGGCCTGCCACACCTCCTCCCACCTCCACCCACATGCCACTCTGAAGGTTGTATTTTTGAAGAGAGTTGTCTCTAGCTATTAATAGTCTTTTCAATAGCCAAATATTCTGCAGTTTGACAATATACATTACACAGCAATGCCATTCAAACCTCTGAAGAGGCCAGAGTCAATGGCATTTTCTACCCAAATAATAGTAGAAACTTCAATGAGTTCGGAAGTATGTACATGATAAAAAGTCAAGTGGTGTGAAGGCAATTAAGTGGTTGATGTGATTTATGTAGACCATGAGACTAGATTGGTCATCCCACAGTAGTCATACTTTGAAGCCTGAGTGTTTCACTTGACTATATGCACTTTAAGCTATAAAGGTGCCAATGTAATGATCCAGAAAAGGGTGTTAATAGTACCATGACTAATTAATCTTATAAAATGGCCCACAGAAACAGATGTGACCAGAAAGCCTGAATCTGTGGGAAGGGTTAAATTTAATCACAAGGAAGAATGTCTGCAATCAAATCATAGTAACCACTTCTACCAGGAAAGCAATAAATACTAAGACAAGCAAGAGCTTCAGGTACTAGATCAAAAAGCTTCAGGAAGAAAGAATCCCAAGTTTAGTTGGGCTGTAGCACGCTGAGAGAACAAGTCCTCTTTTCTAGGTCTTTGGATGTTTAGTTTAATGGGTAAAAAGACTGGGCTATATATCACAATCACTGACTGCCTATCTGGGCTCAGTGAGAAACTTCTCAAATGGCTTCCATTAGTCCATCCCATTACTGAAGAAATAACTGAATATGCCACTAATGCCAGGACAGTAATGTCATCACAATATACTATGGAGAGTATTATTTCTGATTGGCTAGCTAGCTCTTAATGAACACTAGTCATTTAGACCCCCTTACTTAAGGTATTGGTTTTTAGGAAATATTGTCCAATAAGGATGTTGAAGCAGGACTGACCAAATGAATTCTGCTACATAAAAATGTCAGGTTAATGTGTTTAAGAGATTAAGTCATTCATCTTTACCATCCGCTGGATTTGACTTTGGGAGCAGATTCTCGCAAAATAACGAATAGGGCTTCCAAAGGCTGAAGGTTACACAGGGCTGCAAAGTAAAATAGATAAGCTTAGAATGAGTAATAAGGGTAACTACAGAACACACTTCTTATTCCAGAGGGGATTCTCACTATTCTTTCACATATCATGTTGAATAGATACTAAGGAATAGATACAAAAGAATGTAGTTAGAGGAAAGCTGATTTTAACGCAAACAGTCCATTATATAAGATCCTAAAGCTTCACTATTGCCAGGTGTGACAAATAATAATAAATTACACTAGATAAAAATTTTGAAATGTGTGATTGATAATTTATATGTAGAGAAGTAAACAATACAGGTGGAGACAAGCACTCTTCTGTGTTTTGTACTGCAGGTATCTACAGCTGTAAAATTGGAATATGTAATTATAGGCTGAAAAAGTCAACCAGACTAATAACTATTTGCAATAATATATAAACAATGATTTAGTAGTCTAAAAAGAGGAGAATAATCTGTTTTGGAAGCTGACAGTCCTAGGAAAAGAAGTAGATAGAGTAACTATTAAGAACACACCCTCTAGAGTAAGATCATCTGTGTTCAAATCCTAATTCTACCTTTGTGACCTTGGGCAAATTACTTAACCTCTCTGTGCCTTGGTTTCTTCATCTTAAAAACAGGAAATATATCAAGAATTCCTTCAAAGAGTTGCTATGAGGATTAAATGGCAACCTACATATAAAAGTGTCTGGCACAGAGTAAGCACTTAATAAATATTAGCTATTGATATTATAAGATTTTAACTATCTGGCACCTCAATTCTGTGCCAAATTACTAGACTTTCATTCTCTTTTTTTAGACACACAGCCATACAAAGAAAAGCCTATTCCAATATGTGGTATATAATTTCATTACCTCATTGGCTTGGGAATTCTGGGATTTTCTGTAAGTGTTTAAATATGTGTCTCACTTCACTTATTTCCTCTTGTGTTTTGATTAAAGAAAACAGGCAGTGCAATAATTCCCCCAAAGGAAAGCCATAGTGTAAATTTCATCTAACACTAGAAGTGTGCCATTCATCTGAGGACATTTTGATATTAATAACTCTTTAGAGGCATCCTTCCTCTCCCAAAATACATCTCCAGAGAAATTACAATGTCAAACTGGCCTCTCATAGTAGTAGAAAGAAACTCCCCAGGGTAATTTCATTAGAGTAATATAAAGGCAATTGTTCAAAGGTCAAACTTTCGTTTCAATTACATGGGTATAAATTAATAGAAGGTGCAGGTATATAAATGAGGGCAAAATTAGCCCCCAGCTCAAAAGATCCGGATAATATTTGATTCTCTTCATTCCTTTACTGTGTCCAATCAATCACCAGAATCTGTCCTTTAAACATACTGTAAGTAAATTTTTACAATATTAAGCAGTTGTCATTTATTAACATCTGAGCATCTCAGTTAACTAACAACATCTTCAGTGTCAAGAGTTAGGGCATAGGCTGGGTAAGTTTTCATGAAAGGAAAGGAGAAGTCCACAAATGAATGAGGCATAGGGTGGGTACAAGAACTATGTCAAACAGCAATTGTGGAGGTTTCCTATATTGTTTAATTTTAGGAATTCCAGTTAATGTCCCCTTCACCCCATATATCCTAATGTTGCCTAAATTTTCACCATTAGAAGCTCATTCCTTTGAAGTAGTAAATCTACTTTAAAAATACATATCTTGATAGATTAGAAACATTAAACTGGGTGTAGTTTGAATTATTTTAAATAACGTGGTTTAACACCTACAATATGTTGAGATACAAAGGAATCTTCTGAATACTGAAGAAATGGATCTCCTGATGGGACAGGGGTAAAGACACTCAGGTAAAGATTGATCTGGGGTGTAAGGGAAGGACACTACAAGGAATAGAAGTAGGACTATAAACAAGCATGTCTGATAGTATTACAAACAATCTCTACAACACCAAGGAGAATGCTAACATAGGAAAAGATACAGTTCTGATTAAGGTAAATTGGCTGGTGTAGATCCTTGACAAGGAAGGAGAGTTGGAGTAAACTGTCAATCCAGTCCTGCTTCTCCAGGCAACGATTCACTTTTCTATAAAAAACAAAGAAACTAAGAACTACACATATTCAATATTAATTGACCTATGATATTCCGGTGTTTGAATAACTACTAGTAATGTTCTGGCCTTGGTTTAAAGGACTGCACATCAAGTTTGAATTTCTATCCAGAATCCAAGGACTTAAAGTCCTGATGTGCAAGGGTCCTGATTCTCTCTCCTCTGAGAGTCCCTACAGCACCCTTTTAGTGAGAAGGTATTCTCTATTTCTTTTTACTTCCCTGGGAGAGACTCACCAAAGGCAGAAGGGGATTTTGTTATTTGGACCTCAGAGGTAATTATCACATAACTGTCACTTTGGAAGGCCATCCTTTCTGAGATGATAAATATCACAACCTGGGGGATTTCTGTATTTAAATTGATGACAGCCATTTCCATCCAAAATTAATACTCCAGGCAATAAAGGAGACTGGTGAAAGACAAATGTTTTAGCAGTATGGCTATTTCAAGTTGTTCATGACTAAAGCTGCACCATTCCAATGACTACTTATCCAGGCATGCTGGTCCTATTTTCTACTGTTAGTTAAGAATCTCCTGGTCCTCAGCTATCTTTTGCAAAAAGTTGCCATTTGTGTATTCTGTGAAGAACTCCCTCTCTGTATTTCTTCTGTGAGTTGCTCATTACGCCTCTTTTCTCCAATGATTTATTGTTTTAGAATAAAAAAGTGAAACCAAAAAAGGTGAATCAAAAAGTACAAATCTGCAAAATGTAGAAAGCTAGTCTTTTTGGAAAGACAATAGAAATAATATACTACTTGATGCAGTCATTCATCCTAACCAAATACATGCATCAATATTCATGAAATACAATATGTGTATTTAAAGAGAGCAAGAGAGGAGGAGGAAGAGGAAGAGTGGAGGAGCTCAATATAATTTAAGCATGTTTCATAAAGAGAAATAATCATGAGATAATGAGGAATAATATGTACCTTCCCAGTTTCATCTCAATTATATATATGTGGAGTAAACAATTTTTCCATCATTTAAAAACTCACCCAATATAGGTACTTTGTAGCTTTTTGGGCACTAGCAGAGACGCAGCAGTGACCTGATCTCCACATCTGGCTCAGCTTTAATCCAAGCCCGTTCTATGATATGTGATATTCCAAGGGACACCAGGAATTCTTAACAATTCTGTTACCACTATTTCTACTCCCATTAGCCTTGAAACACAGTGATAATATAGTAGATACTGTGCAGATGAAGCAGGTAGGGACATGGGAACCTACAAGATCTGCTTGGAGAGGGAGAAGCAAAGTAATTCCAACCCCTGCCCCCTGACACACACACACTCCAGGCACTTCTCTCACTTCTCATCAATACTAGGAATGTATTTATTATTTATATCCTTGGATTTAGGTATTGAGGACAACAAATATGCTCTGCTTATGGGGTCATACATTAGATGGTTATTAATCATTTATACACAAGTTCACATTCTATTTTCACTTTCCTATCAGAAAACAGTGTCCTGAGAGAACAGAATGCTGACAGGTCATTTAAATGATGGGAAGGAGGGGGAAACAAGAGGAAATGAAGCCTTCTGAACAATTAGGGGCAATGAAGTGGCTGATAGGAGCAAGGAAGGCACCAATGATGAGCTAGACTGACTCCAAAGGAAAATAAAAAACTTACTTCTCAATGTTGTTGAGGATTGGCTCAATTAAAAGGAACTACTGGGGATTTTCTCAACTGTCACAGTCTGAAGTAGTAGCAGGGTATAACTGTAAATGTTTGGGAACCTAAATATTCCACCAGTGAATATGTACTGAATGCCTTTATATTCTGTTTGGTTAGGACTATCAGGACCAAATGTTATTGAGGCTAAATTGAAACAACACTCAATCATCCTAAAATAAGATATCTTAAGAGAGAAAAATACAAACTCTTCTTATAGACATATCTGGCCATTCTGACTGCAGCGTTCGGTAAGCAGGAAAAGGCCACCATTTATAGTTTGGCACATAGTGTGGCACCTTTGTAGCCAGTACAAGCTAGCTAGTACAAGTGACAGATTTGTACAACATGTTTCCCTAACTTTGAACAAACAACAAATATTTTTACTCACGAGGAGCCCCTTCAGCCATTTCAATAGCAGTGATTCCCACGGACCACACATCACTCTGCAAAAGAAAAGATGATCAAAAAAATGTCACTTAAAAATGGGAAACTGATAGTATTTAGAATCTCAAAACAATCTTTGGCTGAGGGGAGATGTCAATGCTACAGCCATTTTATGGGTTTTCTATAATGGGGCTTCATTAGAGACTGATGTTATAGGAAGATCTTATTGACCCTGTGACCAGCCAGTACTACACTACACAACCAGTTGACATGGGATGGGATTCAATGTAAGGAAAATTCATCTTGGATGTATTGCTATTGTTACCTTAACTGAAATAACAGAAGGAATTTATTGTAAAGAAGTCCTATCACATACTACTAGCTGTAAAGAAGTTGGATCTTAGGTAAATGATTTAACTCTTTGTATCTCAATTTCACCTTATGTAGAGATGATAATGGTATACACATCATAGAACTAGTATAAGTATTAAATGAAATACTATATATAAGCACTTCAGCAGTGCCTTGAATATAGTATATTGAAGATAGAATTATTATAATTCTAGGAAATTATGTTCTAGGAGGCTCTAGGAAATGACCCTCACTACTATTAACTGTACTTTGTTTTTTAGAATGTGGAAAGGGCACAGGGCTAGAGGTGCACTGTTTGGCTTAATGACTCCTAAGCAAGTTAACTGAATTGTTAAAACACCTGTTTATAGATGTCTTAGCTTCAAAGGGTTGTTGTGATGGTTTAAGTTTTCTTTAAGTTACATGGGACTAAAAATTAAAGACATATAATTAAAATGGGTGAAAGTCCTTGGAAGACTGCCAAAAATTGTACAGCTATAAAACATTATTTTTTTTACAGCAAGCCACTTAAAGAACATTACACTTCCATTGTCTCCATAGCTCCTAATAGTACTGGGCTATAATAAGCTCTCATCAGGTCTGCTTGCAGATCAAGCAGGGGGCATTTAAGGGAAAGGGAAAAGAGATGAAACTTGAATTAATCAACTTCAAGTATTGAGTCCTAGGTTCCATACAACGAAACCACAATGAATTGTTTGGATGACTTATGATGTGGAGAGTGAGTGTGGTTTTTCCAGTCTATAGCAAATGGAGAGTTTTCTTTCCACACCAGCTTTTTGAAATGTGTACATAGATGTATATTGTCCAAATTGCAGCTTCAGTGGAAATTTTAATAAATAGCATGAATTGTTACTTAATTTGTCTATTCCACTGATTTTCTGTGGTTTGGAGGTGAACCATGCCAAGGATTTTCTCCATTACTCTGAGTAATCAAATTATTATTTTTTTCTCTCTGGAGCTAAGTTACTGTGGGGATTAATAATTGGCTTTACATTTATTCATTTTTAAGTTTACAAAGCACTCTGTCCCTGGAAGTTAAATTTCCATATAAAGCTACATAATATAATATTTTTACCAAGAAGTTGCAAGCAATATGAACTAGACATTCTTCCTCAAATATGGATAACTCCCAATGGTCTACTTTGTCTACATTCTTAGAAAATATTATTTTTATGCACATCATTAAACCACATATAGGAACAGTGTCTAGCATTTCTTATTAGAGTCTATGTGAAAGAAGCAACTGCCTGCTTTTTATAGGGAAATCAGCTTGATGCTTTGTGATGACCTAGAGGGGTAGGATAGGGAGGGTGGGAGGGAGGCTCAAGAGGGAGGTGATATGGGGATATATGTATACATATAGCTGATTCACTTTGTTGTACAGCAGAAACTAACACAACATTGTAAGCAATTATACTCCAATAAAGATATAAAAAAGAATACATTAAAAGAATCATAAAAAGGGAGCTGCCTGCTTTTTATTCTTTTATTTCATAAATTAAAATAAAAAGTCAAAAGTCCTTTCCAAAATTTGATTCCTACTATCTGAATCCTTACACTTACTCTGTAATCATAGGAGCGTCTGGGGTCCTCGTCACAGTCAATCACCTCAGGTGCCATCCAGTATGGTGTCCCAATGAAGCTATTTCTCCTCCCATTAGTTCTGCTCACCTGGGCACTCACTCCAAAATCCACTGCAAAATTCATTTGTCAGAATAATTAATCAGTAACAAAAAGGTCAATAAATTATTGCTTTAACTTGGAAAGCCAATACAAAAGCCACAATGGATAACAGATTTTCATTCCAGCCCAGCAAACTTTACCATGAAGTCTACTCCAGGAACACTGGGAAATAGGCTTTTGCTGGTATTTATATTGGAAAGAGAATCAGCAGTGCTATTATAAATCTACAGTAGGTTTGGCTGAATGTTTACCATGAATATTAAAAATAAAGTTCCATCAGTACACCCTGAACCTCTGAAGTGATAACATATGTAGTATTTGGACCTGCCACCAAGCTGGAGGAAGACCAGCACTATAAGCAACATCTAAGAAATCTAAAACTTATTAGTACTTTATTAGGAAGTCTCATTTGTGATATTAGAAAGCCCTACCACACTGATAAAGAAAAAGGAATTTATGCTAAAATTTAGTTTAAGTTCTTCTACAGATCTTCTGAATCAGATGCAAATATTTACTGCAGTATCCATATCTTAGCTTAGACTATAAAAGGTCAGTCTTCTATTCATCTGTGGGATATATTATATGAAAATATTTAGTATGGTATCCTCAGAAACAGACAGAAAAAAGGCTAAAGTAGACTGGGGTTATTTAGTCCAGAAAAATAAGACAGGGATGAAAAATGAAGTAGATTTCCTAATTTAGAATGGTTTCCAGGAATCTAGAGGATGGCTAACAACCTTGACTGAAAAGTAGTTTAAAGAACTTGGGAAAGGAAAAGAAAATTTTTAAAGTTAAGAGTTTAAGGCAGTGTTAAAGGAAGGACTAAGAAGAACAATAACAACAAAATGTCCATAATATATGAAAATCATCATTGGGTGTTGCACGATCTCATTAGCTAGATATTTTATTGAGAATAGGTTACATCAGAGCTCAGCATTTTCACTATCCCTGAGGGCCAACATTAAGGGCCAAGAAATACCTATGAAGGCCATAAACTGATATATGACATTCAGAGAAGAAAATGAAAGGAGAAAAGACTGGAAGAAACAGTGATGAATGGAAGAAAAGGGAAAAAAGAAAAGCTGAAGTTAAAAGTAGAGATGAGACCCCAGCAGTGGCATCATTCACCTTTTCTTTAAAGACCTAGGTACCAGAATATGAGGATTATTGATCAATTGCAATTGCAACAGAATCACTGTCCAGTCTCTTTCCTTTCTGTTACTCCCTTTGGCTGTTATTGAGTTTGGTTTCTGCAACTTTCTCCTTATAACATGTTGTTTAAAAATATGCTGGGATCTAAGAAATCTAAAACCAAATGTATAAGGATTATGTATATAATAAGCCTGATTAAATTTTACTCTAGTGCTAAAAGGTCTCTCCTACAGAGTCAAGTACATGATCTTTAGTGCATGGACTTTGTGACAGGTTTTTCAGTGGCTTTTCACGTATTTACAATTTCTCTTCTGTGTTGCAAATGGTAGGGCTGGCCAGCAACTTGACCCAGATATATGGTAGTGCTGCCACATGTGAACAGAGTAGCTGTGTGACATACTATCTACCCTGCACACTTGAATGTGAGATCCAAATGACTCTCATGAATTTTAACACAGTGTCTTAAAATTCTGTTTCTAGCTTTGTAGCTTGTAGACACAAAATACACAGTACATTTTCTTGAAATTACTTTTCACTTATTTTAAGAACAATTATTGCCTCATGCTTCTTCCAGAAATATTCAGTGAAAAGCATTCTCAGTGAATGAACAAACTCTCTTCTTTGGTTATATTTATTTAGCAGAAAAATGGGAATGATTTTAAAGTCATGCTAGAGACATGGTAGGCAAGAATTGATATGATTAAAAAGTAATGCAGGGTTTGATACCAGTGATTTTATGTTCTATTGTATATATCAGTGAGGTCATCTGCCATTACATAGTACTGACATTATTCATATGGTATTATTTAAAAACAAATCAACAATATTTATTTTAAACCTTAAAAGGTGCAATATATTGTCCCCTGTGTGCCTGTGAGACATTATGTGTAGTTTTTCAAATAAATTATGCCATTCTGAACCCTGGAATAGAAAGCCAGGAACTTTTTGGTATTTTGATTTCTAATTCTCAATTTGATTTGGATATTACTGGAGCATTATTTCTAACTGATATCAGTTCTTTAAATATTTGAGGGGAAATTCCAATGAAGCAATTTGTGCTTAAGTCATTTAAAAGTTCTTTGATTTTCTTTGGAAAATATGGCTCTGTGATGTGGAAGAATTGTCTTTTTGTTTAATCCTTGTCCATGGCGCAGAAACTTCCACATAGTAAATACTCAATTCAATTGTTAAAATAAATGTAATAGCTGAATCTATTAGAGGGTTAAGCAATGATCAAAATGTAAAACTCCTATTATACTTGAAAAGTTGTTTTTATCTACATGATTTCAGAGAAGCAGTTAAGTGCATCTTTCTCTTGTCCCAACCTCCCTTCCCAAACAAATTTTCAAACTTTGACTTGTTTTGCAGGCAGGGAAGACACGGCCTAAATAAGTAGAGGGGATTGTTAGTGACATGATAGAAAACACAGTAATCTTAAAGGATTTTTCTCTATTAAGATATTTTGGGCCTCACTTAAAGTATTACAAGAATAAACTTACCTAGTTTTACTTCAGCATTATGAGTCAGTAGCACATTCTGACCTTTGATGTCCCGGTGAATTACACGGTGTGCATGAAGATGAGCTAAGCCCTGCATATATATACATATATATATATATATACACACATTTATATTAAAAAGCAACATCAGTATATATTTTTCTCTTTTTCTGGTACTCTTCTTAGTATTTTTGAAAAAACTTTTGGTAAGAAAAATGGCCCAGATTTGCATTTTTCAGACAAAATTCTTTCTTTAGGCTGGAATTACCACAACCAGTTCCCAGACATACTACTTTTGGCTATAAGGAAAGGAAAATAAATCAGGACACCCATGAAAGAAACAAAACACCAAAAATTAATGTTTGTATACATTGGGCCATTTACCGTCCTTTCTAGCCTCCATTTTTCCAACGAACCATATGAGTAAAGACCTGGATATCTTAAATATCATAGCTCGCATTGTTTTACTCTATTCCTCATCCAACCATTTGTTTAGTCCAAAATATTTTCTAGTCAACCTTGTAGGCTGAGAATTTGGGGGAATATGGAAATTCATTTTAAAGCATTTGCCATTTGTATTGGCTTACCATGCTGTCTCCAGACCATTCACCACTAAAACTAACCCTTGACCTGGCTAACCCATGCCCTGGCTTCAGTGAGATTGCTCTAGATACGAACTGGGGATTAATAACAGAAGTAACAGTAAAAACAGCTAATATTTATTGGGTCCTTATTCTTGGCCAAGCACTTTGCTAAGTGCTTTACGTGGAGTAAATTACTAAGTCCTTATAGCAACCCTTTAAGGAAGGTGCTAATACCACCCCAAATTACAGATGAGGAAAATGAGATTTGGAGAAATTAAGTAATTGGCTCAAGGACACACAACTAATACATGGTGAACCAGAATTTAAACTCAGTCCAGAGTTTGCACTCTTAATATTTACACTATTACCACAAGTGAATCCAATTAAGATGACAGGAAAGACATTCTAATCTTTTATCAGTGGTGCTGTTCAGTTCTGTTAATATCCTTCTTGGGTGACCCTAAGCACTTAAGACACAAAGAAAAATTTGAGTTTGGTAGATCAAGAAGATTGGCACTTT